>NC_051862.1:176421100-176762225 GCF_015732765.1 Culex quinquefasciatus | reverse complement strand
AACCCGTTGTTGTGGATGCTGGGCTGCGAGATCGAGGACTCACGATCCAGCCGTTGCTAAACGAAATCGAAAGTGGGTTTCGTTTAGAAACAAGAATTTAACCAATTAATTGAGATCTTGGTTTAGCTGGTTAGTTTAAACTGTTTTTTTTGCTTGTACATGTTTGGAAGGAATCGTATGCATCTGGCATTGTGTACTGGCAAGAGTATCTAATCTTAAATAGAGCAGGGTGTACCTGGTTGGCTGTGAAATTTATTGAAAAAAGTGACAGTTCATATTGGCCTTACTTGTATTTATTAGGAAATAAAGTATTGAGATTTTGAAAGAAATCTAACAACAAAATCAAACTGAAAATTTGATTCAGAAAAAGCGCCAACAATAAACTACAATGGAATAAAAATAAACCATAAAAAAACTTAAGGCAACTTGACAGTATGTTGAACAAAATAAACAATTTAGATTTTTTTGTAAATTTATATAAAATTATAAGTGCTCATAACGAAGTCCGCTTAGTCGGTTGCAACGTATGCTGGTTATTCAATTAGAAAACCTTTTCAGTTTCTTTCTCAATCATTTTCTTATCTGTTGCGTATTAGAACAAAAATTTTCCACTGGGTTTTTTTTAAATTTAGATGCTAATCATTTCTATAATTTTTATATGTGATTATATGTTTTGTTATCTGATTTTTTCGATAGTTTTATGTTTGTTTTCTAATATTGTTATATTACCAACTGCCCAAATAGATTTCTAAAACAACACGCAAAATTTAATTTGTATCAGGTCATTGTAAAGTTAAAGTTTTAAATCTTACACAGGTAACAACCTACGATCAAGTCATAACATTTACCTTTAATTTGGATTCTTGGTTTGATTTGGGGGAATTATAAAACTAAACTTCAATACTATTTTTGAGTGTCATTTTCTTTATTTTAACAACAACAATTATTCTATTATCGAACAAAAGAAAAAAAATTAATAATATTAAATCATGTTTGTAGCCAAAATATTAAAAGTGTTAAATGGTCAAAAAGTGTCTCAATTAAAATTAAAATTTATAATTAATCATCAAAATATCTAATCTGTTCTATTGACTTAAACGTATTTTGGATGAAATAATCCAAAATATATAAAGGATGATTGCCCTCCGAGATTGGTTGGGAAAGTTTTTGAGGGGGAGAGACAAGCCACAAGACACTGAACTTATTTGAATTTTTGTAGGTAAACCTATACAAGTATTTTCTAAATTCCTCATAAATGATAATTGAGGCCATTTATTTTTAATGATTTTGTCTTCCTTACTGTGTTTTTTCAATAATCATGAGGTATAAAAATAAATTAAAACAAACCCTGATAGGTTTAAAAAAATCAGGGATTTAAACTTATGTTTGGCTTTTGTTTGACCATTTTAAGCAAAAATTTATATTTTTCAACCTTTTATATTATGTGAATTACGACCTTTTTTATTATATACCAATATTCATGGTTTTAAAATAAAAAAATAATATCATATTTAGTTATTTTTCATCAACTAACGGCATCTGTGGCAAATCAGGACATATTTATTGAAATACATCAGCTGTTTAAGCCAATTTTTTGCATAATGTTTTGATTTATTTGATTGATTACGAATCATGAACAGAACAAAACAAATAATACTTCGATTTTCAAATTGTACCTGTTCAGACTGTAGTCCAGATTTTTCCTAGTTGGTGGTTTTGACATAAAGATAATTTGTTTTTTTTTTTTAAATATAGAACATGAAAGTCTAAACTTATCTAAATGTTTATATTGGCTTCATTTTATCTGTTGTCGTTTTATGTTTATTTTTTAGACATTAAAAAAAATTATAGTTAATTTAGTCTTGTCATGTAGAATAAAATAAAAAATAAATATTTATAAAAGAATTATTTAATTTAAATCACATTGGATTAGAAGTTGTGGTGCATTTAACTAAACAAAAGTTTCTTTTCAGCAACTCCATTTGGCCTTTTTCAAACCGAAAAAAAAAATTCAAAATAAGTTTTCATTCGACTTTTTCAAATATTTGGGTGTTTTTTTAGGATCTCAAATCATTTTTTCCTTGAAAGACAAACTAATCCCCTTTTATTTGCGTCCAAGAAAAGTGGTTTTTGCAAAAACACCAATTTTTGGGACCACCCTATCACGATTTAGATCACCCCAACGGACAAACAAACAAAAAATATGGGTCTTATTATTTTGGCCAAGGACCAACCAAGAAAAATTTTAAGCCCGATTGGAAATTTTTTTTCGGTTTATGTTCTTTTGAAATGGAATTGCTGTTTTATTGCTATCTAAAAACTGCTACAGTGGACTCTCTGGCTGTCGATCTTCTCGATATCAATTTTGCTCCAGCTGTCAATAATTTTTTCAGTCCCTTCAAATAGATTGCTTTGATTTTTCATTCTATAATTTGATAACTCCCGTTCTCGACGGTCCCTTCAATATCGACAACGAGAGAGTCCACTGTATATACAAAAAAAAAATGTTTAGATTGAAGTGTAGATTATCTCACCAATTACACTACTCGACAAAACAAAACTTGTGTCAAGGGATTGACGATATCTCATCGGTTCCTCAGAGAAAAGGCATCCCCGAATCCGATGCAATCGACAGAATTTGATTTTATGTCCACGCGGACTGACGAGAAGCTGGTAAATTTTTTAACATAAAAAAATCGAACAATTTAAAAAAAAACTTGCGTCTCCTCCCAACTATATGAGCCATCTACAAAAATATGGAGGCGCCTGGTGCATAGCCATTTCCTTTAAGCACAACGGAAACAACCAATACAAATGTATAAAAAAGTTGTCAAGTTCGGGGTCCACAGCTAGCATTTTTTGTACGATTATAAAAATAAATATTAAAAGTTTAAAATTAAAATATTTGAAAAACATTTTTTTTAAATATATTTGTTTACTAAAATTTTATGTTTCTCAAAGGTCTATGGGTACTTCGGGATGTCCATGGTCATCCAAGGACTCCCTGGAGTTAAGATCTATGAGTCTACCGCCGTAACAAGCAAGAGGTCGTCGGATTTTGACCCCGGATCATGTGCGTATAGCATCAGTGGATATGGTAGACTACTATATGAATGTAATGGGATGTACATGGTCATCTAAGGACTCCTGGAGTTAAGATCTACGAGTCTACCGCCGTAACAAGCAAGAGGTCGTCGGATTTTGACCCCGGATTATGTGCGTATAGCATCAGTGGATATGGTAGACTACTATATGAATGTAATGGATGTACATGGTCATCCAAGGACTCCTGGAGTTAAGATCTACGAGTCTACCGCCGTAACAAGCAAGAGGTCGTCGGATTTGACCCCGGATCATGTGCGTATAGCACCAGTGGATATGGTAGACTACTATATGAATGTAATGGGATGTACATGGTCATCCAAGGACTCCCTGGAGTTAAGATCTACAATCGATGTAAAGTTATCGAAATATTTAAGTTTGAACGATGAACAAAAGTCCTTGCTTACCACTTTAGCCAAACGGCGACCTCTTTTTTGTTACGGCGGTAGACTCGTAGATCTTAACTCCAGGGAGCCAAACACATTTATATAGTAGTCTACCATATCCACTGATGCTATACGCACATGATCCGGGGTCAAAAGCCGATGACCTCTTGTTTGTTACGGCGGTAGACTCGTAGATCTTAACTCCAGGGAGTCCTTGGATGACCATGAACATCCCATTACATTCATATAGTAGTCTACCATATCCACTGATGCTATACGCACATGACCCGGGGTCAAAATCCGACGACCTCTTGCTTGTTACGGCGGTAGACTCATAGATCTTAACTCCAGGGAGTCCTTGGATGACTATGTACATCCCATTACATTCATATAGTAGTCTACCATATCCACTGGTGCTATACGCACATGATCCGGGGTCAAAATCCGACGACCTCTTGCTTGTTACGGCGGTAGACTCGTAGATCTTAACTCCAGGGAGTCCTTGGATGACCATGTACATCCCATTACATTCATATAGTAGTCTACCATATCCACTGATGCTATACGCACATAATCCGGGGTCAAAATCCGACGACCTCTTGCTTGTTACGGCGGTAGACTCGTAGATCTTAACTCCAGGGAGTGCTTAGATGACCATGGACATCCCATTACATTCATATAGTAGTCTACCATATCCACTGATGCTATACGCACATGATCCGGGGTCAAAAGCCGATGACCTCTTGTTTGTTACGGCGGTAGACTCGTAGATCTTAACTCCAGGGAGTCCTTGGATGACCATGGACATCCCATTACATTCATATAGTATTCTACCATATCCACTGATGCTATACGCACATGACCCGGGGTCAAAATCCGACGACCTCTTGCTTGTTACGGCGGCAGACTCATAGATCTTAACTCCAGGGAGTCCTTGGATGACCATGTACATCCCATTACATTCATATAGTAGTCTACCATATCCACTGGTGCTATACGCACATGATCCGGGGTCAAAATCCGACGACCTCTTGCTTGTTACGGCGGTAGACTCGTAGATCTTAACTCCAGGGAGTCCTTGGATGACCATGTACATCCCATTACATTCATATAGTAGTCTACCATATCCACTGATGCTATACGCACATAATCCGGGGTCAAAATCCGACGACCTCTTGCTTGTTACGGCGGTAGACTCGTAGATCTTAACTCCAGGGAGTGCTTAGATGACCATGGACATCCCATTACATTCATATAGTAGTCTACCATATCCACTGATGCTATACGCACATAATCCGGGGTCAAAATCCGACGACCTCTTGCTTGTTACGGCGGTAGACTCATAGATCTTAACTCCAGGGAGTCCTTGGATGACCATGGATATCCCGAAGTACTCATAGACCTTTGAGAAACATAAAATTTTAGTAAACAAATATATTTAAAAAAAAATGTTTTTCAAATATTTTAATTTTAAACTTTTAATATTTATTTTTTATAATCGTACAAAAAATGCTAGCTGTGGACCCCCCGAACATGACAACTTTTTTATACATTTGTATTGGTTGTTTCCGTTGTGCTTAAAGGAAATGGCTATGCACCAGGCGCCTCCATATTTTTGTAGATGGCTCATATAGTTGGGAGGAGACGCAAGTTTTTTTTAAATTGTTCGATTTTTTTATGTTAAAAAATTTACCAGCTTCTCGTCAGTCCGCGTGGACATAAAATCAAATTCTGTCGATTGCATCGGATTCGGGGATGCCTTTTCTCTGAGGAACCGATGAGATATCGTCAATCCCTTGACACAAGTTTTGTTTTGTCGAGTAGTAATTATTAGTATTGAGCTAATGCTATGATTTTAAGCTTGAAAAACATAACAAATATTATAAAAACATAGATTTTATGAATATCTTAAAAAAATCCGGGGTTCACAAAATATTTTCCCTGTTTCTCGGGAGATCCAAACCCCGGGAAAATTGGAAGCCTTATCTGCAATAGTCTTCTAATAATTAAGGCCAGTCCATGTTTTGTTACATTATTACAGTTGAGATCATTTGAATCTGCTAAAAATAATCCCCGAATGTTTCTTTATTGCCATTAATTTTCATACATTCAGGCTGTTAATAGATAAGCTGAATTGAATTTTTATTATTTTAATTTTTTAATTTTTTTATATTTTCAATATGTATGAATATTTAAATATTTGATAAGAAATGGTAATTCGAACAAATTATAAAAATAGTGTTTTTTGCTAGAAGATCTTCTTACATTTTTTACTTTGCAGAATGAAAATATTTAGTTACTTCAGTTTAAAATAGAATTGTATAAAGGAATCAATATTTTTACAATGCATTAAAAATGGTGAATCCGATTTTGTCCGACAGCATCCGCTTTGAGACAACCATAAACCCCGGCAAAAAATAATCGGATTAAAGTCGTCCAGCCGTGGATCCGCTCCAAAGATGTCCATTAACGTCCCATAATCCTTCATTTTCCAAAACATTACTGTACCTTGAGGAAATCGCAAATAATACCCCCTCACCAGACTGACGCTGACATTCACACAGGCACGTGACATTCACAGATCCGTTCTTCCTTCCTCCTTGTAGCATTGACGGTCACCGCTCCAACGGAAAAGCTCTCACCCGCGTGTCAATAAAGTTTAACGCTAATTCAAGCACCTTCCTTCCCCTTTACTAAAAACAGTCACCCTTGTTTATTGCTCCAAATAATGCAAGTGCGGTCCGGCGCAAAATTTTGAAGGCCGTTTTTTATAAGCAGGTAGCGATTAATTTGCGGCAAGTCGGAAGATTAGTGGCGAGACTGGACAATATCCGGCCCTCCCCGGAGGCACGGGATGGGAAAGCAATACCAACTCTTTGCCGCTAATACGTTGATGACGTAAAGTGAGGTGACTTGACGGCAGTTGCAGTTGTGTGAAGTGATACAATTATGTAATGATGCGGCTAGGGGCTGCCGTTTGATGAAGAGAGGTGGTGGCTTGTCCAAATCTTCCTGCCCACCCGCTACCCTCCTCCGTGGAAAGGGATTTGCATAGAAGCGGAAGATTAGTTGCGGCTTAGTCGCTGGCTCCGTAAGACAATGACGAGAAGCGGCGGAATAATCAAAGTTATAATTAGTAATTAAGAGAAATCTGCCGCGCAGATGGCAGATGGGTAGCGCGACTAGGGTGGTTATCGGACAAAATGGATCAAACTCATGATTTGCTAATTATTGAAGTGCATTATTAATTCTCCTTGACTACACAAAATCGTTAATTGGCTGGTTAAGCTCATTTGGGTTTTATTTGAAGTTTTTTTTATTCAGCCAAATAAATGGTTAAAATTATTTCAAAAATGACGTCTGACATTTAAAAAATGTGTCCACGTGGTTTATGGATGGTCCCAATGCATAAGTGATTTAAACCCTTTTTTTTGTGCATCAATGTAAAATGATCTAAGACATTGAGCCATAGCAAAAATATAATTCAATATTTTGGAATCAAGACCTCCAGTTTCAAAGAGATCAAATATTCAATATTACGCCCTTTCGAAATATTAGACTTGATTCCAAAAAATTAAAAATTGTATTTCCAAAAGATCAGAAAATTTCACAAATGTTTCATTTCATTGAAAATAGGGCCATTAGTTTCTGAAATATTAGTACTTAAAAATTAAAGGTTGTTTAGATAAGAGTTAAAAACCTTTATTTTTTTGTTTCTGATTCTTTTTCTTTATGTATTTCAGCAACTAATTTTCTTAACTTTTCGAATTTTTTTTTTCAGAGATGGACTATCATGGACACTTTTTAAAAAAAATCGAAAAACTGGAATATTTTAAGTCAGATTTCAAGTGACTGTATCATGAAAAGTAATTTTCGAGTGCAAATTGGATTTTTTGCGTTTTTTGTCCCAAAAATATACAAAAAATTAAAAATATTTAGAAATCGGAAAAATTTTCTATGTACATTTGTTTTTCTTAAATGCAATCGATCGGAAAGTACTTAAATCTTTGAAAAACTTTACTTCTAATAGTGCACTGTACTGCCCATTTTCGCATAAATGTCCCATATGCAAAAACAGCAAACTGAGAAAAACGCATTTGAAGTTTGTCCCACACATAAGGCTACGTATTAAGTTTTCACGAAAAAACTGGATGTCCTCATGATTTCTAGGAAAAAGTACTTAATGTTATAGGCTTTTCTGAAAGATCACACGATTCTGAACAAACCTGCATCAATATCGCAAAAACGATGAAAATGCATATGGGACATTTATGCGATCATGGGCAGTGTAGCTAGTCTTTACGATTCTCACGATCAAGTGAAACTGGTTATTGACTTTATTTGAGTTATTCTTAGTATTTTAGCATCATTTTCATTTTATTATTTTAATATGTGAGATTGCGTCAATTTTTAACAGATTGGTACAGTCCATACTCGATTATCCGAAGGCCTCGAAAAAAAGTCACTTTGGATAATCGAATGCTTAAACTCTATCCTATATTAAATTGTTTTAGTCTTTAACATTATTAACAAAATTGAAAGTTTGTTTCGTAATAGAATTTTATTTTTGAATTTTTAATAATTGTGTGATTTTTAATCCTTTTGACCAAATATTTTAAAATTTGTTTATTATCCTGATAATGTGAAAATTGGAATTAAAACAAAAAAAGTAATTCAAATTGATTTGATTTTGCACGAAAAAATAAAATTCAATTTTGTTATAAGCTTAAGTATCAATTGAGAATAAAAAAGTGTTATTTTTAAAAACTGGTAAGAACTTCGTGTAAAACACATCTAAATATTTACTAACTCAACATGTTGGCGATAGTGTTCATAGCAGTTAAGTTTCGTCTGATATTAAACATAAATAATTGCCCCATGAACAACCCTACCAACAATTCATAAATAGACAGACGCGCAGACCAGCCCTATCGAAGAAGACAAGAAACGACGAACCTCCAATTAATTCGTCATTGTTTTCTAACACTTACCGGCAGTGATGTTACGTTAACATTTCTGGGCAATGATCCAGCACTAATGTGTCTTTTTCTTTCGTTTTTCTCTCCCCTCCCTCAGATATCTAGATAAGCAACTCCGTAAACGTAGTGTGCATCTTGGTGGTGCGAAGATCGTGGTGTTGAATTCTCGTGTTTGGGGGTTTCAGTGTTTCGGCTAGCAAGTTTACAGCAAAAATCTTCTGAGTGCACCTCCTGCAGAGTGGGTGATCCCCTCCGTCCAGTGACCGGAAGTGGCCGGTAGTCCCCCGCGAGGGACCAACCCCCTTTATTTCGACCCTTTCCGAACCCTTCGACGCCGCCGGGACCGGTTTCGCGCCGCGGGAGATGGCCTTCTCGAGGGCCCACTGCTACTATTACGGTAGCATCTTGCTACTGTTGCTCTACTTTGGGGCCACCCTGGTCCAGAGTGGGGCACCGGTTCGACCCGGCACGGGCAACCCGTCGCCGCGACTTCCGCGGACGAGCGCCAGCCAGCTGTCGGCCCAGAATGGCAACACCACCGGAACGCGTAACTTGACCGCCAAGAATCTCACCACCCAGCAGACACGTGGGAACTACAGATCAAGGTAAGGTATGCCACACAGCCACACAATGCAAAAATTGCGTTGAATTATTCAAATGACGGTGAAGGTGTCGATGGTCATGAGAAGCGAAAGGCAAGGCTGGTCGGAATCGAAGCGCCGTCAGCGAGCTAGAATAGAACTTGATTAGTTGCGGCTACCTTAGCAGCTGCAATTTGGGGGGCTGTAATTTGATGTAACCAAACTCGAAGGAAGCGAAAAATTTGGTGAAACTTTGTGAAAGTCAAATGTTGCAACCTCGAGTAGCTTCGTACAGATACTTTCAAAACCCTTTCTAAATCTTTTTCAACAAACTTCTCATAAAGAAACTCTTAACCTCAAACCCATTCAACCATCTGTAGCCAGCTGGACAAAGCATTCCAAAGCCTCCCTTCATAGTAGAAGACATGACTCAAATGCAGCTGCGCATCGAACGGGCTGCATCCAGAGCAACTTGTGTGACATAAATCATGACAACTGTAGAGTCCTACAGACGCTGTGAAATTGGAACCTTCCACGATCAGCTGGCCTTTATCTGCTGGGTCAATCTCCGATTAGGTTGCACGAGGGGGGGGGCGTGTGTGTGTGTTGAAAAATGTCTCAATTGGGCTGAGAGCCGCGAGTTTATGAGAGATGGATTGTGGAGCGATTTTTTCAAATTACCCGACAAAAGCTTGTTGAAGCGATGAAAATGGGAGTTGAATATTGTGAGTCATGAAATGAAGCAACAAGCTTTGAATGCAATTGTATCGATCTAACTTTATTTGTGGACTGAGAAATATTTTCTCAACCTATTTTTTTTAATAGATATTCACTTTTTTTGGTTCTGTTTCGTAAAAATGAGAAAAATCGTTTTTGGGTTGCTATAAATTTATATTTAACTGATTTGTTTTTTCAAATTAATTTAGGATAATTTACATGTTTTTATTACCATTTCTCCTCCTTGGCCTGTCAAAAAGTCTGACAAACAGGACTCGTAGACAAATAAAATCACAATTACAATCAAAATTATAATTTCAATTGAATATACATGACACAATATTTTCAATAAAAAATAATCAGACTGCTTCTTCAAAAAAACAGCCGACAGCTATAAAGTCAACTTCATTTTTTTTCTTCAAAAAAATATCCATTTGACTTTTTTTCTTTTTTTTGCATACACATAGATTGATTAAATGGATTCTTAATGGACATTTATGATCGTAAAAACATCAAGATATCAATTTTTTCACTTTGAAATTAGGACATATTTTTTACAAAAAGAGCAATTTTTACGAAATCTGCCGTTTTCGACCATTTTTATTGTTTGTATTTATTTTAAGTGGCTCAGACTTTGTTGGGGCCTTCCCTATAACCAAAAATGCAATTTTGTGTCATTGGTTCTCCCATACAAGTCTCCATACAATTTTGGCAGTCCATACAAAAATGGTACGTACACCCAAAACTGGCAGCGCTAGTCCGAGAGAATGATGGTCTCGAGTCGAGAGAATAGTGGTACCATTCACTGACGCAGAGAACACAGCTCGAGATGGGCGATAGAACTATTCTCTCGAGGTTCATTTGCAAAAAAAAGTTCATCCGTCAAACAAAAAACCAAAAATGTCGACAACGGGAATCGAACCAGAGACCTTTGACAAACCAATCCAATGACTTAGCTGCCTCGGCCACTACAGCTTGGTGACCAAGGAGAAGTCAGAAGTCGATGTATGACACTTGTTGGAGATTTATTGATTCAACTAACGAATGAACTCATTTGTTATGATGGTGTGAGTTGGTACCATTATTCTATCGATTTTGGCACTGAGCCCTCAATAAATTTTGAGAGAACGATTATCTCGACTCTGAATTTTGGGTGTATATATTCGAAAATTTGTAACTTTTGAAGGAATTTTCTGATCAATTTGGTGTCTTCGGCAAAGTTTTAGGTATTGATAAGGACCGTTCAGAAAAAAAGTTATTTTTATACTCAAATATCTAGGTTTTCTATAACAGACTAAGACTATCATTTCAAAAGGGCCAAACATTCAATATTATACCCTTTCGAAATGTTAGTCTTGATTCGAAAAAAATGAAAATATTGTTTTCAAAAAGATCAATTTTATAGCAAATTTTAAATTAAAAATCGATGCCGAGCTTCCGTGGCCGTGAGGTTACGGGTTTCGCCTTGTAAGCGGAAGGTGATGGGTTCGATTCCTGTCTGGCTCAGCAAAGTCAGATCCCTTAAAAGAGTAAATATGCTCACTGGGAATACTGACCGGTAGGGGATGGGTTTCGACCAGTGGCGTGCTGGGTTTTCCATCCAGAGGTCGTGAGTTCAATTCTCGTACCGGGATGATGAAATTTTTTTTAAAGCTGCAAATATTGCACTGAAATAAAACTTTTGGTGGTTATATCTTGAAAACAGATCACTTTATCAAGAAATCTGCAAAGTACTTTTCGATTGCAAATTCAAATTTATATAAAAAATGAGTTTAAATAATTTTATGTATTTTTTGTCCGGACCTGGACTGGACAATCCAGAGGACACTGGACTCACAATCCAGAGGTCGCCGGTTCGAATCCCGCGGCGGGCGCTCTAAAATTCTTTGTGTAAATATGGGTATTCGGTGCCGTCGCACCGTGCCATACTTTCATACACTTAGTGGCCGACAGCTATAAAATCAACTTCGTTTATGTATGAAATTTCGATTTTTTTTTTCAAAAATTACAATTTTTTGCCAAAAATGCATAACTCGGTGGCAAAATTTGTGACCATACTTCTCTATGTCTCAAAAGTGGCGGGTTTTGACCCCTAAAACATATCAAAAAATCTCGCAAATCAAAACATATTATTTTTTTGAAATTGAGTTTATGTTAAAAAAAGGTTGATTAAAAAATGGGCAAGATTTTTTTTCGTGTACCTATTTTTTCTGAACAGTCCTCAATTTATGAATGTTGATAAAACTGGGATTTACTTAACCTTAAATTAATTTATTTTTTAGTTGAAGATTATAAACATGAATTTAATTGTATTTTCTTTAATGAAACAAAAAAAACTCTACTACAATAATCAATAACGTAAAATTAATTCAAATTGCCAACTTTGAAGCTTTTATTTGTAAGAAACACAGTGACTGTCAATGTCACTCCTTTTTTCAAACATTTTCAAGGAAACTATTTTTTAAAGCACTATTATAAAACATGTTTTAAAAAACTTCCATGGACATTGTGTCACCAAGCCCAGTACATGTTTAAAAAGAATAAATCATGAGATCAATCTTGTCGGTTAACGGTTATAAAAATTGAAGTGAAATCTTCTCGAAATGTCAAAAGTTAAAAAGTTTCAGCACTGAAAGCTCCTTCAAGCATGCAATTCTTCAAATCCTTCAATCGCTCATAATTTTATCCAAAAACTCGCTCTTTTGAAGCCCAAATCCGCGGTCAACCACCTGTCTCTTTTTCAGCAATCAACCTTAGTCAGTCACACTTATCTACCTGTGTGCGTTCATTTGAAGCCAATTGACGCGCGGCAAGTTTTTGCAAATCAGCAAAAGAAGACGCGAGTCGCGGGCGCTTGAAGTGTGAAGTGCGCCAACAGGTCCTCCGTCAGATAACGATCTTTCATCAAACGGCTCAAGAAGTTAAGCCGGCCAGCGCCGCGTTGACAACAATCTCCGCCGTTTAGCGGGTCCAATCAAGAGGAGGCCCTGGGGAGGGGCGAGGAAGATGCGTTTGGCCGTAAATCTCCCCTTCTTTGCGACGCGATACCGTATCGGCGCTGAAGATCCTCAACGACCTGTTCGCTGAACTCCTGGATGGTGCGTACGGTGGATATTTATTGAAATTTGATTTAGAAATTATTTGTCACCGCGCGAAATTTAATGCCAAACTGGTTTTTCGGATCGTTGGCACCTCGGCAAGTGGCCAGATTTACCTTTCCGCTAAGGTGGTGGCACACGAGCTGCGGCAGTTGTGCTGAACCATCACATAGTACACCTTGATGGAAACGAGGGAAATGTTTAAAATCAATTGAAATCAGACTTTGAATTAATTCGATTAGTATGCGCCATCAACAATTGATACGAACAAGTGTGTGGGGCATTTTCCGACAAAAGCCCCATACGGCATGCAAGCACAACTTGCACGAAATGGTGAAGATGATGATGTCCGTTGCGACAGTCAGATAAATTCAAAACAGCAAACGCAGCAATGTGAGGTGAGGGAACGAGATACGACGGCGATGATGGCCCGGCAGCTTGCCGCCGTCACCTCGTTATGACCCTCTCTTCGGGCAGCAGAAGAAAAAAGCCCGGTGGAGTTTGTTGTCGTCGGCCGCGGCCAAACAACTTGACCTTTCACTGGAAGTGCTGCCAAGCTTGTACGCAAGAAAGCTGTCGCGCGCACTCTTCGGGGTTAGCTGGTAATTTGGTACTTGTTTTTGGGGGTTTCGTAAAAAGATTTATAACGGGGACCGACGACGACGCCGCAGAGGTTTGCATTTGTGCATTGCAAGTGAACGCCATGACCTTTTGGACGGGAGATGGGCCCACGATTAGCCGGGTTGAGGTTAAGGGGGGGGGGGTTACGGCGGGGAGGGGGCTTTCTAATTTGCCGCAGCATTAGCGCGGCCACCGAACCGGTGTGATTGATGGGACAGTTAGTGGGTTTTGTGTCGTGTGGGTTTGGACGAGGGTAAAGTTTGCCAAAAATTTGCAGAAATCCCACCCGGGGGAACTCGTTTTTTTTTCGATTTGTGATGTATCACGGTAATTTTCGCTCATAATCAAGTGCTATTGGAAGTTGCATAATTTGTTGTCATGTCAGTTATGAAGTACATTGATAAAGTTTGTGGTAAAGGGTTATGTAAAATGAACATTTTTAAATCCAAAATTAAACTTCAGACTTATATTTTAACCGAGGTTGAATTACCAACAAAAGTTGCTACTTAAAAACGGAATTGATAATTGAAATATCAACATCTGGAATAATAGGAATCTCGAATATCGAGGAATATTGAATTCCGGTTTCCAAAAAGTTGAAAAAGTAACTTCAAACTTCGTATCTAAACTAATTTCTAACCAATGTCAATGTTTCTTGTTGCATGTGTGCTCAAGACTTTGTAGATTCATAATTAAGGCATTACAGTTACAGAGGAAAAGCAGTAGTATGTAATAGTATTAGTTTGATTGTTCTTAAGGTTTAAACCAAATCAATGAAAAAGATTTCCAAATACTGAGCCAAATTCTCTACGAAATGGGTGTTAATTTTCAAATTTAATGTTGGTATCTTCCAATATTGATAAAATCTGCAAAATTGGGCTATTCTAAGGGGGAGGGGGATGACAATGCAATAGATATCCAATGAAATAAAATATGAAGCTAAAATATGAATATATGTGAATTTCTGTGATGAGATAAAACAGCAACTTTTATGTTTGTAGACTTCATCTTTGTATGTGTTTTCAAAAACTAATATTTAAAAATGTTTATCGAAATAAATTGGGAAATTCCATAAAATTATGCTGAACAGTTCAATAAAATGATATTTTATTTAAAGTGTTTGTCTCCCCTCTTCCCCCTTCAAATTTGACCCGAAAAATCAGCTGGCAAAAATATTATATTTTTTCATAAAACTTCAAAATTTCAATGGAAATTCAATCAGCTGAAATCAATTTATCATTTCCCTGCGTTTAGAATTATTTTAGCATGTTTGGATTGGTATAAAAATCTTTAGAATTTATGAAAATTTTCTATGTTTATTATCGCAATTTTGTTTTTGTTTTATTTTTTTATGTCAAATCTTAGCTTTTTTGAAAAATGATTCCATAACAACTGGACTGGTGCAAAATGTTTTTTTTTTGCAATTCCACTGTGAAACTGTCAACTTTTCCTGTCCTTCTGGAGAAACTAAATGGCCTACTTTTCCCAACCAAAAATAAAAGAATGGAAAATTAATATCTTTCAATACCAGTGCTGAAAAGTTCAACTTTTCAACACTAGTACAGTGAAACCTCTTTTTACGCGGTGCGTTACGTTCTAATAATTTGTCGATTTCTCTGGAACGACGCATCATTTTTGAAATCTTTTAAAAGCAATTTGTAGGTTTTGTTCAGGTCTACAAAACGCTTTTGAAGCTTGCAAAAAAAAAATTGATTTTAGAGAAATCGACGAAAAAAATGCGTAACACGTAAAAAATGGTTTCACTGTAACGAAATGTAACATTTTTCAATATTTTTTGTTTTAAAGGGTGAATTTACTAAACACATAAATGTTTTACATAAAATTCAACTCTGGAAGTGTTTTTCGGAATTGCAAAAAATGTCGTAAGCTACTCGTTGCAAAACTAGATTTTTTCAGCACTCGTCGTATTTTAACATCGTTTTAAACATGAGAAGTTTTTGAAAAATGGGTTTTTTATCAATTTCTGTGAATTATTAATTTCATTTCAATCATTAATTTCAAAAATGTAAAGCGGGTCAGAAGTTAATTGTTTTGTACAGTTATCAAAAAAAAACTGTACTTTTTTTCAGCTAGTTCAAGCTAATATTCATATTCGTTCATTTAACAAAATTACAATAACCCCGGCGAGTTTTTTAATTGTTTCGATAATGACCTGTTATTTAATCAGATTTTTTTTTGTTTTTGTTAGGTTTAGGTTGATTTACAAAAATTGATTAAAATTTGAATTATTTTAAAATTGGTCAGCTTTAACAAATATATAATGCATACCGTAAACCGGGGTGACTTTGATAGAATTTCAATTTGTTTTTAGAATATTTTCCAACAGGTAAGGTTTTTCTCAAGATTAGGGGAGTTTGGGGTAATATGGACAGTGGGGGTAATTTGGACACCCCTTTAAAAATCACCTTTTCTTCGGATATAAAGTTAAAACGGTAATTTAAGTGATAAGGCTAGTACTAGTAATGGCTTAGGAGTATGGATAAACCAAAAAAGTTGGAATAGTTTGAGTAATTTTGTTATAATATGTAAAAGTTTCGAAATGCTGGTTGGCACTGCCTTAAGTTCTAATATTTGAGGGTTGGGAAATAAGGTTTTGCAGGGATTATATGGCAAAAAAGTGGACAATATTTGTTTAAGGGGGGTGCTAGGACGATGCCTGAGATATGTACGTATAAATATTGTGCATTTTATCAATTTTTATCATCAAAAATAGCAATTTTTGATAGAACATGTTATGGGGGTAATTTGGACATGGCTTGTGGGGTAATTTGGACATACCTGAAAGTCTACCTGTCAGGCAAAAAAAAAAGTAACTTTCATGGTCGGTTGAGTTTTTAAAGGTAGGTTTAATTAATTTAGAGGGATTTAAAATGTTAAAACATTCAAAAAGGAATGTGAGCAATGAGACTTTCACATAACCCCTATTTTTAAATTTAGATAAATTTATTTCAATATTTGAATATATGGAAATCTGACTACTGCACATTTGGCGTTCAACTAGACTCTAATGTTGATTGTTTTTAATTAATTTCTTTGACATTTCTAATTTCTATGCTGATTTACAATAATATTTAAATTTGAAGGACTACAGAATGTAAAATTAAAAAATGAATGGTTTTAGGTTAATTAGTTTCAAATAAAGATTGATTTAGATAAATCTAAACGATACCCTAATCCCTAAAAACTAAACTTGTACCTAATCCAGAATCAATGTTTAAATCATTACAGGATGAATGATTAAATTATGTATACTACACTGAACTATTTGTTATCTTCCTATTGAATTATAGTTTTATCACAAAATGATTATTTAAACTTTTGATGAAATATTGTGAGCAAAAAAATCACTTAAAAATATAAAGCAATTACAAAACTAGGTTGAAGGTTAAAAAACATGGTAAAAAAATCAAATGTTAAACTTATTCTTCAACATGTGTCCAAATTACCCCACAAAAGGTGTCCATATTACCCCACAAGGCATGTCCAAATTACCCCACAAGGCATGTTCAAATTACCCCATAGGGGTGTTCATATTACCCCCACACAAAAATGTGGGGGTAATTTGGACACCTTTTAATTTTTGCGATAAAAATGGGTTTTTCATCAAAATTTATCTAAATGAATGAAATTTTTCCATCAAATATGGTCTCTATTATCCTCTAATGTCATCCACATTCCTTTAAAATATCCATACAGCCCGTGGCAGAGCTATTTCCTTAGGGTGTCCAAATTACCCCACACTCCCCTATTATTTTTAAAACATGTACTGGGGTAGACCACACAAAGTCCATGCACTTTTTCGGAAAAAAGTTTTTTCAATAATGTTTAGAAAAATAATTACGTTAAAAATTCTTAGTTTCAATTCCGGGGTGACTTTGATAGTCATAGTTTTTCTTGTTAAAATCATATTTAAGATGTTCAAACTTTATTTGTACGCTAAATGTACCATCACTAAGGTAGCTGATATAGTTTTTAAGAAAAAAAATCAATGTTTATATTTAGTTTACTAAGTGTATAAGCTTTTTAGCAAAATACATATAAACTTTAGGTAAAATATTTAAATAGTTGGAATTTTGCCTAAAATTTGTTAAAACTAGTTTTGTTTATAAAATTATCGATTTATATTGCATTTTATAATGAATTCGAAGCACGAATCACAAGTTTTCACATTTTACATGAAATTTGTTCAACTGAAATTGCCTATAAATTTGGAGATTATTTTTAATTGTGTTTCAAAAACACATATTATTTATTATTTACAAACTTTTTTAACCTTCTCCTAGTGGAAAATTGTCCAAAGAATCCGAAAATGCATTCCGTTTTCCGATTAAAAATCATGTTCATTGAGAAAATCATGACACTTTGAGAAGTTTAAAATAATGACTTTTATCAACATTTTGTTAACTATAGTTAACTAACTTTTTAAACTTGTCTAAATTTTATGAAAAGTTCTTCTTGAGGTACTTTGAACACTTCTCTACCACGGTCAGTATGTTTCTAAGCCATTCCTTGCGTATTTTAATTGTACTCTTCATTTTGCGGAAAAATCGCAAACCTATCAAAGTCACCCCGGCTATCAAAGTTACCCCGTTTTACGGTAGGTTTGGGGTTGGTTCGATTTTATGAGAATATTTTGTACAATAATTCCGGAAGTTTTTGCATCTTTTTGAGCAAAGTTTTATTACTTTGAAAATAATCGAATTTAATTTTTTTTTGTAAAAAATGTTTGATATCTTATTTTCTAAGTTATTTTATCATCAAATAAATATCAAAAATCATGCCTTTGATTGATAAAAAATAAATCTGTGAGTGTTTGCTTTTGCTACATACAAGAAAATTTTAAGTATGAGCAGGTAATGCAAAATCGTTATAGAAATGCTTCAAGAATTTGTACATTGTTGCGAGTGAAGAAAAAAATAAATGCTGTGAAAAATTAAATGTTTCAGGCCAACCTTTGCATTTTGTACAAAAAATGCTCATGAATCTGGCAAGTGTGTACTTAACTGTGTAAGGTTCCCAATGAATCGATGTTAAAGTTGGCTTACAAAATCAAATCAAAAAATCAAATTATTCGCTCTACAGCATTGCCTTGGCGTTCTCGATTGCGAGATTCCTACTCGAAACTAGGTGTCCGAAGGCTTGATTGTTGAGGCAATTGCAAACCTCTTTTTACACCTTAGCTTCCATCCACCCCGGGATTCGAACTGACGACCTTTGGATTGTTAGTCCAACTGCCTACCAGCGACTCCACCGAGGCAGGACCCAGGGAGACGACTCCTACACCTGGACTGAGCTAACGACCTAACCTTTTTTAGTTAGTTGACTTACAGTGAATCTTTATTAGGTTCTACAAACTGAACTCCAGCATCTAAAATAATAACTAAGGATCAAACAATATTTCATAACATTGCTCAAATCCAGACTTGAGTTGTTTCATAACCCCAAAATAATTTTCGCACATTTCACGCCACTCGTGCTCCGTGACACTGAAAAAAAAACACATTAATTTATCTTGTCAACATATTTTCTCGTGGTTATCCGCGGCTGGAAACATAATTACCCCCATTAACATCGCTCAGCCAGGTTGGATTAGTGGCATCCCCGAAACACATTATAATTTTTATATGCCACCAAAGCTTTGACTGACTGCCCGAACCGGGCAAACCAGCAACGGGTTGTGCATGCATAATTTTTAAAGGTTTTTTTTTCGCTCTCCTCACTACGGAATCCTCCACGCCGGTTAAAACTGAAGAAGAAAGGCCAAAAATCTACAGGCAACCCCCACTGAATATTCACCGATAACCTTTTATTAATCCGTCATCTGGGTGATTTAATTAGTGTCAATAATTTGAACGATGTTCGTAATCACCTTCGAAGCTGGTAACGGAGTTTATTTGTTAGCTTCTTCGGCTTTTTTTCTCTATTGGCTGAAAACCCTCCGTTTATTCGCGATAACGGGAGGTGCTTCCCAAAAAAACTGGCCATGTTTGCGCATAGCTAATCATGTGAACTTTTGTGCGAAGAGACTCCAAAAAACCGATCGGCATCGAAATCATTGGCTTTTGCTGCAGCAGCAATCCAAAGCCGATGGTTTATCGACTAAAGGCGATTACGGTGGGCGAGTTTTCACCCCGTGGAAGTTTGTAGGATTTTTTGTGGTGTTTGGTTAGTTCCGATATTGTAAGTGAGGTGCTTAAAAGTTATGGATTTTGGCCATAGTGGTTCCCATGCTGCACCGCGAGAGTTGTGTCACATCGTATATAATATGTTCACGTGGTTATGCTGGGCCAGATGTGGGAACATTTCAATTTGCACGCGGATTAGTGTGGTTTCGATTTCTCACTGGAGGGTTGTAAATTTGGGATTATGGTGAAGTCGAGGCTCCCCGCGAGGAAAGCCAGCAGGGTTTTGCTAATAAATTCTCTGTAGGAGAAAAACAATTTAGTCAAATCCGGAATTAGTTGACACCTGTTGTATCTGCCAAAGCAAAATTAAAGTTGATCTTGTACTACCCAAATTTTACGCTGATGCTGCAAAAAGGGGCAGTGGGCTCAAAAAGTGACATTTTAAAAATGGCTTATTTAACGTGAATTTGGAATTTTTCACCTATAACTCTCACGGAAAGACTGTACAATGCAAATCCAACAATCGATGGGTTAATTTTCCTTCTGACTAAAGTCTTAATACTGTTTGCTGGAATGTTGTTAAATTTGCTAAAATTCTTGCGACTCAACAGCCCAGATTAAAAGCAACATAGTTGTTCATAATCCACATCATGCAATCTGATTGTAATGACCGCCCCTAGAACGTGAATGCAGCTGATTCTTTTGAGAATTGCACAATTCTAAGCCCATTTCCAGCTGTCAACAGTGCTTCTACAAAGTCACCAAATAGAAGAAAAAAAAAAGTTCAAGAAAACCAGCGCACAAACCTAATCGATTTATCACCTCGTCAATCGCATAAATAAACATCGAACCGACCCACGGTGCGGTGACCACCACTTCAAATGTGGTGGACCCTTTTTGTATGGCGCATGTTGAGCACAGGCGACAGCTTTCGAGTGTAGTGTACTTCTTCGGATATCTGGAGCTTTGGCTTTGGGCAACATAAAGCTCGCCACGGTCGGTTGGTCGGTCGGCAAAATGCCTTATTATAATCGTATATAAAAATGCGCAGATAATGCAGTCGTTGGTTCATTCCCATGAGGTTGCATAAATGTCGAAACTAGTTTGTAAGGGCCAGCGCAAGCTTTTCAGAGGTAGACACCGTGTAAGCTTTTCCGAATACGTGTGTTTGTACCTACTCCAGATTGAGAGTGTTTTGTATGGATCAATGGTGGAGGAGGTGGTGCACGCGGAACATGGCTCGGCTCAATTCATGTTGCACGGTTTGTTTGCGAATGTATGAGAATAATCGATTTCAAAACCATAAAATTATTGCCCACAGTTTCCATTCAGCGAGGGTTCTATACGGCGCGCAGTTGCCCAAGATGACGTGCAAACGCTTGGACGCGGAGCTTGTAACAAGTCTTGTGGGACACATTCTTGTTCTAGGTGATCAACAAAAGGGGAAATCAACGTCGAATCAACAGAACAAGATTACAAAAGGGCCCGAACGCGTGGGAGGGAAATTTTTCTGCTGACTGATCTAATGGCAATTCCGTGCATTCCGGATTGAGTTCAAACCACTTACACAAACTGAAACACAGAATCAGAATCAGAAAGTGAGTTCATAAAACCACAACTCACAACCCAATATCCAATGGTTTGCCACCATAATAACAGTGATTATTGCGCGTAATGACTTCTTAAACCGACAAAAAACCGCAAATAAACATCGACGAAATCGTGGACCACCCCAAAATAACTATACAGTGTCTTCCGTTGCCGTGGTCAAGAAAATTAGCATTCTGGGATCCTCCGGCCAAGTCTTGACTTAACGGAGCTTTTATTTTCGGGCCCATAATGCGCGTCGAACCGTATGATTACTATCGATTTTGAGCAGAATCAGAAAACCGGATAATATGCTAATAAGATTTGTGTATGAGCTGGTGTTATACATTTCTGTTCTAAGTTGGAGGAAATCGGCTGTCGTGACTACTATTTATTTGAAGAAGTTATTGATCCTGTTAAAATTGGAGCAGTGGAACGAGTTTTTAATTGTCTAATTAATGTTCAAATTTATTGCTGTATTTTTTCGTCTTTTGATATTTTTCTTAAATAGCAAATGGGTCATTCAATCTGAAGCAGAACAGCATTTGAAAATTACCCTCTCCGATCCTGCTCAAATTTGGCAGGGCTGTTGATACTATCAAAACATGCAAGAATCCCGAATTTCGTCCAAATCGGACCACACCCTCCATTTATGTACCTCCCCAAAAAATCGACTTTTTGGCGATTTTTGAGCGAACCTCCTAGTTTCAAACGGCGATAGCTCAGGACAAATCTTAGAAGGTCGGTCTTAGACTCAATTTTGAAGGAAATTGGACGTAGAATCCATTTCCATGATCAAAAATTTTTTACTCAATAATGTATCGTGCACTTATTTTTCTTTGTTACTTACAAGATCAATTGCATTTTTCGGTTCGCTCCGTCGGAATCCAATTCTGTCCTTTACTGTGTGTCGTTATTGCTCTGTCCTGTGGGTTAGCACAGAAATTCACTAAATTCATTTTTTTTGAGCAGATAAACATTCGCGATTAAACTCCAGTTTCCTACAGTGTTATACAGTTAATTTTTGCCCAATTTGATAAAGATTATTTATGATGAAATATTATTTCAATAAATGACCTGGTAGCAGTTATTGATCAACCCGCATGTGCGCTTCTAGCAGATGCGGCGATTGAAGCTGATGTAGGTAATCTCAAAAACTCATAACTTTAAAATTAGATATCTCTGGAACGAAGCATATTCATTTCTGTCGATAAGTGTTTCTTATGTAAAATTTGCCTGGGAATACGATGGTGAGGTCAAATAAAAATACAGGAAAAAAATTATTCAAAATTTTGATCATAAAAATGAATTCTACATCCAATTTCTTTCAAAATTGAGTCTAAGACTAACCTTCTAAGATTTGTGGTTCTTGAGATATCGCCGTTTGAAACTAGGAGGTTCGCTCAAAAATCACCAAAAAGTCGATTTGATTTCAGATTTGATATAAGACTTTTATTCCAGAAGAAATTACGGATTTGGTGGTATGACTTATTTTATTTAATTTACAATATTTAAAAAAATCTGAGGTGATTTTTGGCCGTCATTGAGAATTTTAAATGAATTTATAAAAAGTGTGCGACAATTTTAATGTATTCGTAAACATCGTCATTTATGTTCTGACCAGGGTTGTTAAAATATCAAAACATCAGCTCTCAGCAACTACAATTATCCAGCCTGAATATTCATGCCTCAAATACAACTGCTCTTCTCTCTTTATTGAAACTCTCAGCGCCGAACATAGCCGAACACGTTTTCTTGTTTACACACTCGCTATTGACATTTTCCTTTTCTCTCTCATTCCCGCTTCCACGATCATCCTACTGTAACAGCGGTTAACCACAAAAGCCGCCATAAAACCAATTTCGCAAACGCAGTTAAACGGGACGCCATGCGTGGTCGACTCTTAATCGCCGTCTCGCTTTATTTCGGAGAGTTCGGAGAGATTGAGAAACTCAGCGGTGAGAGTGAGAGCGCATAGTCGAGGAAAAGGGAAAGAGTGATAGAGAGAGAATGCCATCGCTGGGAATCACGAGACAGAAGAACAGGTCTCACAAGCTCGCTATACTCTCGGATGGTTTTGGTGCAGATAAAATCAATTGATAGCTTTTTTATCACTCATTTGCAACACTGGTTGTGACTAAAATTGATTAATATAAATATCAGACAGCCTAACTTTTATTCATCAGTTGTTGCAGAACATTAAAAAAAAGTTGGATTTTTTAATCATTAAAAATTGTAATGAAAGCAGACTTGCTACTAAAAATAATTTTAGATATTTTTTCCTGCGTTTTTACGAATATCCATATTAAACCTCAGTAAACAAAAAAAAAAACAATCATAAGTTACTTGAAAGTTACAAGATATCATTACACTGCGGTCCACGCAAAATTAAGTGTTATGGATTTTCAGAAAAATAATAAAGTAAAATCTCAGATATAAGTTAGATTTTCAAAATCACCCTAATCGTGAGCTACCCTTATTTTCAACCAAATTAAAAGTTGTTTTCCACTTAATGTTCATTGTTTTTCAAGACATTATCATTTTTTTATTTATTAAAAAAGCCAAAATTGAGATATTATTTTTTTACACATTTTTATTATAGAGAAAAGATAGAAGATCCGAAACTTCTGTTAGAGTCATTTTTGACGTAGACTTACGTCTTTGTCGAAGGTACTGGGGTGTCATTCCAAAAAACCCGGGCCGAAGGCCCTGGATTACTGCGTCATCCGTCAAACGCTTATATCTTCCTTCCCTCTAATCGAATCGACACGATTTATGTGCCATTCGATTCGAAAATTATTCAGCAATTTGCTATAAAACTTTCATTGTTGGCAAAATAGTTTAACTATTGAAACAATTGAATGTTTTAAAATGTTTTCAAAATGCAGAGATTTTGCAAGCAAAATGAGTGCTTCCCACTCACGGACGGGAATGTCAAGTACCTATTTTGAGGGGAAAATCATCCGAGCAACGCGACCGAGTGTCGGTCGCGAAAAAGGAGGGGAAGTAGCGGGCCGAAATCATACACCCAAAATTCAGAGTCGAGATAATCGTTCTCTCAAAATTTATTGAGAGCTCAGTGCCAAAATCGATAGAATAATGGTATCAACTCACACCATCATAACAAATGAGTTCATTCGTTAGTTGAATCAATAAATCTCCAACAAGTGTCATACATCGACTTCTGACTTCTCCTTGGTCACCAAGCTGTGGTGGCCGAGGCAGCTAAGTCATTGGATTGGTTTGTCAAAGGTCTCTGGTTCGATTTCCGTTGTCGACACTTTTGGTTTTTTGTTTGACGGATGAACTTTTTTTTGCAAATGAACCTCGAGAGAATAGTTCTATCGCCCATCTCGAGCTGTGTTCTCTGCGTCAGTGAATGGTACCACTATTCTCTCGACTCGAGACCATCATTCTCTCGGACTAGCGCTGCCAGTTTTGGGTGTACATAAGAACGTGCGCCAGAGCCCATTCCATCATTCACGTCTCAGACGTCGGACCGGCAGCAGCAGCAGCAGCAGCAGGAAAGCTCAGCCCAGAGCAGCAGGAGAGAGACCAGAGCAGCAGCAGCAGGAGAGAGGGACCAGAACTGGAAAAGAAGTGCGCATCGCCTTCTCGTCGTCACCGTCAGCCAGTTGCCTCTCGATGGCCGAACCGTTAGGATCTTTCGTGGTTGCTGTGGTTCGGAGGTGCTTCAATCCCCATCCTCGTCCCACCCGGGACGAGGCATCAACAAGATGAGGCGCGCGCCTGCTGCCTTCCGCCGAAAAGCCTCTCGTGGGTCAAGCCTTGGTTGTTAAACAATCGGGACATCCAACTAGCTCGTCGCATTCGCGGCGAGCGCTTCTGAAAGATTTACGTCTCATCAAATTCTAGTGTTGAAAGAGTTGCCCTCGTCCCACCCGGGACGAGGCAGCGAGCTAATTTGAATTTAAATTTCAGGAACAAATTTTGGTCTTCGGGGGCGACGGATTGCACAGCTTTCTGAGGCTGCTCTCGCCCCCAACCCCTATGCCCCCTCTCCCCCTCCCCCCATTCGGCTCGCTAAAATTCCTTCGTCTCTTTCTTTCCTCTCTTTGCCGTTCGAATGGGTGTTCCTTCCAATATATATATAGCTAATTCTTCAAATTAATATATGCAAAACCCACATGTCCACATATCTATGGGAGCGGCCGTAGCTCACTGGTTACGGTGTTCGCTTTGTAAGCGAATGGTCCTGGGTTCGATTCCCATCTGCTCCCAACGAGAAAGTATAGGAAATATAAGCCTTGAAACTCTGAACATGAACGAAAAATCAAAGTCGCTCGAGTCGGGGTTCGATCCCCCGTCCTTTGGATTGGTATGCAAAAATGCTAACCACTAGGCCATCGCGACTTGATGAGCTATAACTGGAATTAAGAATACTGTTGTTACCAACTATATACGCGCTGGGTCTTTGTCCATTTGACAAGGGTTCAGAAGTTCTAAATAACGTTTGAACCCCATTGGTGCAAACGTTCTTCAGGGCGGGGCTTGTCGATAAAGCTGAAGTACCTCGCGCTCGGCTAGCCAGCGTAGAAATGGGTCACCGAAGCTCGGCAGAGCTAACACCTTCCAAATGCCTATGCGAGTTATTTGCATGTATAGAATGTAGATCTAAAAATACATGGAAACAACTCAATTTGTAAGAAGCGGCCGCGTGGTCCCGTTTGGTTGGTTGCACACACACACACAACCCACATGTCCACATATCTAAATTTTACGTAAGTCTACGCCATTCCGGTTATGTCTGTGACATAACTACTTTGACTTTTATTTTGTATTTATCAAAAGAATAGTTTTGAATGCAATCAATTAAAAAAACTGGTGAGTTTTTGAATGCAATTTTTTAAGTGACTATGCAACATTAATTTGAATTCTTAAAAGTGGAGAGAGTGTTATGTCTTAAATTCTTAACTCTATACCGTACGTAAGATGTAGTTTGATTTCGAGTTACAAATGAGTAAATTATGACTCCTTGCCATTTTAGTAGTTTGCTCTACTTTCATGTCAGTTTGATGCTTATCGCTTTATCGCAAACACGTGCGCCCTTGTCAAATCCAAAATGCAAAAAGGAATTCCAAAGTTGGACACATTTCCATAACAGCTGATACCGCAATCATTAATAACAAATGCATGCATATGTCTGGAGAACAATTTGTTTCTCCAGACCTTCGACTGTCAAATAAGAGTATAAACAACACAAACTCAAATAGGCTGCTCTCGATAAACCTTGATCATATTCTGGTGCCCACAATAAAGCACAATATTTGCACAGCGGCAGCAGCGTGATGCCGCCCGTCGATCATTATCCGATCGTTTTATCCCAATATGGCAACACTGCTGCTGGGCTGGGCAGGGCCACCAGAGATTTTGTTTCGAGCGTTAAAAATTTGCAGGTGTCGTTAAACATTGTAATGTTTACTCACGTCGCGCGTCAAGGGTTTTTTTTTCTGACAAACTCGTTGACAGCACCTCAAGAGGTATCACGCAAGTTCCGTAAAATTCTATTTTAAGATGTTGGCGTGTTTTTTAAGTACCCTCGCAAGAATGCTGGCCTCGTTTCTCAGAGGGGTTTTTTTTTCTTAAATATTCAATTATCTGATGATTGTATTCTGGCAGGGGGCGGAAAAGTTGCCCTGCCCCCTGAGGCCGTTTTGCATATTGACTCCTCTTCCTAGGAGATCTTTGCGGTCGAGCCGGCGGGGGGTCTAGAATAAACAATACTGCCCCTCGAACGAGCAGGAAATTACATTGATTATCGCGCCGTCATCAACGAAAGAACCATTCGCGCCTTAGCACCCATGTCGCCTGAGGCCGTTAAGGCTCGCGTACAACCTGTGGCGCGAAGTTCTGCGAACACATCTTCACCCTTCAAGTCTTCCACCCAAACCATTGAATTCAAATCCAACGCCAAGTTGGCTCTTTAGGCCAAAGATTGCAAGTCGAAGATCTGCACGCGTCTAATCTTTGAAGTGGCGCGGGCGCGCACGAGCGCTGAAGAACTTGGAGCGAGCTCAGCCAGCCAAAGCCTAGCCGGCCTTCAAGGTTACCGGGGCTGCGGGCTGGGGTATTGACGATGGATTTGCAGAAAAAAGAAACGGGGTTGGGCGGGTACAGCCGCTGTAATCGATCGGATGGGCTTTGGGCAAAAGATAAGTGGGACCTGTAGACCTTATTCTACAGTACAGCATTTAGAATATTTACAATGATCTAACATTACGATCTATTATGCATATTAATATATTCTATTCTGCCCTTAAATTTAAGAAGCGATTTTTTTTTAAGAATTTGGAATTTTAAATAAAGTTTTTGTAGAACAAAATAAATAAAATTTTGAAAAACAAAATAAATAAGAAATCTTATGGAAAACATGTTATTACACGATTCCGTTTAGATAATTCTGATTTTTAATGCATGATAATACCTGTGGTTTCAATTTTAACTAAAAGGTAAAAACGATATTATAAAAAAAAATTAAAAGGTGAATGTTTACCCCTTTTCTCCTAAATTTCAAAATCAAATTATGTTTGTTATATTTGCCAGAGAACTGCTTTTCAGCGCACATTTGTTTCACAACGCGAAAGTCAATAATAATTATAGTTGAGTCGACGGTAAAAAAAACCCGACTCAGACCCCAGAATGCTCCAGTTTTGGAAGTTCCTTTCACGGCGTGAAATACCTTTTCTCTCAGCAGTTTGGGGCTGGTGAATTATGTGTGGTCGTGACCATTTTTTTTTAAACTGAAAGTACCAATGGAGGGCGCCAGTGAGACCCAAAACCAATTCTTGGAGCTTTTGTTCAATTTTAAGTTTTAGCTCCATAAAAAGAGTAACAGAGGATATCCGTTAGTGCGAATAGAATAGCACTGACTTGATTGGGTATATTTTTGTTACAAGACATTTTTTCAAAGTTTTATCGGTCAAGTAGCTCTTTCATGAAAGGTTTTTCAATAGACTGTTGATGGATGTGTTCAATTGACTTATAAGCGCTTGATTATTTTTTGTTGGATTTGTTCCAAATAAAAAGAAAAACACAGAAAAAAAATCGTTGATAACTTAAAGTTATAAAGAGCAAACAACTTTCGTAACTTTTATCTGTGTAATTTTCATTTATGCGCATGTTTTGAAAAGTCTTAGATCTGAAAAGTTTTAGAAGAGACCAACAAACGATCAATATTTTCCTATTTTCTTTGGAATAATAACCCACAAACACCGTAAATAATTTCGTTAAATTCGTAGATCATGACACGGTACTTTTCCAGCCATCAATAAGCATCCATTTGAGCAAATTGGTGTATTTTCCAATTGTGTTAATGTGTAATTGTCGATCACTGGAAAAAAGTAACGAGTGCAATTACCGTTTTCTTTCAACATCATCATCGTCACCTTCAATAAAAACCAAAAAAATGTGGAAAAACGACACTGAAAAATGTTTAACTCCGTTTGTTGAACTCGGGGTAAAATGTGATCATATCCTTCAAATCGCACTGATCGAACAATTCAATAAATCAATGTTTTCTTCTCTTGTTTTGTTTCTCCAACAGGTACGTAAGCAATGCTCGAATGACCTTTAGTGACCACCCAATTCAGAGCACGGCACGTGGAGCATAAGTCACGAATCCACTCACATGCACACACAGCTGAATCCAGCAGTGACCGACCCCCCAAGGTTCGCATGTCAGGGCCAGTGGTGGACTCTAGTTTGGGGCCCGGTAATTATCCACTAGCTTGGACGATGCGTGGGAGGCGTTTCAACTGCAAGCCGGAGAAAATTGTTTGCCTCTGCTATAGGGGGAGAGGGGGTAATATGCACCCCCGGGGCAAAATGCACCCCCTGCTTTTCTCGGTATTTGGAAGAATTTTCCGGGGAAAAAATCATAGAAATTGGAAGCTTAACGTTGCTAAACAATGCTAGAAAAATTTGAGCATCGTAGTATAAAAACAGCTTAAGTTATTTGCAAAACTTTAAAATGTTGTGTTTCCATCTAATTTTCATTGAACTTTCATTATGATTTTTGGACAATATAAAAAGCATTTATTGTTATTGTAAATGTTGAGATATATAGTTTTTGCCATAATCTTCATCATTCTGTAGATAGATGAGTCCAAAAACATAAAAAAAATGCATTTTTAATAAAATTTTCTGCAAAAAGCGTGGTCGGGGCAAAATGCACCGCTGTGAAGCTCCTTTGTAAAAACAGCGGTGTCATCTAGTGGTGACTAGTGAAAACTGATTTTACACGGTGCATTTTGCCCCATGTTGTGGTGCATTTTGCCCCGTTGTTGTAGTGCATTTTGCCCCAATGTTGCGGTGCATATTGCCCCGCATGGTTGTTTGAAATGAATCAAATTTTTTTTTAGAAATTTGATATTTTCGAGCCATTTTGAGGTTTTTTAAGACTTTTTTCACATGGATGACAAAGAATAATAGTTGTTTTAGAACATCGAACAAAATTCTTCCACAGTAATGCTGTAATGATTGAGAAATTACTGTTTTCCCTTAGGGGGTGCATATTACCCCCTCTCCCCCTACTAGCGGTGAGTTGTGAGTGCGTACCGTTAGTGTGCAAGTAGCTTGATCTTGACGATCTACAATGTTGGAGAAGATCACGTTCATACTTTGCCTTTTGCTACTCTCACACGCGTTAGCGTCGTTTCTGTTCTTGAGCGAGGAGAACGGATAGTGCGGTAATTAACGATTTGGTTTTATTATTTTTTTAACTTTGATGTTTATAAAAAATATTAGTCTTTTAAATTACAGTAGAAAATACATCATCCTACATCATTAAAATTTAGAGGCATTACTAAAACATGTTCAATAACTAGTTTTTGTTTGAATTTCCCTTTGTTGATGTTTGTTATCCTGATGGATAAGAAATTAAAGGAGAATCGCTTTCGTTTAATATTTTACAAATTCTCAAGAAAAAGATATAAAAAAATACAATGCTATTGTAGATAAGTCATAAGTGGGGTAAATTTTGGTCAATACCGTGAAATGCAGCGAAATAAAAAAAAACATTACATGAAATATTGATTTTTGATTTCAAACCATCCGTAAGAATTATAATAGACATTTTGGGAGGAGGCGTCAAAATTTAAAATATTGTTCATTTCTACGTTTTACGTAAATTTCCACTTTATTCAATTGTTTTCAGAAAGATTCAAAAATTTCATGAATGTTTAATTTTTTTATCATTGAATATCGGACCATTAGTTGCTGAGACCTCGGCATTAGAAAATGGAAGGTTTGTTTGGGTTAGGCTTAGAAAACTTCAATGATCCTATGCCTTTTTCTTACAGCCACTGTATCTCAGCAACCAGAGGTATATCTTCAATGTCTCATGGACAATTTTATAGCAAATGTTCTGAACTTATAAAAAGCAATATTTTCAGAAATGGTTACTTATGGTCACTATTTCAAAAAATCAAAAAACTGCAAATATTTCATTGAAATTAAACTTTTGTTGGCTATATCTTGAATACAAGGCACTTTTCGATTGAAAATTCAAATCTTCATAAAAAATTAGGTCAAAAATTGTATGTATGAATTTTTGATTTTCTTTTCAAAACTTAGGCCGTTGCAAATATTTTTCAAATTTTATGTCGCCCCTCTTTAAAATTGGTCCGAAAAATCAGGGGACAAAAAATATGTTTTCAAAATTTTAATGAAAATGGAAGTCAAATCAACTGAAAACAATCTAAAACGCATTCTTCTGCATATTTAGCATGTTTGGGATGGATTAAAAATATTTGGAATTTTTGTGAAATTCCAATGTAATTCAATTTTAATGGAAACAAATGATTGCAAAACAATTGGACAGGTGTATAATGCATTTATAGACACTTTTTCATTCAAATGTTAAAACCGTGGCTCGAAAATTCAATGTTTAAACTATTTTATTTTTTTTGCCCCCCTCCTCCCACCCCTTGTCTTTGGTCAGAGTCGAGGGACATGAAATTCAAAAAAATATTTGTAGCTGCCTTACTATTTGTTCAATAATTCTTAACTCGGCGGCAAAATTTTCCTAAAACATATTCTCGAAAAATAAAAAAAATACGGATTTTGGGAAATTAGTTTTTTGTGAAAAAAAATCGATTAAAAATCGGCAAGATTTTTTCCGTGTTCCTGTTTTATCATTAACAGTCCTCATACCTACAAATTTGCCGAAGACATCAAATTGATCAGAAAATTCCTTCAATCGTTACAGATTTTCCAATATTTACGTACCATTTTTGTATGGACAGTAGGGTGCCCAGAATATGGGACTTTTTCTCAAAACCTCGCTCCACAAGCTGAATATTGTTCCTTGAGCTATTTTAGGTCTCTGGGCCAAATATGAGCAAAATCGGTCAACATTTACCCATTGATACTCGAAGGTGAAGTTTGTATGGGAAAAATCGAAAATATGTATGGGAAATCCAATATTCTTACGGTTTGGTCTGCACGGTGCGCTATTTCCATCACAATATTCTCAAAAGTGAGATTTTTATTGAAAATTTAATGCTCTACAACTTTATAGAACATACCAAAGATGTAAAACTTGATCCTGAAAAGTTATTAGCGATTTTAAAAAGTCATTTTTGTATGAAAAACATTTTTTCACCAACTTTAGGCTCGGGTATCAATGGGTTAATCTCAACTAATTTCGCTCAAAATTTGCGCAGATGCTTAAAATAACCCAATAATCCGATTAACGCTTGTGGAGCAGGGGGTCATATTTTCTAGGCACCCTAATGGACAGCTGTCAAAATTGTATTGAGACTTGTATGGGTGAACCAATAACACAAAATGGCTAATTTGGTCAGAGGGGAGGCCTCCACAAAGTTTGAGCCAAATAAATAATAATAATAATAATAAATTTAAATCGTCGAATTCGGCCGATTTTGTAGAGAATTAAGCAGTTCTACATACAAAAAAATCTTTTTTTCGCAGAGCTACTTTTTCCAAAATAACATAGTGAAAAATTGTGTAAATTTGGAAGGTGTAATTTTGGAAGGTTGAATATTACCTCTTTAATGATGTAATTTTACCTCAATTTAGATTGAAAAAGCGACATTACAACAGAAAAGTGGTAAAATTACACATTTTGTCTGACATTAAAGATGTACCCCTTCCCAGATGTAATATTACTATGATTATTTTTCTGTAAGCTTGAACTTCTAGAACAACCTCTGCATAAAAATCGATATTTTTGAAATTTGGCATCGTATTAAAAGAGCCCAATTAATAAATTATGTCTCATTTACAGTTATTAAAATCAAATTGTTATATTGCTTAAATGATTGGCATTTGAGGTTGGTATAATAAAACCTCACGATATTTTCAAATAATATTTGTTCAATGTCAAATAACTTAGCAACAAAGAAACTGACAAAAAACCACATGAATTTGAAATGGTTAAAGTTATCACTTTTTGATTCAATACAGTGCAAAACATCAATTTTAAACATATAAAAGAAACACTGTTCGAAGGACCTCTTCTTTCCCATCGTCATAATAAAACCGGGAAAAACTGCACTAGCAATTTTTAATACTATGCTCACTTTCGGAACACAACTCCGCATCATGCACTGCACTGAGCTTTCATAGGAGGACCACCGAGCTGCACCGGTTTTCACTGCGGGTACGTGCTATTCATGGGATGGCGGTGGTCCGACCTTGGAGTGACTATTAAATGGTCTCGTTATTTATGGTGGTGATGGTGGAATGGTAGGCATGTCATGGTGTGCATTCGCCGCTCCGCTTAATCAATTCTTCGTCAAGCCCAGGCCAAACGACGAACTTGCGATGGTCGCTGGAGCTTTTTGTTCATGCTGTCGCTGTTGATTTCTTTCTCACTCACTCTGTTGAAGCATAGTTCGAAGCTCTCTTTTGCTGGGTAGGCTTGATCAGCTCCAAGTTGGAACTCAAATTTAATGGTTTTAGGAAAAGGCGTTGACCCTGTTCCGAAACTGGAACTGAATTGATTCGCGGGCAGATTTAGTACAGCTATACTCGAAGAGAATGCACGATGCACATCAAGTGGTGTTAACAAGTGTAAATTTTGGATGTGAACTCGTTTTCACGAAGGAGCCGGTTCAACCGAGAGGTAAACGGTTTCGAAGGGCATGGAAGCTTGAGTCTACCGTTACTGGTTGGTGACCTCAAGATATGAATGAGAGTTTTTTTAAGTTTTTGGTACAGTTAACTTTGGAAATAAATGCGTTGATTCAGGGGTAATAGTAAATTGATACTGAGTCCTTCATAGGAAAATCTTCTTTGATTGGCATTTGTACTCAATTTCATCAATGGTAATATTATGGATGGCCGACCCTCACTGCTGGGTCAAACGCATTATCCGGGCCAAGCGCTCCATTACCCCAGTGAAGGTTTTGTTCGAAAACTTTTCTTTGCAATCGCAGCTACCATCCATAACCCACATCGGGCAATTGCGTAACCGCCCTTCATTGTAATGTGATGTGTATACGCAAAGCATTTTTCCCAAAGCCACAAAAAAAAATGAAGTGAAACATCAACTGATTTCGATACCGAAAGGGAGGAGGTAATCGCGCAAACTTTAAAAAGCCCATTTCACTTGGCGTGGCAGCGCGGTTGATTGCACTCATCATCTCCCACGTGAAGTATGGTAACTTATGGCAAAGTGTGGCTTTTTTATCGACTCAACCTAAATGGCTGAAGCAGTCAGTGAGCATTTAAAAACTATAATCTTTTTTCACAATCGTATTCTTCAATGGGAAAAAATCTGCTTACTGCTGGGAAATTTTGATTACCGCATGTGATTTAAACGTGTCGATAGAGATTGTGTATTTTGAACGTGTAGATACTTGAGAATCTGCTTTAAAATATATTGCAGTGGTCTCTCTCTCGTTTTTTTTATTGTTGTCGATATAGAAGGGACCATCGTGATCAATTTATAGAACGAAAAATCAAAGCAATTTTCTTGAAAGAACTGAAAAATTTATCGACTACAGGAGCAATACTGATATCGAGAAGATCGACAGCCAGAGAGTCGACTGTAACTGAAATACCAAGTATTACTGAATAATTTAAATGTCCCATATGTTCATGACTTTCATCAAACATTATAAATTTTTCATGGCTCAAACTTTTGCAAACTATTATCGACAATTTAGTTGCATCAAAAGTGGCTTAAAATCTAGTAGCACAGATGTCCCTATAATGGGACGACTATGCATATTGAATCTATTTCAAATAATTTTACAGCCCGCAGAAAAGTTTTCCCTGAGTTGAAAGCCAGTCAAATTTAGCCAAACAGGTAAAAAAGTGATGGTTTAGTTTTTTTCGCTGTATGGAGAATCAGTTTTGCTAGAATCATTTTTTTTTTTGGCAGAATCAGTAAAAGCTGACAGATTCAAAAATCAACTGGAGAATTTTATTCTGTTTTAGATTATGACGTCCAATTTTCTCGGGTTTTGAATTTTGTCGTTAAAACTAGTGCGTCTATCCCGGGAAATTCAGGGTCAGAATACCCGTGATTTTTTTAATCCGGGTTTTCCCAAATCCCGGAATTTATCAGATTTTGTCTCGGTTTTCTGGGATTCCAAAAATCTAAATATTTCTATTTCTATTTTTTGTCAAAATTGTTGTTCATCTGAAAACAATCTTATAAAAATACACTTGTAGGTAATTTTTTGTTCAGATCAATCGGAGATAAAAATATTCTTTATTGGTAACCAAATCTGCAAAATCCTTGAGACTTGATTTTTTCTCTAAAAATCATGTAACCCAATAATTATGTTAAATTTTTATTCTATAATCATAACCTTTGAATTCGTTGAATTCATTCATCTAATTTATTTAGTGTTAAGTTGTTACATCCAGTATGAAAACAAAATTCATCATTTTTATTTATATTTAAAAATATACTCATAAAAATTACGTTTCTTGGCTGCTTTTCTTTAAAATTTGTTGGAGTTTTCAAAGATATCATAAAAAACTCTATTGAAAAATGTATGGAAAAATAAAATTAACATTGTTGAAGATCAACGTTCGAAAATATATTGCAAAATGCTCGCAAAAAATCATGCGTGAGAAACATTTAAAATCTTACAAAATACATATTTTATGGTTAAACATTCAATAGCTCATACTTTAACCTTTATTTTCTATTATAAAAAGTGACACTTTAAGAATTCAAATATTTTGAAATTGGAAGCCATCGTTGAAAAAGAAATTATAAATTTTAATAATACTGTTACTGCTGAAAAAATCCTAAATATCTTTGTATATGAGCAATTCTCTACGAAATCGGTATTTTTTTTAGAATTTTAATTTTTGTATTTTTTTAATCCGGCTGAAACTTTTGTGGTGCTTTCGGAATGCCCAAAGAAGCAATTTTGCATCATTAGTTTGTCCATATAATTTTCCATTCAAATTTGGCAGCTGTCCATGCAAAAACGATGTATGAAAATTCGATAATCTGTATCTATTGAAGGAATTTTTTGATCGATTTGGTGTCTTCAGCAAAGTTTTAGGTATGGATATGGACTACATTAAAAAAATGATACACGGTAAAAAAATGGTGAATTTTTATCTAACTTTTTGTCACTAAAACTTGATTTGCAAAAAATACTCTATTTTTTTATATGTTCTAGGGGACATAAATGCCAACTTTTCAGAAATTTCCAGGTTGTGCAAAAAATCTTTGACCGAGTTATGAATTTTTGAATCAATACTGATTTTTTAAAAAAATTGAAATATTGGTCGCAAAAATTTTCAACTTCATTTTTCGATGTAAAATCAAACTTGCAATCAAAAAGTACTTCAGTGAAATTTTGATAAAGTGCACCGTTTTCAAGTTTAAGCCGTTTTTAGGTAACTTTTTTGAAAATAGTCGCAGTTTTTCATTTTTTTTAAATAAGTGCACATGTTTGCTCAATTCTGAAAAAAATATTTTTGAAAAGCTGAAAAAATCTATATATTTTTCTATTTTGAACTTTGTTGTTACGACCCTTAGTTGCTGAGATATTGCCATGCAAGTGTTTAAAAACAGGAAAATTGATGTTTGCTAAGTCAACAACCCACCATTTTCTAATGTCGATATCTCAGCAACTAATGGTCCGATTTTCAATGTTAAAATATGAAACATTTGTGAAATTTTCCGATCTTTTCGAAAACAATATTAAAAAAATTAAATCAAGACTAACATTTCAAAAGGGCTAAACATTCAATATTACGCCCTTTTAAAATGTTAGTCTGGGTTTAAAAAAATTAAAATATATTTTTTTTAAAGGATCGGAAAATTTCACAGCTTAAATAAAACATTACAGCTTAAATAAAACATAACATGGACTGGTGTTATGTTTTATATAAGTTAAGAGTTATCATAATCATCAAACCATCAAGTCATCTATCTAAATTTCGTTACATTTGTCCGGATTTTGTTCTACATATAAGCCAGTTTCGAATAATGAATTTGAATGTTTTAAAAGTCCTGTCAATGATGAAGTATTAAACTGGGCCACTTTTTTCACAAACAAATCTGAATTTCAAGACAAATATACAGCAACTTTTTTTTTAGATTTTGAGAAAACCTGGACAAAAAAGGAAAATTCTCGGGAGTCAGGAATACCCGGTTTTGTAAAATTCCCGGGAATTCTAGTCCGGGAAATTCCGGGTTGATGTCTTCTTTATTAATCAGCACTATGTAAACATTCAATTTCAATTTGGGTTATCAATTCTTCTGCAAGTACCACTACACAAATATTGCTTTTTTCCATAAACGTGCTGAGTTTTATCAACTCCCAGTAGAATTTCTGCCAGAGTAGCAGAAAATTATGCGAAAACGGAAAAATCGCTAGATTTTTTACTCTCAGATATTATTGTGCGACTGCTGGCTTTAGCGAAAAATGTCGCTAGATTGGCAAATTTTTGGCAAATTTCAGCAAAATCAAACCAAGAAAATCTTTTCTCCGACTTGACGATGGATCTCCCTTCCATGTAACTTTTCATATTAAAAGAAAATCAATATTACATAAAGATTGGGTACACAGAAAAAAAAAATCCGGTAAATTTACATCATTTATGATGTACCAAAAGTGCACGTCATTAATGATGCTAATTTACAATATTTTCATCGGAAATTTACGTTTCATCCGATGTAAATGCACCTAGGCAAAATATTTTGAAAACATGTAAATTTCCGATGAAAATAACGTAAATTTACCCAAAGCAAAAAATTTTTTGGCTCCGCTGAATCTAGAATCCGATGTGATTTTCATTGTTTTCAAGCTTTGGAATTCATTTGAAAATTACATCGAACCCCAGATACAGCGGAGCAATCGACGTAAACATATTTTGGAAAAAAGATTAAATGATTTAAAAAAAATCCGAAAAGAATCCCCTCATTTTGCACCTATAAGAAATAAATGTTGCACCAAAACTTTTAGTGGGCACGATCAATATTTACCGGTAGACGGTGAACGGCAAAAAACGGGAACCCGCTAGGTTTGTCCGAATCCCTGACGGCATTCAAGATGCACTGGGCCTCTTCTTCACAGTTGGTGGGCTGCTGGTTTGGTGGTTCACTCTCCGGCATGCATACTACAGCGGCATTCCACAAAACTGCCGACTCAAGATGTTCGCGTAATTCCACAGAAAGCGATCTTCCAGACCGAAAACTTCCGACGAGTGAAGTACGATAGTGTCCGGGAACTCATCATGATCGGTCTTCTCTCTTCACTTCAAGAATTCACTACACTACACCTTGGAAAGAATCGGTCCCGGGTAACGCACCGCGTTGTAATCGCTGGATATCGTTCAAGTTTACATCCTGGAAGGAATAATAAAAGCACCCCGTAATGGTCGGTCCGGTTAAACATTGCTCTCGCTAAGCTTGCCTCGAACGTTCTGCCCGAGGAACTTGGTACCATTGAAGCTAGACTTACCACTAGTAAACCCTTCAGCACGGCCAGATCAGTCGTTTTTTCTATTACGCGCCATCTCGATGACGAGGAAACGATTTCAAGCGCTCCGGGTTGTTTTCGAGCCGTTCTTAATTTTTTGATTGGAGGTTTGAGTCGGTACGGTTGACAGAACAAAACAGAGAACGAGAACTTTTGTTTTGACGTTTTCTTTTGGCCTTGATGTGGTAGTACTAGCACAAGGCAAGACAGACGAAGTACTAGATCAGGTTAAATTTGATAGTACACGAAGAACTAGGTTTACACATTTTACCTTGGTGCTGCAGTTTGATTTTACCCTGGTATTTAAATACTTTTTTTTTATTCTTAAATTAGCCAAGGTAAAAAACTAGCTTAATCTGTCATGAAAGGTTGGGGACCAATATTTTCAACATTTATTAAAAAATCAATTTTAAAGCTTTTTTGGTCGTTCAAAGTGTCACTGTGTTTAGAAAAAATAGCTTTATTAATGTTTGAAATAAAGTCCGCAATCCAATCTCAATTTTATGACCAGATTACAAAGAAAGAGAAAGAAAAACGAACAATAAATTTCCATGCTTAGAAATTTTCTAAAATTACTAACAACGATTGCAAAATGAAATGGTGCAGTTTAAAAAAAAATGGTACATCCAAGGGTACATCTAAAATGAAAAATGTATTGGATTGGCCTTACAAATGCAACAAAAAAAAACATTTTAATAAAAATTGTTTCTAATTTCAACCAGAAACTTATTAGAATTAAATCTTGTTGCTTGATTTTAATTTTCTAACACATTTCGATAATTACAACATCTAAATATTTTGCAAGTAATTTTGTTTCATGTCTGAGCCTAAATTTCCCTGTCCACAGTCCTACCTTAAAACTAATCTCACTATTTGAACAAGTATGACAATTTAAAGACACGCCAAAGAAAAACTTTTGATCACCTTTTTTTAATGTCATGTTTTAAATCGAAAATAAAATTTCAACTGTGATCCGACCAAGGATCCGACAAATCAAATGTTCCGAAAAATGAGCTTTATCTTTGTGTGCAATCTAAACTAGGTTTTAAATATCAAAGTATTATCCAAAACATGACTAAAAAAGCTAAAGTAAATTAAAGTAAATTTCAGATTCAGGGGCTATTTTTTTACTTAATGTTAACATGTTAAGGTTAATGTTAACATTCCATAGGTTCCCTAAGGTGTCATGATAAGGTCCAGTTTGCTTCCCTTTACTAAGCAATCGAATCCAGAAGGAAAAAGATCACCAGTTGTGTTGGTCCAAGCCGAGATTTGAACCCCGATCTACCATCTATGAAGCGGAAGCGCTACCGCTAGGCGACTTAAACGTGATATCTGTAGGTACTCAACACTGGTGTTCTGCAATACAAGATAAAAAGAGTAATTTTTGAGGGAGGTACTAGAATAAACGTTTCTGAATTTCAAGCTATAATTCAGTCCACATTTAATTAGAGTGTAAGCTGTCAGCAAACTGTTGACGTTTTAACCTGTTTATTATTTTCGTATTTAGTTGGTGTTTTTTCATTCGCGTTTCTTGAAAAAAGAACTTTTTTTCTAACCAGCCGAAATTTTTAAAAAATATGGTGCAATTATTAATGCAAATTTAACAAAAAGGTAATTTCTTATAAAATCAAATAGCCCAACAGAAAACTCACACGATCAACATTTCCAGTCGTAGATTGCAGGTCTTGCTCACATCCAACTGCAGCCGGATGTCATGGTCAAAACATTGACAGCGAATGCGGTTCCAAAGCAAATAAGTCCTCGGAGGTGCCTTAAACCTTCTTCCGGAACTGACTACTCTGTGCGCTCTTGTGAGTGGTTACTGCTGACAAGTTCCGAGAATGCATGAAAGTAACGGAAGAACTGGCAGATTGCGTGGCCGGATCTTGGTATCTCCGCCTTGCAACTGAGTTCAAGATGTTCAGCTTTGAATTCAGTTCAATCGGAACCAGAACAAAATTACCAGAGCAAGAGCACCTTCGGGAAAGACTTCCGGCTATGATTTTCTGGTTGAGTGCCCGGACAGCGGAAATATTTAAGCAGGTATTCACGTAAAAGTCTGTCTAGACGAAAAAATAAAAAGCTAAGTTTTGAAATGACAGATTTGGTGAAATGTAAACTTACTTGCCCAGTTTTACCCGGCACGATGCACCCGGGAAACTGCAGATCATTCCACTGAATTTTGATACTGCAGCGAACGGTCTCCTCATCTTAAGAAGTGCTATGATTAATGCACACTAGGCCCCTCTACTAAACGATTGTTTACTTGTTGCTTCCCTTTTAACAGTTATATTTAACATTTGTTTGTAAAATACTTCCACTCCTTTGCCCGACAATCTTAAACAATAACAAGCTGTCATTGACAGCAAAAATCAACAACAGATGTTGCAAATTTGAAATTTACGTGCCGCCAACATTTACATGATTTTCAAAGTTTCAAATTTGAGCAATTTCACCAAAACAATCATCATTTACAGGAGATTTAGAAGTTACGTTCAATCTCGATTTACAATCACCCTCTTTACGTGTAATTCAACGAATTACATCGGCTTTCAAATTTACATTGAGCATGTTTACGTTCAAAACATGATTTCAGTGTCGTGTAAAATCACACTTTTTTTTCTGTGTATCTCTCAAGAATAAAATACAAAGTTTCATATCTCGTCTCCTTCGCCATTAATTCAATGATCGATTTTCCCTCAATACCTCTCACTCTCTTGGACACTCGTGGCGACCTTGAGAGTTGCACGCCGCCGCCCGTGTTGACGTCTCCGTTGGGGCTTGCCGAGGTGATGCTGCCGGGCAGCCTTCCACGCGGCCCAATTATGTGATCTTGCCAACCATTGCGCGATCCGCCGCTCCGATCCGATTCATCCTCTCCACCCAGTGATCTCGTTCGAATTCATTGAAACCCGAGCCCCGGTTTGCAATCAAACCGCCTCAACAGTGCAATTATCGTGAATTTGTTTATTATTCAACAGAGCGCCCCCATCGCTCAGCTACCTCTCTGGCCAGACGAAGCTGGGGTGAGGCGTTTCTTGTGTTTCAACGATTCAAGATCTCGATCGATCGGCATTTGATTGAGTTTCGATTATTGGCAAATGGCAGAGCCCAACAGCGGGCCGTGAATGGTGGCAGTCCAAAACAAACAGCCGGAGTTGGAGGGAGCCTCACCCAGCTATTTAGGAAAGACCACGTGCCGTGCGTTATGGGTTGTGAAGTGCTCTTTTGACCCCAAAAGAATGGAACAATCATCTTGAGATTACATTGAAATATTACAGGAAGAGGTTTCATTCATCAAATTAAAGTTAACGCAATTCTTTTCCTATAACTGACTTATTTTATTTTTTTTTGCGATCTTTAAAATGCATCTGAAGTAAAATGCTCTTTATTGTTTCGAGTGTAACCGATCTTCCAAAAAATTGAAAATCTATATAATTGCATTACAATCCAAAACAAATCCACAACAATCTGAATTCCGCAACAGCAAAAAAAAAACCTAATCCAGTAGCGAAAGTACAGAGAAAATCGTGTCTCAAATTTATGCATCGTGCCGCGGAGCAAACCGAACCGGGCATAAAACTTTCGTCACGACGAAAGCGATTTTAAGCTCTCCGCCAGCCAGTTGTGTTGTGGTTTAGAAACTCGTTTTACGTCACGAGACGTGCAGCCGGCTTTTCTGACGCCGCGGCTCTAACCTTGAAACCACACCGCGAGTCCCGTCCGCAAGGGGGTCACCACAGCTGGACCGACGTCTTTATGGCCACGGGCTGAATATCGGAGAGCGTGAAGAAAAGGGACCAGCAGGTCAAATTAATAAGCGGTCAACCGACGACGATTGAGCCACGCGCCCCGTCGACGGCCAATCTGGGCAGAGTGCCTTTGTCAACGGGCCTGTGCGGTTGACGCACCCACACCCTGGCTGGCGGGCTGACGTGACAACGTTAATGACTGTTGGTTTTTGAGGTCTTGAATTTCAAAGAACTTATCTACGAAGGAATAACACAAATCGAGGCAAAACACCAAAGGGGTTTCTATTTTTCTGAGACGTATTCAATTTTTAACTAATCAAACCACCTTTTCAGACAAAATACTAATACTAAGTTTAAGGACCAAACGGAAATCGAACCCAAAACAAACATAATAAACACATTCTCCGGGCTAGTATACCAGTGGGTAAATTTTAAAACTACATATCTGAAACTCTACATTGTTTCAGCTTCAAAAATCAACTTTTAGATACTTTAAAACAGAGGTGCTCAATGTTTTTGAATGGCAGGCCAAATTTGGGACTCACATGAGCTTGCGAGCCAAGTGTGAAAAAATGTTTATTTGAAAAATTGTTCACTTGAAAAATTGTTTTCTAGAAAAATTAAATAACGTTATTCCAATCTATAACACTGAAAGGCACATTTCTTTGGTTAGTATGCAATGTATTTTTTTCGAGAACAAAAGAATGTATTTTCCAGCATTTTTTTTTCAAAAAAAGTTCGAATAAATTGGTTAAAATTTATTAAAATCAACAATACCAAAAAATGGCCAAAACAAAATATCCATAAGATTTGCATTGCAATTTGCATGCTTTAAAAACATTGATACATCGTTAAGCAACTGCAAATATTTTTGTAAGAATTGTGTAAGAAGTGTATAAAACACTGACAGTATTAAGAGGTCGATGGACATTTTGTGGCTGAAGACAGTCGTAATTGTGACAGTCGTTTTCAATAAAATGTTATTTTTTTGTCTGCCTAAATAAGATTTTAGTCAATTAGATCCATAATCCAAATTTCATGAGTTCGAATCCAAGTTGAAAATGTTCTAAGCGCAAAATAAGTTTGAGCCCCTTGGAGATTGGTGCGTTACAACTTTTAAATTACTATGGAATACTTGTTTTTGCAATTTTTACAGTTTCCTACATTAGTCAAATTTGAATGTTTTTAAATTAATTTCTTAAAATCTTTGATGAAAGTTTTGACGAAATAACAATTTTCAATCACAACTTTTAGATCATAGCATGGAAAAAGCTTAAACTTAACCTATTTTTTTAAGAATTATAACATTGATTTACAGATGGGTCAAAGGGTTATTTTACATAATCTTTCAAAATGGGTCAAAGAGCCACAAACAATCACCCCGCGGGCCACACTTTGGTCAACTCTGCTTTAAAAAATTTATTGGGCAATTCCAGCTCAAATCAGGAATTTTGCTGGTACTTTTGTTCCTTTTGAATTCAATACAACTTTGTAGACATGTTATCCTACGCTTATATAAGCCATTTTTGTATGTATGGAGCCAGTTTCACTCGTTAATGACATTTGAGAAGGGTGTAGGTGTTTTAAATATTTTTGTACTTCGTAGTTTGTATATTGCTGTACGGAGAGTTTGGCAGCCATGTTGGCTTCGGTAGCTTTCTTTTTCGCCGCGATTAGTTTTACGATTTTGTGTTGTTTTGCAGTGTGTTCAAAGCCGGAAAAGTGGCGAATTTGAGGAGTTCGCAATGGGCTACCGGGGAATGGTGGAGTTTATATAAAATAATCGAGTTTGAGATGTCTCCGAACGATTGAATTTCGGCTGTTTCACGCGTTTTTCAGGAAAGCCACCGTTTGGCGCTCCTGTGTTTATCTCTCCCAAGGTGAAGAGAAAGAGAGAGTGTGCGAAAACGTTGCAGTGTTAGTGTGGTGGTGCCTTTGATACAAAGACGGTTTGCAGAGTGTTTTGAGAAAGTGAAGTGAAGGGAGTGGCGGTGTGGTTTGTGTTAATGTGTGTGTGAGAGAGTGTCACTCATTTCTGAGGTTGACATGTGACTAGCCGCCATGAATGAGAGAGGAAAATTCAAGGCCTACTACGAGCCGATTGGGTGAGCTCGTTTTATGTTGAGCTTGGTTTTGTGCGTGGTGGGTAGGCGAAGGGGGGTGGGTTGTTTGAGCAGAAGTTTTTGTGAAATTCGCGAAAACCGTTTAAGTTAGTTGGGGATTTGAGATGAGCGGATGTCCGTAGACCGGATGTCGAACACATGGAGCAGTGAGGCCGACGACAAATAGATTTGTGCGGCGCTGCAGTCGTCGGGCGGTGTGGTTGGGTTGAACCCGAATTCGATGCTGCGGTGGCGGATGCGGAACGGCGAGCGATTTCCAGTCTTCAAGACCCGGGTGAGCTCGTTTCTTGATGACATCTCAAGTATGTGTGAGTGTATGAGTGTGAGTGTTCGAGCATGTGAGTGCCTGTGAGAGCTTTGACCTTAGGCACGCTTGTCCGGAATTATAGATATTCTACTATTGCTGGAAATTCTACCCAATTTAGAGTGCTTAGTTATTTTGGAAGTTTGTTCTGTTGCATTACAGGCTGATTTCATTATATTGATACCTTTGAGAAATTAATGCTGGTAAAAATTTTAAAAGTAATTTAAAAGTCTGATTGCAATAATGTTAAGAATTTTAACATTTAGCATTTAATCTAAAAATTAATATTGGTTTATGCGTGTATGAGAGTGTGAATGAGTTTAATTTGTTCTTTTTCCATATTTAGCTCAATAAATAATTAAAGCCGCGTGAAACCTACAGAATCGGTCGATAAATCTAAATCATATCTCATTAAAAAAAACAATCGAGTCCGTTTTGCGATGCTTGTCCGTCGGGTCGCATGTTCTTTTCGCGTCATTCGTCGTCGGTTAGTTTTTCGGGGGCTTGCGTACGTGTGTGTGCGAAGGTGCGACTGGCTCTGGTTGTCACGATAACAGTTGAGGCAGTCGCGATCGTCTTTCTTGTTAATCATGTATTAGATACACATCACAGCCGGGTTTCTTTGTTCTATGATTCGCGATTGTTTCATGGGAAGATTCGTTCTTAATTGCGTTAGCAAAATATAAATTATATTCGACCATTCGTTTCCCGCGAAAATACCTTTTAGCATTATAGCTCGTAAAGTACGGTGACAAATATTGTTTCAACGCGATTGTTCAAGTGCTTCAGATAACTCATAACTCATCAGTAATTGATTGGTCGCTCATCTTATAATAATTTAAAAGTATAAATAGTCTCAGGTCAACTCTACGTAAATATGCTACGCTGAGTATAATATTTCACCTTTTAATTACACATAATTTTGATTCTATCTTTCCACAGCCGGCTGTCTAAGATTGAACCATTTATGCTAAACTCAACAGCAAATAAACGGGAATAGTCTCATCCGCAGCATCCGATTGTTTGCCTTGAGAATAATACACCACCCTATTAAACAAAATTTATTGATTATTGGGTCACATCATCATCTTCTATGATGAATCCTGGCCATTACCCTTTCCCACTAACAAAATCCCAAGTAGAAGTAGTTTTCCGGCACACGCGGGGGTGTGGATATCGTATAGAACCCACCCTTGGTAGCAGCCTGTGCTAACTAACATTCCCGTCCCAATCCCCCCGAGATCTACAAACTGACATGGCGGGCGCCGTTGGTGGCCAATGACTGTTACCTATTTGTTCCAGATCTAGTTTTGATGATCTTGATGTTTTATCTTTTCAGCGCATTCATACATGCTGTTGATAAGGGAAACACCATTAGATCGTTGAAGCGTATGATCGTTGAATTGAAAGGATATTACGGTCCTGTTCAGCAACGGAGAAGGACAACCATGGGTGGTCTCTCATGCTCATGCTCATGCTCATGCTCGTAGTTTGTATATTGCTGTATCTCGAAGCCGTTGCATCGTATCAAAAAGCGGTCAAAGACAAACTGTTCGGAAATTGGACGGGCTTTCTGAAAAAAATACACTGAAACAAAAAAAAAACGCCACTTCTATGAGATTTTTCTATTTTTTAGTGTAAAAGTAAAATTTTAAGGTGATGTCACGGTTTATTTTCGCTCAATTTTTTTTGAAAGTAGCCTGAGATGTTACAAAAAGACTCACGAAAAATGCAGAATGGTATGTCTAGTGAGAATCGATTCTCCAGACAATTTTACATAAAAGTCTCCATATTGACCATTGTCCTTTGTCCAATTACTGTTAAGATACAGCCGTTTTAAAAATAAAAATGCAGAAAAAATAGATTTAATGGTGGTTTTTGCATTTTGACAGACTTGATTTTTCAGTCTCGAAAATATTTTTACCGGAAAGGTCGTCCAATTTCTTATAAGTTCATGTTTATGAACAGAGCAGTATCACAGCCTTTTTTAAAAAAAAAAAAAACACGAAAAAGCTAAATTCCACATCGTTGTAACGTCACGCTACATATCCAGAGTTTTTTTTGAAATGGTTCTATGAGCTATTGTCTTTCATATGTTTATAGGACTTATTTAAAAAAATTCTAGATATTTACTTGTAGAACAGAAACCACCAGATACTTACCTGTAGAACAAAAACCAAATCCAAGGGTTTCCAGAAGCGTTTATTACTTGCCAGTCTGCCAATTAATTACTCAAATTACTGGTCCAAAATGATTAATTACATAAATTACTTAATTACTTTTCACCACGATAAAAAACATTTAATTTAAATTTAAGTATTCATTTCTACGGTTCTAAACTTAATTATTTATAAATAGCTCATTCGATAGCTCTTTCAAAAATTATTATTTGGACATTTTTCGGGGAAATAGCACATTTTTAGGAAAAGCATAAAAAATTTATCAATTCTAATGTAGTTCTTGAAAAAAAAAAACATATTTTATTAATTATTTAATAAAAATGAATAGATTTCGAATTCACAAAAAAAATCACTCAGGAAATATATCATGGCGTTGCTTTATGTAGTTAGTCAGCTTCGATAAACAACATGATACAAATAAATTTTAGGAGTGTTTTAGGAGAGAACTATGGTTAATAAGGCCTTCTACATACAGGACCAGTTTTTTTTTATCTTTGTTATTCACTCTTATTTGAAATTAATAAAATACTGTTATAATAGATTATATGTAAATAGTAAATAGTTTCGTTGAAGAATTTAATTACTCAAAAATTAATTTAGCTACCAATTAATTAAATTAAATTACTCTAATTACAATGAATTACTAAGTAATTAAATAATTACGTAATTACCAGCTAAAAAACAAAGTAATTATTAATTACTTGCCAGTCTGAGGCCTTGCTGGAAACTCTTGACCAAATCTGAAAATAGAAACGTGTACTGAAAAAATAATATTTTGCAACGAGTTGCTTACCACATTTTTGCTATAGAGGAGAAAAGCAACTCGCGACAAAATTTTGAGGCTAGGAATTTTGACAGGTATGATTTTCATAAAGTATTCGCCTCCTTTTCTCTCCCACAGAAAACTGGGGACAATGTAGCTGTCAAACTAGGGCAAACTGTCAAAGTCACTCACAAAATGAACTTTGACTGATTTGAGATCATCTCTGACGTCACGATTTTCTCCTCTATTCCGAAAATCGATTTTTGAATGAAATGTTATGTCAAACATCTATGTGTTAAGTTATTGCACACTTTGCACCAAATTCTCCCCCTGTGCAAATCATAACTGCACACCAAATATTTGCACACTTGAAATCCTACCCCTTCTCCCCCCCGCTCGCCTAGAGTGGTGCGTGTCTCGACTGAGCTTTGTTGCTTTCGACCACTTTATAACAGTTTCAAACTAGGGTGTGAATCTTAGATAGTTTTTTTCTGCTGTAGTTTGAGGTGTGCACTATGTTGGAGAGCTTTTTACAACTTGCACGATTGTTGCAAAATCTCTGAAATCCGCAATAAATCACCGTTCAAAACAAACAAAAAGAAAAAAAATTACATTTCGATACCAATGCTGAAAATCAAAACATTTCACCAAAGTAGAGCTTTTCAGCGCTTGTATTGAAAAGTATTAATTTTCTATTCTGTTATTTTTGGTAGAGATAGTTCATCGCACATGACAGAATTGCAAAATCGACGTCGTCGTGCTATCTTGTCGCACCCGCCATTTCGACGTTCCGAGAAAAACGCGTTTTAATGTTTGACTTTGAATAAACAAAAACTAGAGCACGCAATGTAAACAATAACACACACGTTTTGTTTGGTTGACCATTCTGTGCATTGCCCCTAAGTTTGGTTGTATTTGGCTGCTGGAGTCCCGAGTTATAATTACAAATGTTTACGGTAGTCTTACTTGTACGTGCGTCAAACGCGTTCTGACCTGAAATCCCTTTGGCCAATTGTCGCACTCACCTAAATTTTCAGGGAGTGACAAGATAGCACGACAAGATTGAAACTTCTTTCATATGAAAAGTGATAAAAATCTGCGGAGCTTTTTTGGTTTTTCTTGAATATCTCAGGATTGAAATCGAATTTTGGGGATCTGTGAAGGTCAAAAGGTGAGGCATTTGGAGCTGCACAAAATGGCGTTCTTAACTCAATTTGGCCCAAAATGCACGTACGACAAGTTAGCACGACGGCGACGATATGAAACACAAGAGTTTCCAGCTAGGCCTCAGACTGGCAAGTAATTAATAATTACTTTGTTTTTTAGCTGGTAATTACGTAATTATTTAATTACTTAGTAATTCATTGTAATTAGAGTAATTTAATTTAATTAATTGGTAGCTAAAGTAATTTTTGAGTAATTAAATTCTTCAACGAAACTATTTACTATTTACATATAATCTATTATAACAGTATTTTATTAATTTCAAATAAGAGTGAATAACAAAGATAAAAAAAAACTGGTCCTGTATGTAGAAGGCCTTATAAACCATAGTTCTCTCCTAAAACACTCCTAAAATTTATTTGTATCATGTTGTTTATTGAAGCTGACTAACTACATAAAGCAACGCCATGATATATTTCCTGAGTGATTTTTTTTGTGAATTCGAAATCTATTCATTTTTATTAAATAATTAATAAAATATGTTTTTTTTTCAAGAACTACATTAGAATTGATAAATTTTTTATGCTTTTCCTAAAAATGTGCTATTTCCCCGAAAAATGTCCAAATAATAATTTTTGAAAGAGCTATCGAATGAGCTATTTATAAATAATTAAGTTTAGAACCGTAGAAATGAATACTTAAATTTAAATTAAATGTTTTTTATCGTGGTGAAAAGTAATTAAGTAATTTATGTAATTAATCATTTTGGACCAGTAATTTGAGTAATTAATTGGCAGACTGGCAAGTAATAAACGCTTCTGGAAACCCTTGATGAAACAGACAAAAGTGATTAATTTCAAGTGTCTTAACCAGAATTTTCAAGCAATATAAACCCAGAAGCTAACCTAAACCTGCTTACATTTCTGTAAATTTACTGTTGGCTTAAAAAACTTTAAATCATTTTTGTCTGCTTTTATTTTTTTGTTTTATTCATTTAATTTTAGTTGTTTTTGCTGATTTTATATTTTTTTTAAATAAATCAAATCATTAGCATTTCAGTTACAGTATGTCAAACTTAATCCCAAATCACCAAAAATCATGATCTGCTCGGATCGTTTTGTATTCTTTGACAAAATGGTAGAGTACCGAATTTCTTCAAATCTTTCTATATTTGTTTGAGCCGTTGTGGGGACGTTTTTTAAAAATGTTGTTTTTTTTTATCTTCGAAAAGCGCATTTTTTACCTACCACTTCCGGAAATACAGAACGTCCGAAAAGTTGTATTTAAATTATTTTTCACGTATAAATGTATAAACGGGCATAAGACTACAAATACAAATAACCAGGGCATTTGTGGAAATAAAATGTCCCATCCCCGAGGGTCCCGGAGCACCAAAACTTCTTAGCATGGTTGCTCCCAACGATAAATTGCCTAAACAAACAGGAACGTGAGCGGGGATCCCCACGTTTCTTCCTCCCCTGTAGATTCAAAAATGTGTTGTTGTTTGAACATTCGTGCTCAAACTCAATCCAATTCAACGAATCATCTTTGCGGTTAACTTTACGCAGTTGGCCTTGCCGCTGTAACGTTTGTGATGTTTCAAAGCAATTTATTGCATTGGGGCACTGTAATTGTTATTAATGACAAGAGGATGCTAGGCATTAATCAACCTATTTTCCAGGATGCCCTCGAAAGACTGGCTGCGCTAGGGTTAGATTAGATTAGATTAGATTAGATTAGATAAGACTACAAATACAAATAAAAACTAAACTAGTCAAATGAATATACCATTTTAAAAAATGGTTGAAGAAAAACATAAAACATGAGAGTAAAATTTTGCTCAAAATGCACCCCTCAACACCTCCTGTATTTGCACAAATCAGTCAATCACGGAACCTAGACTTCCCCTGTTCGCATATATGTCCCATATGCAAAAAAAGCAAGCTGAGAAAAATGCATTTGAAATTTGTCCCATACGTAAGGCTACGTGTTAACTTTTCGCGAAAAAACAGGATTTCCTCCTGATTTCTAGAACAAAGTACTGGATGTTATAGGCTTTTCTGAAAGGGCACAAGATTTTGAATCAAACTGCATCAATAACTCAAAAGCGATGAAAATGCATATGGGACATTTATGCGATCAGCGGCAGTAGACAAGTTGCAACAAAGACCTCAAGCCCAAACAGTGCCACTTGTCTGCTGGATGACTATGTCAAACGCATGCATGTGGGACACCTTATCAGCATATTTTCGAAAAGCTCACCCGGTATGTCTGCGCGTCTGTGTCGAGACTGGAATTTAGCACAAAAGCTTCGACGATCCACCCACCGATCGTCCTGCTGCTGCAACGCATTGAAGAATGATCATAAATCATACGATGGACTACTCGGGCTGTGTGTGTGCCTAATAGCTCCCCTCAGGCGGTTGGTTGATGAAGACTGAAGAGTCACTTGTCGTCATGGGCCACGCGCCTTAAATCATGCTCATTCAAAACTGCTGGTGAGGATCTTCACGTGTCAAAGCCGAAGCTTCTGCGCGAGTCCAACTCGAGAAGATTATGCGATCAAAACGATACGAGCATCGAGCTGTTTTGCGCACCTCCCCCCTTAAGAAGTGTGTCGTAGCTGGTGGCACTAGTCTGTCTAGCTGTTTCAACCAACCCCGCCATGCTGGTCAGGAGGTGCATAAATATAGCCAATCCAAGGCAAACTGTCCCATTGAGTTGTATAATCGCACTCAGATTGATTGACCTGCGCGGGCTACCGCAGCCGCTAAGTTTCACTATGGGAAGTTTACAGAAAATTTCTTGGAAAATTATGGAGGTTGCATGATTAGTGAATATTGGTTATTGAAACTTATAATTTGGCTTTGTTCATATTTTTGTCATGTGTTTTAAATTCTTCAGATTTTTGCAAAAAAAAAAACATTGTAATGAAAGTTTCTTTGACATAGAACTTCGAAGCGATAGTTATCAAGATATTGTCGATTGAGAAATTAAGCCAAAAATGGGTTGAGTCAAATAGGTTAAAAAAAGATTACTGCAGAAGATTTTCTGAACTTTTTGAGAAAAAATATTTTTCTTTATAAATATTAGAGTGGTTCAAATCCGGGTTCTAAACATTTCCACAGACCTAAATTCCTATAGTGCCACAATCCTCACCAACTATCGTGACGCTAGAAAAGTATTGCAACTGAGTTTGCTAATCAACACTGCAACTGCCGTTCAGTAAAAAATATCTCCGGCGGCAATAAGGTGTAACTCCACCCGGGGTCATCGAACCATCGATTGCACAAAACGGGTGAAATGAAACTGACCCGAAAATATCCCCTCATCTCACACAAGCAGAACTCCGTTCGAACGAACAGCCCAATTGACCCACACCTGGGTAGCTTTAGTGTCAAATCGTCATCGGACAGGTCATCAAGCTCTTTTTAACGACCCGATCGATGTTAGATCACCGACTAACCCGGGCTCATCAACAGAGGGGGAGGGGTTGCACCCTTAAATGTGGGTTAACGATAAACGACTCTCGGGTCCAGGCCAGCCTGCCAGGTGATTAGGTTATTGTGTTGCACAGAGTACACGGCTTCAGGTTGAGTCAGTAAGCCTAGTACGCTCATATGCTTGAACTGTTTTTTCTTGTTCAAGCTTTCTTGAATTGCCTTGATATCTTGCCGCAAACTGGCTCAACTTGAGATAGCAGGTTGGTGGAGATTTTTTTTATGACCGATGTCGGGAGTCACGAGCAGAACATTGATGAACTAATCAGACCAGTTGCAAGCGTCAGATTGAACTGAATAACTCCAGAACCTTCGTAGAATTCCACAGCAATTTCTTTTTTATTGAAGATTATTTATTGTACATCCATTCAGTCCAATTAATGGTGTGATTAAGCAATTCTTACTCACTCACTGCGCACCATGACTACAAAATTGATAATTATCGCAATTTTTTGATCCCACTCTGTCAGCAAGTCGTGGCAAAACCTACAGCATCGTTCCCACGTCCAGTACAAGTCTGGCTGATCGGCTATCAGTACAATTGTGCTCAATTAATGTCTGCAACTGTTCGAGTGAAGGTCATCGCAGCATCGTTGATCTTGCTCGGTCAGACAATTTTTGTTATATGGCGTTAATTCGCTTTGTGTTGAAGTGAAATTCATGTTTAAAGTTATTGTTGTTCGTAAAATTTTATTCCATTTTGAGGTTCTGAACAGAGTTTGTTTTATTTTGAATTTTTCTTGAATGTCAATAAAACGACAAACTAGAGTTATTAATTGATATTTTATTTAAATTATATTCATTAACTGACATCTTTTTTCATAATCTCATTTCAGGTGAGTGTTGCAAATGTCAAGCGGATATAAACCTAGTAAATCGATTTATGTTTATTTGACAGCCCAGACAAGGTACGTTAATGTCCATGAATCGTGTAGTATTTGAATAATGTTTACAAATAATACATCATTATCAAACGTTACTTTGCATTTCACGAACCACTCCATTTTTATGGCGCCAAATTCCCCAAGATGACACTGCCATGCAACTCACAACCGTCGTTCCCAGGCCGGTAGTCCCGCGTGGCGTATCGAATTTTACGACGAATAATATAATAATCTCATCAAACCGGGTAATGATATATTTCTAATATGCGGATGGCTACGCAGCGAGCGCCTTAATCACATACTGCCTCATCTTGAAAAGCGAAAAACAAACATTTAAATTTGGCTAAATCAGCAACACCACCAACTTGGAGATGTGTGTGCGAAATCAATCGGGCACATCATAAACACTGTGAAACTTGATTCCCAGATTTACTGCTATAGTGATCACGGACATCTGTATGCATGGTTGTAAAACTACTGAACCGAGCCACCTAGTAGTGAGTTGGAAGTAGAATACCATACCATACAAATTTGGGTACGTTAAAATAAAACTTAAATTTGAAAAGGGGTTTCACGGCGTGTTTTCCAGAAAAAAATAAGTAAAAAATGTCGAAAAATGTTTTTTGTTCGAATTTCCCTCAATATTTTTTAAAAACTTTTCTATAATAGTTCTGGCAACTTGTCAATTGTTGTATTTTATGCGTCATTTACTAATCAAAATGTACAAAATAAGACAAAAATCAACTTTGTAGAAGGTTGCAAATCGCTAAACATTTTGAAAATTTTGTTTTAACTGAATTTTTGAATATGTTTGATTTATTTAGAAATTAAAATCATAAAACCGTATTCAAAAAATAATAATTACATAATATTTGTGTACAAATATCACGTGTCTGCTCCAATTTGATGTGATTTCAAATCGAAAATGTACTACAAATTACTGATGCAAGCTTCAAAAGACGTATTCTCATGAGTACAAAATAAAGAAAAAAAATAGTTTTACTGTTGAAAATGCATTTAATATAGTCCAAAATTTTATTATCTTTCTTCTAAAATTTGCGTCAACTTTCACCGATAAAAGACCGATTAAATTAAATTAACATTTAATATAGTGTAAAATTTGTGTGTTTTAACTCTGAATGTTGAAAACACCGTCACAAATATGTTGTTGTTTTCAGTCGCAAAATTTACAGATTTGATTAAATCGAGTTCTGCAAAATTTAAGGATCATTTAGACATTCTTACAACACTGCAAAGTGGTCCAGATCACAAAAATAAGTGAAAAATGGATTTTCCGTAAAATGGTGAAGTTTTGGAGCTTTGGTGTCTTCAGAAGAGTTTTTGCATATGGACAGGGGCAACTTTAGGTTTGGTTGGAAATTAGGGTGGTTCACTATTAGGGTGATTTTGAAAATCTAACTTTTCAGGAATTTTTTTGTCTTCGAGAAAATTGTTGGGCTCGCCAATCCAAGCAACTTTGTCGAAGACACCAAAATTTTATTTCGTAATCTACGCCATCTACGACCAAATTTATAGAAAGCATCTGAGCAAACCCTTAAAAAATCAGCTTTTTGAACTTGGCAATTCAGGGTTAAGTTTTAGAGAAAAGTGGTATTCGAGACACTTTTAGAGCTCTAAAAAACAAACATTTTTATTTTTTGACAAGTCAATTTGGACTTAAGGGTCAAAAGTTACAGTGATTTTAAGGTAAAAAAGATGCAAATTTAAAACTTAAATATCTCGAAAAAACGCAAGCCAAATTTTAAGCTCCAGGTTTCATTTGAAAGAAGAGATCTAGCACTACAAACGCTGAAAAAATCTCAGGGGTGTTTTTCTTTAAACTCGAGATATCTTTATTTGAAAAAGTCTAATTTTCCAGGGAATACTTTATGGGACCACCCTAACGAATTTCGTAAATTGTCCAAATTTATGTTTGTCCATGTAACTTTGCCCGCTGAATCTGAATCTGCCATCAGAGTTGACCCAAATTGTCGAAAAATTGGTTTTTGGTCATATTTTGGGTTTAAATGATAATTTTACATGGAAACCCAAAATCTGACCAAAAATCTATTTTTCGACAAAATTTTGAAGTTTTTTTGAAAATCTTTGAAAAATATTTCCAGCGACCTTATTGGAAAACACTCCTTTTTTCGCTTGTTCAAAAGTGAAATAGGTCCTACCGCCCCTCCGTCACGAGACATGAAAAACGGATTCGTGATAAGGGACAAAAGTTATCTTTTAGGACAAAGTTTTACGCATATTGAAGGTGGCTCGGGGCAACTGCGCTAATTCTTCATTCGACGGTACTAATTAAACTATTGATTCCGTTGTTTCATGTCAACGAATGAAACTGGTTTTGATCGAGGTATGAAAATTCCTGAAGTGTTTTTATTCAAATTACTGTAAAATTTAGAAATAACATTTCTTTATGCGACATAAACATTTAAATCACAGCGACCTTATCGAAAGAAAATCTCAAACTGCGAAACAATATTCACGATACTTTTCATCAAAGAAAGTTAAAAATCGTACTTCCAATGATGCTTATCATGTTCTCTTTCAATAAACATCGTGCAAACTTGGAGGTTACTCTTTAAATCCCATAATGTCCCACAAATTGACACTCAAAACAAACCAATCAAACGCATAATGTGATGATTACGCGACGTTGATAAGAAAAGCAATTTGCGTAGTTGTTGAGAAACAATTAATTAATGATTGATTGAGTGTGTTGAGCAATCGAATTAATCGATTTTTCTCTTCTTTTTATGTTTTTCTTTTACGCTGGTTGAGTGATTTGTCGTTTCGATTTTGACTCTGTTCACAGCTGAAAATAGCGTTTGCCATTGTTTACCGGTGATTTTTTTTCCAAGCTGCTTCCAAGATCTTTCTCACCGATCACCTCGCGGTGTGGAAATGATTGAGACGAAATTAGCAAACAAACAAATCGTCATCGGCGTTATTCGTTTTCTTTAGTCGTGTAATGGAGGCGCGAACAGAGAAGCATAACATTTTTGGGGTGCCTGTCTCCTTAACCTTGGTTCGGCTGGCTGACCATAAAAATCGGTTTGAACAACGTCCGAATGGTTTGTAAATCGCGGAGAAACACGCGCAAACGACGAAAACCGACCTGGATGAAGAGATCTTCACCAAAGACGGTGACAGTTTTGGACGTACAGCAAGTTGGTACAGGTTGTAAAGCGATTTTCAAGATCATCGCTACTGGGAAGTTCTCTGTATGAAATGAATTCAAATGAATAAAAGTTCAATTTAAGGTTTCCTTTATGGTTTTTCGATTTTTTGCTATACATTGCTATAATACTTTGTTATACTAAATTTTAGAAATCTTTAAAAACATTCGATTTACCAGAGAACTCTTCAGTTACCAAACTTATCCCCCCAAAAATACCCGTTCGGTCGAGATGCCAATCTGAAGATGGCTCCACAAAGACGACGGCGACTTTAGAAAGGACCGCGACGAAGTGGTAAACGCTTATTGACTCTCTTGGGCCTAAGTAAACACAACCCCGGTGATATTTATCGAGGTCGTTTGCACCTCATCGCACAGTTGGTGAACCCGTTGCGATGTTCACACGCGAAGAAGACCACAGGAGAACGCTTCTTGGCGATGAGTGATGATCTATACGAACGTGGGTGAACGGATGAGCAGCAAACGGCTGTGTGTGATCACTAGGGTGCCCCTCAGTTTTAAGGCAGAAGTTTGTTTTTAAAATGTTTGAACATGTTAAAACATGCACGGAGAAAAAAGAGTTCCCAAAATCGTGAATAAGCGTTCATGAAATTGGGAACTATGAACAAAGTGTTCAAATTCCATGGTACGTTTTTGAAAATCGTACCATGACATTTGAACACTTTGTTCGTGGTTCTCAATTTCATGATTTTGGGAACTCTTTTTTCTCCCTGTGTTAAACATGAAAATGATAAAATTCAAAACATTGCAAAAATTGTGTGATCAACTTGGAAAATTAAGAATCACAGGAAAATCCTAAATCGGATTCGCTCAAAAATTGCATAAAAAACAATACTTGTGGTTCATGCGGGCGTTTTTTTCCTAGACACCCTAGTGATCACCTGCTGTTGAAGTTTTGGTCTTGGGAACTAATCGGAAAGTGGTGTGACGAAGACGTTTGGCGTTTTTGGAAAGGCGACACACTTGACCTGCTGTTGCGGTTTTTGCGTTGGTGAATGTTTTATCTCAATTTGGCTTAGCGGAGATGAGCAACTTAGAAATATGTGTGATTTAAAACAAATAGACTTTTTTCGCTTAAAATGATACATTACAAAATTTTAGAATTATTATGCTTCATAAAGCATTAATTAACTATTGATTCTTAAGACAATACTTTTGAAACATTTAGGAGGAAAAAGTATACTTTTCAAAACAAAGAACAAATTGATAAACAAAATAAATGCAAGCTTTCCTAACAATTTTTCGTACCAATAATGGTTTTTTTTTTCAAATCGATTACGGAAAACTGGTAAAAGTGAGAATGGTAAAAATTTAAATACGATTTTAATACCAATTGAAATTTTCATGGAAGTATTTCGTGGTTCATTAATAGAGAGATACCAATAAAATCTCCTCACACATATCATTTATTTTCAAAAAAAATAAATAAATGGTTAAATGTTTTGAAGTTATGTAAGATTTTCGTCAGCTATGATTTAGCTATTTAAAATTTACTAAAAAGGTGGAATCAGCAAAATAAAAAAATAAAATGTTTGTTTATTTTCACAAATTTCAGCAAAAGAGAATTTTTGCCTTTTAACAAAGTTGCAAAGTTTTGTATTGTACTTTAAACGGATTGAAAAAAAAAACATGATTTATAAGGGACCATCAATAAACCACGTGGACACTTTAGGGGGGGGGGGGGGGGGGGGTTGTATGGCGATTGTCTACGCTCCATACAAAAAAGTTTTTTTTGTATGGACAATTGTCCATGAAGTGAGGAGGGGTCAGAGACTTCCCAAAAAGTGTCCACGTGGTTTATGGATGGTCCCTAATCAAAATATAGAAATTCTTTTTCTCATTTATCTCACGTTTTATGTAACTTGTTAATCCATATTTTAATTAATTTTACAAGGATTTAAAATAATATAGCTTATTTTTTTACTTTTATTTTACTGTAGTTTTGAATAACGTTCCTTTACTTAAAGAATGAGTAAATAGGAAATTTTGCTGAAAATTTGCAATTAATTATATCGAAGAATATTGCGAACAATATTTTCAAAAAAAAAGTTCTGAATTTGCATTGCATTTTCTTTTATTATTTTGAAAATTGTAAAGTGTACGAATTATAAAAATTATGCTTTTTTTCTCTAAAAAATATTTTTCTATTAATTATAATTAATAAATAAATAAATATCAAATTTCCTGGCATTTCACGGTATTTCCTGAATTTCACGGATTACGCGATTCTGCGAAATCGCAAAAAAATCATTAGCCCTATTCGTTAAGAACAAAAATATGTTCACTTTTTGCACTCAATTTTGCTGAAAACGCTTTTAATTAAGCCATAGTCAAAAGCATAAAATCAAATAAAGCCATACACACGTTTTGAAATTTATAATGAGTAATTTACTAAGCACTGACTGGTTAATTCTTCAATCTTGTTGTATTTTTGGTGGTTTTTTTTTCAGGAAATTTTCGAATCTTATCTTAAATAACCAGAAACTTTCTAACGACACGTTTCAAATAAAATTTTATGGCAATTCAAAAATAAATGTTTTGCGTACAATTTCCTCGAGTTTCAAAAATCGAAAAATTGAAATTTATTGAAAATCGTTCAGATTAACAAAAAATCAAATGTTTCTTGTCTCTGAGACGAGAATATGTGTTCCTAGTAGATTTTTGCCTGCTGAATCCGAATCCGAGTCCAGAATTGCTCCAAATGGTCCCAATTTTGAGATACACCCGTTTGAAATGTTAGTTTAGGCCAAAATTAGCTACTTTGTCGACTATTTTACAAAAGAACTATTGAATAAACAACTAAACCAATACATGTATCTTAAAGTTCACGTTTTCCCCTTTCTGAAACACCCCTGGTTTTTAAAATTTGATTGTTTCTACGCATATTTACAGCCATTTTAAAATTATATATTCAGTTGGTTCTCATTCAAGTTTTTCCAACTTGCATGCAAGTCAAATTCTAATTTTAAAATGGCTATAAATATGCGTAGAAACAATCAAATTTTAAAAACCAGGGGTGTTTCAGAAAGGGGAAAACGTGAACTTTAAGATACATGTATTGGTTTAGTTGTTTATTCAATAGTTCTTTTGTAAAATAGTCAACAAAGTAGCTAATTTTGGCCTAACCTAACATTTCAAACGGGTGTATCTCAAAATTGGGACCATTTGGAGCAATTCTGGACCCGGATTCGGATTCAGCAGGCAAAATTCTACTAGGAACACATATACTCGTTTCAGAGACAAAATCTTGTTGGGCTGTGTATGATTCAGAAGAATAATTAGCCACAAAATTGTATAGGACAGCATCTTGGATGTTCAATTTATTTTATTAGGATCTGCTTGACTGCTTGAAAAAATCATACAATTTGAAGTTCTTCTAAAATAAATATTATTTTTTTTTGCTGTGAAATACTATTTTTGTATCAAAGTTTTTGGATAGTGAGTAACAAGAGTACCTGCTTCATAAGGCTTCATCCAGAGAACTACTTTTTATTCATATGTGTACATGATTATTTAATTTGTTTATTTGTTGAAAAAAAGTAGTTTTTAACTAAAATTTTTACATACGTGTGTTATGCTTGAAAATTGTAAAACCAAAATTATTGTATTCTATTTGCGTTGAAGTCACCTCAGAAAATCATACTAGTTTGCATTGCCTATTGAGGCGGTTAGTTTTCTTGTCAACATCGTTAGTACATTGGCGGTAACCGCCGTTTGATGTGTTCATTGTTCAAACACAGTTAGTGACACTCACTTCGTTTAGTAACAGGTTGTTTATCCTCATTCAATGATTTGCAAGTGTTCTGCATATCTGCTAGTCAAATGTTTAATATTGACCGCTTGATTTATGCGTAATTGCTGAAAAAATATTTTTTCAATTTATTTGCAATTAATTTTGCAAAAGCAAAAAACCTTTAACTCACTAACTGATCATGTCATTGAACGAAAACCCGTCACAAAAAGTTAATGAGAATTCCTAAATAACGCTTTAATTTAAAATAAGCTATTAAACTGTCACCTAACAACTTCAAATGACCACCACCGACGACGCGGTTTGCGCAATTTTGTGCTGCACATTTTTGGCGATCGCGATCATTGAAAATGTGTCAATTGGCAGTTAACGACGCGTTTTTCGCGTTCGAAACTATTTCATCGCGCATTTAGATTAACGCTTGCCCGTGGTGGACCCTTTTTACAAATGGAATAAATTAGCAAAATAACGATCGCACACTGCTCTAAACAGGCAATCAAGATTTAGTTTCATGTTTCACTAATAAGCACCGGTTTAAGGTTTGCTCGCAGATTCGCAGTCGGGGCAAGCGCGTGTGAGCTAATTTGAAAGAAATGTTGAAAATGGGCAATGTCCAATTTTGTAATTATTTTCAGCTGATATTTATTAATGAACAGCTGAACTTCCATTCGCGTCCCACCTCGGTCAGCAAACTCCGCAACGCCTGGCGGCTTGTGGGCTTCTTAGCTTTTGGAGATGAAGTTAAGGACCCCCGCGCATTCTCTTGCGTTCGGATCTTAATTGATCTCCAATGAATACGATGCAATTAAGTCGTCTATGAAATGATTTTATGACCACCATAAAGTTTGGTACTGCTCAACCCTCCCAGGCAATGTATTATTTCGGAGTCCGATTTAGACCTGAGTCGGTGGCATTTAAACGCAGAAAACCGTTAGAAATAAACATATTTACCAAGCGCAAACTCGTCAGCCAGAGAGTTTTTTTTTGCGCAATTTGAGCAAACTTCTTGCCCAGCGGTGTATCTCGCAAGAACTGGGTTTGGCCGTCTGAACGCGTTTGAACTTCACCAAAACCAGTGAAACTAGCCGCCGACGAGGTAGCAGCAGCGACGGCGACGTGTCAAGGGTAATTTGATATGCACCAGACCCGGCTTCTGGCATCTGCCTAATTGAGAGTAATTACAATTACCCGATGGTGGGCCGTCGATAGGTTTTGTATTTTTTAGCAAGCGGCTTACCGAAAGTATGGGAATCAACATTGTTGCTGGTGCTAATTAAAACGAAGTGCCCTGCAGCACCTAAGGGTGGGTGAAGCATCTTGGGAGAGAAGTCAGTTTTAATTTGGCCTGATGCTTGTTTGCAGCTAACGACTGTTGATCAATAGTTTACATCGAAAGTAGTTTCATTAATTACAGATGGTATAGAGTTTTTTTTGCGATCAATCAAATTTAGAAGCACTATTTTGATGTTTTTTGGGTAAAAATAGCGTAATAATTTACCAAAAAACACTTAATTTTCTAAAATTATCTATTTACTTTTATTTTAAGTATGAATTCTATGTAAATAGCTCAAACTCCAGCCACTATCGACCATTTTGATGATGTACTAAATTCCGAGTAAATAAATTAGATGCCAGCAAAAAGTATTCACCAAAAATCTGAACTAAAATGAGTTCAAAAATAACGTGTAATAATGTGTAGCTTAATATTTAATTATGAATACAATGTTAAAAACATCAATTCTGGAATTATTTTTTTTGACTTTTGACGTTTGAAGCAAAGTTAGATTTTTTTGAGAAAAAAAAAATGTTTGAGTATTTCCCATGTTCATATCAAGGTTATAATCAACTGGTTTGTAAATTTAGTTTAAAAGACAATAATAATATTAATATTAAAAAATACCTTGGCCTTTATAATTTTGATTTATATATGATATTGACTTCAATTTTCTAACAAAATCTTATAGTTTTATATTCAAAATTATACGCAAGCCTTAAGGTATTGTTTAATCAATTTGATGTCTTTGGAAACATGTAAGATATGATCAAAACTTTTTTTGAAAAATGAGGTCTCAAATGAAGTCTTATCTGGGCAACTAAAGGTTGGATCAACGATGTGAAAAAAAAACTCAAAAGTTGACAATTTTAGCTTCGAATCCCGGACACTGATAAATGTTGATTCGAGATCCGGACACTTTTGCATCGAATTCCGGACACTCTATTTTGCTTATGTTGTTGTTTATTTTATTAACGTGACTTTAACCTAGATAGGTCATTCGTCACTTATTTTGCTTATGAATCGCACGAATTTGGACTGAAATGTTATTTAATGGCATTTTGTAGGTCTCAAATAAGCTGTTAACATCAAAACAATCGATATTTTTTATAAAAATTGTTAGAATTTAAGGAAATCAAAACCATACATTTCTGCTTTGCCTTCCCGGTGCTTTGGACGCCTATGAAATATTTCAGTGAAATGTTTCACAATTTTGGTAAACTTATAATTTTATTTAATTTAACTGTTTTGGCATTAACTACAGCGTTTAAACCAACTTTAAATGAAAGTTGATGTTAGGATTCATCAAATAACACAGTTTTGACATTCATAGTGCAAACTTATATCCAAATAATTGATAAAACATGATGAGGTGTCCGGGTTTCGAAGTGTCGAATCACAGAATTTTCAGCAAAATAATTTGACGTTTCTTTTCTGAAATTTCAGTTGTTTTGACAATCCGTTATCTGAAATTTCAGTGAGCTATCTGTCAAAGTGACAAATGTCAGTTAACTGAGAATTCAGTAAAATATAAATTACTGAATCGTGTACTGAAATATCAGTAGATGAAAATTCAGTAAAACATTACTGAATTTCAGCGAAAAAAAAATTAGTGTCTCGATAACTGCATAAAAAATTAAAGGTCATTTTGCGAAAACATAGAGAATTGTTTCAGAGCAAAACATGTCTCTATTTAATTATTTTTTTCCTAATTTTTCACAAAAGAGAATAGAATTTAATAACTAATATCGTTTTCTTTGGAAAAGACAACGATAAACAATGAACGAATATCTTGGTTTAATATTCTGAATAATGGTCACCAAACACGGAGAAAAAAGAGTTCCCAAAATCGTGAACAAGTATTCATGAAAATGGGAACCACGAACAAAGTGTTCAAATTTCATGGTACGTTTTTCAAAATCGTACTATGGGATTTGAACACTTTGTTCGAGGTTCCCATTTTCATGAACGCTTGTTCCCGATTTTGGGAACTCTTTTTTCTCCGTGAAGATGCGCAAAAACTATCAAATAACGTTCTCTTATTTTCCGACCCCTGATTTCGCTCTCATAAAATTAACGTGTTGAGTATTTTTCCGAATTCGGTAAAAATTTTACCGATTTTTCTAATGCTGAACAGTAAAATAAAACCAAAATTAGGTAGCACACTTCATTACAGTTCATCTTACAATCGGTAAAACTTTGTTAAATTTGGCAGATAGTTTACCAATTTCAAATTTACCGATTTTTCAACTACCGAATTTGGCACGAAACATCTAAGTGTCTTAGCTACAAATTTGTTCACTTGATAATGCTCAACCATCAGACCAGATTCACGCTTCAAAGTGAACATTCAGAACGCAATTAATTCACTTTTCTAGCAGCCACTATCTCTCATCTATCATATTAATTTGCGAAACCTCGCACCAACTTATATCTCTCTCGCAAATCAGACGTCATAATTTCCACTACACCATATATTAACCATGTGCAACCGGAGGCACTTTACTTTTAAAATGATGCGTGCAAATATGGCGCGGTTTGAATCCTAAACAGCTAGCGTTGAAATCCACTTTTTATACGAACATTTCTATCTTGAGCAAACTCACAGTCCCTTCGCACAGGTACACACATTCATTGCGTGGTTTTGATCGACTTTTGATTAGCCATAGCTGGTCTGACAGCAGCAGCTACCAGTGGCAGCTGATTATTGCAGCATACCTTCTAACGCCGACCTGGTTGGTATGTCTAACGTACTTGGCTGATCTCAGAATTAAGAGAGTAGAGTAAAAAAACTTAACCCAACAATCCATACACGCATTTGCCCATTAGATGTTCTCAGCACAAGTTAGCAGGGCAGTCATAAATGCATGTGAAACCGTTGAGAGAAAAAAAAACAAACAAGCATTCAGAATCGACAGAATCCCTGGAGGGAACATGATGCGTGTGCAAACGGATTTCTAATAGCCCCAGTTTCAGAAACTGGTGTGTGCCCACACTGTCGAATGCAACATTGTTGCGAATAAGATCCCCTGCCGTGGAAATGAGGGGAAAATCATTCGTCAAGCAAACAATTCTTGAACCAGTGCGAGTTTTTTTTATGATTAGGGGAGAATTGGCTTTATTATGACCATAATAATTTACGTTTTTACCAATTTTTAAGACATAATTTACCATACTAGCATTCTTTACAGTGACTGGCATCTACACAGTAAAAAAATGTGTGTTAGGGTGTTTCAACCAAAACAAAAAGTTCTCAGATCACGGCAAACCGAGGTTCCCCTTGTAGAGGATACCCATAGGGACTCTCATGTCAAATATCAGCCCATTTGGTTGAGAATTGGCCTGTCCCCAGCAGTTTAAAATTTACATGGAAATTACTATGGGATTTTTGTGCTTTTCATTCAATCGATCCTACAGGTCTGGGGACAACATGGATTCACTCGGAATAAAGACTGGTGTGTAGGGGATGGTCCAATGAACACATTCCAGAAGGAATTAGGGTTGCCCAATCTGTCCCCAATGTGCGCATTGGATCGACGTCCGGTGTCTTCAGAATCAACAATTCACCCTTTAAAAGCATCGCATTTCCTTAGTATGCTTTGACGGCTTTGTGTAAACCACGACGCCACATATCAGACGGCGACCACACTTCAAACTGCTAGGGACAGGCCAATTCTCAACCAAATGGGCTGATATTTGACATGAGAGTCCCAATGGTAATCCTCTACAAGGGGAACTTCGGTTTGCCGTGATCTGAGAACTTTTTGTTTTGGTTGAAACACCCTAATGTGTGTGTAAATTCGGAAGGTGTAATTTTGGAAGGTTGAAATTACCTCTTTTATGATGTAATGTTACCTCAATTTAGACTAAAACGGGGTATTACACCAGAAAAGTTGTAAAGTTTTTATGCAATTTTATGTAATTACAAGCCTTACCCGACAAACTTCGTACTGTCTTTTTTCCGTGTGTTGACGTTTTTTGCTGTTTTGCTTATTCAGCCTCCTGTGATTAAAATTTGATTTTACTTTACTTTTTCCATACAATTTGCCGATGCTCCGGAATCGGTTCCAGAGTGGCCATAGTGTCAATTAGTTAGCGTATAAACCTTCCTTGGTTTTATACGAACCCAACGCAACAAATAGCAGCTCGATCCGACGCTCCGTATTCATCTGATTCGCGTTCGAACAAAACCGTCGAAATTTTTTATATATATAGATAGATAAGAAGATTTTATGCAATTTTATGTAATTTTATGCAATTTTATGTAATTTTATACCTTGAAATAAGTAGCTCATCAGTATCACAGCTAAAAAAGTAGCAATCCAGCTGCGTGTAAAAGGCCTGGGTGTAAAATAAATATTGCATTATTTTATGCAATTTTATGTAATTTTACACCCTGAAATATGTAGCCCATCATTATAGGAAACCTACTTGACCGAAATGTCAAGCTCATATATGCGTTTATCGTTTCACCTTTTCATCGGTCTGATGACCGAGTGGGCTAAAGCGCCAATCCTTACTGTTTTGCATGCGATTTTACAATCGGATTTTTTGCTGTGAACTAATCAAATTATCAGAATTGTTTTATAGATATTGTTCCTTAAAAAATGCATATTGAATCACTTTCATTGCTGTTGCTTTCATAATATTTGAAAAGGCGTAAAATGGTAATTTGCAAAAAAGAACAACTTGTGCAAGTAGGAAGTAATTTTCATAAAGCGTTTTTGTTTCCTTAATTTTGATTTTAACACCTAACAAAAAAAATTATGCGTTCACTCAGTTCAAGAAGATTAAATTTGGGGTCCTCAGAAACACGTGTTTTAGAATTTGACAAAAGTTTTTTTTATAGTTTTAAAACGTTTTAATGAATAAACAGAAATGTTACCCAGAAAAAAATTAATTAACAATCGAAATAGTAGTTTATGCAACAAGTTGCAAAAAGAGGATTTTTTCAGTACGAGTTGTACTGGATAAATACGAAGAGTGCTGAAAAAATCAAGTTTTGCAACGAGTTTCATACAACATTTTTTGCAATTACGAAAAACATGAAATTTTAAGTCAAATTTTCATGTATTTTGTCAATAAATCGTTTAAATAAAAAAAAATGTTGAAAAGTGTTACTTTTCGAAACAAGAGCTGAAAAGTTCAACTTTTCAGCACCCATTTCAGTGTTGAAAAGTAGAGCTTTTCAGCATTTATTTTGAAAAGAGTTGCTATTCGATTCTGTTATTTTTGGTACAGAAAAGTAGGCTAATTCGTCGATCAAGAATGACAGGAACTTGACAGGAACAGTAAGTAGTTTCGCGACGGAATTGCAAAAAAATACTTAACAGTAATTTTGATAAAGTGCACCGTTTTCAAGGTATGGTCACATAAAGCTTGATTTTAACTTAAAATTTAAAGCTTTTATATTTTTTAAATATTTCTCATTGTGACCATTTCTGAAAACATTTTTTTCGACAGGTTCAGAAATGTCCTAAAATTCCGTCTAAGGAACACCAAAGATTGGACTTCCACTTGCTGAGAAACAGCGGATAAAAACAGAATAATTGAAGTTTTCAAAGTCTCATCCAAACAGCTCAACATTTAAAATATCTCAGCAGCTTTTTTCAATGTGGGTAAAATTTTCTGAAAAATTGAGCCAAATCTTTAAAAAAACAAGCAAAATCTATTTTCGGAATCAGGGGAGAATTCCTCAAAATTTAAAATTTTAAGGACACGTGGTTTATCCACGATCCTCAAACTAAATTCTTTTCTAGATGAGTTAAGGATGAATATTTTGGGTGGGTGGGGTGTGCATTTTAGATGTGTTAGCCACACCCAACCGGCGGTCGCATGATTTTGATGCATGGCAGCATGAAAGTATATCAGAATCTGCATGAAAACTGTCCTCATGCATTTTTTGCGATATAGGGGTATGACATTTTTGCCCGTTACCGACAATTATCGACATTACCGACGGCATATTGATTATATTGCAGAAAAAAAATCTTAACAGAACGAGGATTGAACCATCAACTTCTAGGTTGCTGATCCGACACGCTACCACCGCGCCATGGACGCTTGATGATTGGTGAGGGACAGAGCGCGAACATAATGTTCTCTCTAGAGTGTTGCTCGGGGACGCGCCAACATTCTATGTGTTGGTGAGAACTGCAGATCGCTGACGTGTTTACACGCGGGCAAAAATGATCTATGGGCTTGCTGCAAAAAATGTAATAAAATATAACATTTTCTGCAGCAAATCCACTGTTGCAGATTTTGAGATATATTTTTCGTTTGGGTGCACAAATAACTTCATTTTGTCAATATTTCGAAAGCTTTACAAACATTTTTTTTAAAGGTTTTCGCTTCGCTAGAAGGCGATGATTTTAGTGGATTGCAGACTGGATTTCGCCATGTTGAGTGATGATTGGCTAAGCCCAAAATGCCTAGGAATTGATAATTGGGAATAGAACCAACTCCACCTGAACCAGACTCTCAACACCATGACAGCCGTCCATTTCAGGCTGCTCCCATCTCCACGGCGCACCAGGGAAAAGGAAAAGGATTTGGAGTACGGGAAGTGTTGAAACTCCACTTTTTTAAGGGGACTAGGTTTTGAAAGGTTTTAGTATTTTTGAAAAGTATTTGTTTTTAAAATTATCATTTTATGTGGCAAAATTTTCGGCCTGGGATTCTGAACAAAACCCAGTGTTGAAAGCGGTGATTTTTTTTACGAAATTTTTGATTAAAACACACCCGTTCGTAGATTATTTTGAATCGGCAGGTGACATACACAGAAAAAATGATGGTAATATTCATCAGGGAATGATGACATATTTTGTGTCAAGTAATGTGTAATATTGTATCAGAAACCGTTGAATTTTCATCGGATTTTGGTGAATTTTCGTAAGGTTTACATTTTTACTCATTTAGTATGTAATATTACTCAAAAAAGAGGTAATATTCAACCTTCCAAAACTCAACATTTTTTTCGATGAAGGGGAGGATTTTGAGCAATCAGGACTTTTAGATGAAACTTTCAAAACTGATATTACCAGTTTTTGGGTTTAAACGAGAAAACTTTTGGAAATTGAAATTACTTGGGAATTTTACTCGTGTGTAAAACCTTTAACATTCTCATGGTTTTGAATAAGCGGCGCAACAAAAAATTACATCATTATTAACTCTCGACCGTAACTCGTTCTCTCTAGTACTTAATGCCCGCACAGAGATCAACGTTGAGCGCAAACACATGATTGATTACCGCGAACCCACAAACACCCAAAGAAACACTATTGAGCATGCCCGGGCGTGTGACAAACAGGCGACAGCCCACACTCATGGCCACCGCACGATTGGACAAAATGACCCCACGGCTTGGACCTGCACTGGCCGCCGATAGCCGCCGGTGGCACCCGTCGTCGCTTTGGACAAGATTAGCCGATCATGTTCTGATTACCTGGCCTGGGCAAATCGTGCACATTTCGTATACGCACGTGCGTGGGCTCAGCCCAACTGGTTCAGCAGCCGCAGCAAGTTGCATTAATTTCATAATTTATTGCACTCTCGACGTGTTGCAGGCGGTGCTGCAGTGGAACACATTTCATCGCACATGTTCACACAACTGTTTGGACACGGCTTCGATGGCGGGGGGGCCTCTGGAGTGCACCCACTAGAGCAGGTCTCCTTCCGACACTTTTGATGGGTTGTGGAAGAGAGTTGCTTAAAAAGATGTTATTTTTTTTAAATGATTTGGATATTCAAAACGTATTGTGATGTGGAGCTTTTGAAAAAAAAAAAACAAATATGAGGTTAAGAAAGAGACATGTTTGAATAATCTTGAAAAAGGTCAAACGTCTAATCATATTTTCTAAAACTGTATGCAAAATTTGGTTGAATTTTGTCAACAGGATTGTATGCTGAAGAAATGAGCAAAGAACGAAAGAACATTACAGTAAACATCTATTTTAAAATTTACATATTCTTGAAAATAGACATTCTAGTTAATTCAATTGGCATCGTTTAACAAATAAATTAAAAAAATAACGAAAAACTTGCAGTTTTCCCATATAGTTGAAAAGTTATTATTGATTTTGAAGTTTTTATTATAATCGTAAACAAATCACATGATTTTAAATTAAATTTCTATAATTGATCAATTTGCTGCTGATTAACTGTTTTTCCACCCAATCGGAAAAGTCCGCAAACAGTAACCGGTACGGGTCCACACACACACACACGCCGCCTGACAAGCAACAAATAACCGTACAACATATTTAAGCCGATAAGGGTGGCTATTAAATTATTAATAACTATATAAATATTGATTGAATAATTTATTGGCACCACCGAATGCGCGATGTTCGATTCGAAAAAGGTGCGTATCGATGAGGGTGCCAATCGTTGCGTTCGCAAAACCACTCCCCTCCTACTGCCATTGATGGAGAGTTTTGCGATTTTGCGGTTTGCGCGGTGGTCAAGCTAAAATTTAGAGGGGGTTCACGAGACCCACACCGACTGGCTGTGGGTACGACATTTTTTAAACGTTTATGAAAAATGAGGAAAAACATCGTTCCCGGCCAGTGATGGCTGGTGGCTTATGCGAGGCCAGCATGTTTGCATAATTTTGCGAGTGCTTGACTCGACAAGATGTGTTTACGAAAATCTTGACTGCTGGTGCCGTGATAGTTGTTTCGCACTTGGAAAGGAAACGTGAGCGGAACCCGTTATTCGTTGGGCCTGTAGATAATTTTTAGTCGTGAATTTGCATTTACTGACATTCAATCAGGGCAATAGCCCCAATATCAGTTATATTTCAACGATAACTGATCCATATTTTTTGACCTGACAAACATACATGTTCAATTATCTTTTTTATCATAACTATAATACTGATGATTAGGCTTAGTGATTTTTCACGCTCAAAAATTGCAAATTTCACGGGGACCCTAAATTCAAAACACCAAATTTCACGGAAATTTCGCGGAACACAAAAAATGTTAAAATAACTCTGAAAATCTATGTTTAAATCATAGAAACAATTTTTAAAACTTCCTTTTATATTATTTTTCAATAAACTGGAAAAAAACTTCACTAAATTTGAACGTGATATAAAAATAAACTTTTCCTAATTTAAAAAAAGTTTTCACGCGGTTTATGGGTGGGCTCTGTATATACTTTGAAACGAATTGTAAATATTCGACTAATATATCTGAAAAGTTTTCGATGATTTGCTTCTCTTTTATCTTTTTACATTTTATTGAATTTTATACCAAAGCAAGATTTAACAATCTTTTCTAGCCTTGGTTAAAATAATTTTGACATTTTTCCCATTAAAAATATGTTTTAAGTTTTTCATCTCACTTTTTAAAGACTAAATTACTAAATTTGTAAAATAATTTAATCTGTAACGATACTTTCAAATTGTTATTCAAAATTAAAACAGAATACAAAAGAAGGTAGATTTTTATCAATTTCACGAGAACCACCTACTAAAATAATAAAATATTGTGAAAATTAAAAAGGAATTAAACTGAAATTTCCAAAAATAAAACAATTACATTGAACAAAATCTGCAATCTTTCAAAAATTATCACCATATGAACGAGTATACGAGTCTAGTCAATTTTTAACAAGTTTTGGTTGAAAAAGCCATCATTTGTAAACATCAAAACTTTTCGGTTTGAGAACAACTGAAATCAAAAGATTGATCACGTGAAAACTTGATGATTCCGAGAATATGTTTTCTACTTTGAGTGATTTATGTTAACACATCACTTCTCAGTAAATGTTGCACAATTTTGTATTGATGTATGTTATGCTAACAATTCTTCAAATGGTTTATATCACGCTTTCTCTGCACTTAAAAGTCTTTATGAATAAAATAAAATATATTTTTACAACATAAGTTATTCAAATTCAATTTAAAAAATTAAGAAAATTGTTAAATTTCACGGGATTTCACGGAAATCTTAAAATTACACGAATTTCACGCTGTCCGCGAAATCGTGAAAATTCACTAACCCTACTGATGATCATAGATTTGATCATACATTTCTAAATACAATTACGATTCTTTTTTTTTTAAGTGAATTTTAAAAATGTCTGGATGATCCTAGAATTTGGCAAAACTCGATTTGATCAAATCTTTATTCTTTGCGGACAAAAACATCGTTCCAACTGTTTTGTGCGTAGAAAAAAAAATCGTCCAAAATTCCGCGATGATGCGTGGCATACAATGTTGGAACGATATTTTTAATCGCAAAAAATACAGATTTGGTCAAATCGAGTTCAGCAAAGTTCTTAGATCATCTAGGCATCCTTAGACACCCTTGCAACTTTCCTGGGATGCTTGGGTCCGTGTAAATAGAACATGCGTTGGGCGTTCCAGTATTAAAAACGTAGTTTTATCAAATTGCAACATTGATATCAGGGCTGTAAAGTCGGGTCATATTTCAAGCGACTCCGACTCCGACTCCGGCTTTCTGAGATCAGCCGACTCCAACTCCGACTCCGGCTCCGGTTTTCAGATCCAACCGACACCGACTCCTGCTTCAACTCCGGCCTACCAACTCTAGCCGACTTTTAAATGTTTCAAAAGTTAGTTAATTAAAGTTAGTTAGTTAAAGCATTGATAAATAGAACAATTTAAAAACTTTCTAAGTGTAAAAAACCCGGAAAAAAAGTTTCTAGTTTTACAAGTTTTAGACGTTATTAAAACAGAAATAAAAAAAAAAACTCCAGTTTTGAAGGCATTTTCAGAAGAACAGTTTGGTAAGTAAATTTGGATTAATTTATTTAACCTCAAATTTTAATTAAATTTATTAGAAGCTAAAATATTAAATTGCTATTTATCAACATTTTCATGGAAAAGCGTTTTAAATGCATTTTACACTAGTTCAGTAGTTTAGAACTCATTAGTTTTCAAAAAAAAAAAAATATTTGGCGAAAACAAACATTTTTGCGAAAAAAACACTTTGGGACCATCGAAAATTTTCAAATATGCTAAAGGATTTTAAATCAACCCAAACATGCTAAACGCAGGGGATTGCATTTTTAATTTATTTCAACTGATGGCACTTAAATTTTTATTGATATATTGAAGTTTTTTGAAAAAAAATTGTTTGTCCCCTGATTTTTAACTTTGAAGGGGGAGACAAAAACTTTAAATAAAATTTGTACCAGCCATAGTTGCAATGATAATCACCATCCGTCATACTGGCGTGGGACCACTAGCGTGCCCAGGTCCTCAAGTAAGGTGGGGCAAAAATATTAGAGTTTTGAAAATTTCGTCGTTTATGGACACCCCCTGCCCAATTTTAGAACAAATTTCCGAGGATGGTGGGGCAACTGCCCCATGTTGCCCCACCCTGGGCACGCTAGTGCGTGGGACAAACAGTATGAGAAAATTCTTACTGGTTGAACAATATTTTGATTTTGATTTATTTGAATAATTCTTGAAATATATATATTTTAAAATCCTATTATTTTCTATATATTTTTTTTTTTATCTTGAAATCCTATTCTATCCTGAAATCTTGAAATTTGTTCAACGATAATTTGCAACAATATCAAAACTGTTTTCCTAAGGATCAACATTCTTAGAATTTGTAGATAAATAGATAATCGATACATCTAACATATTCAATGATGATTTAAAAAATAGTTGCACCTTTTTTTATATTTGTTGTCACTTTTAAATATTCTAAGCGCGACACTTATATTTTTTTTTATACAAAGTTATAAACAAAATGCGCATGTTGAGTTCCCAGTAATAGATTGTTATAATCGTTGAATATTTGTTGGAAGAATTAGGGGAAATATACCCATTTTAATAACTCTAAGCCGTTCGACCAATTCTCATCACTTTTGCCGTTTTCCGCTATCAAATCAACATTTTCAGATGTATCAACAATATAGAGTTGCTTGCTCACTTTAATTTGAGCTATTTATTACTTTGGAACAGTCAAAAACACTTTATAAAAGCTGTAATTAATGATCAAAGTGCTGATAGGCCGATAATAGAATAAGGCTGAGAAAGGGCATGGTTCCCCTATACTGGCAGTGATTTTTTTCGGTTTCCATAAATAGTGATTATTATTTTTTATCTTTTGATGTACCTCGTAACTTTTTTCCTGTACATTGATTTACTCAAACCCTCCAAGACATTCACTATCGGGGTATAAGATAACAGTGTGTGTACTTCTTCAGAAAGAACTTGATTTAATTTGGTCAAATTTGAATTGAAAGGGTACATATTCATCATAACGATAATTAATATATCGGCATAAGGATGCAGTCAAAAATCAATTAAATTTTTCTGACTACAAAATCAATATTGTTTTAAATTTTGTGAGTAATGATGATACTACATAATTGGGTAAGAGCTGATTACCAGGTTATAATTTAGTGATCATAGATCTCTAAAAAAATGGCAACGCAGCGCATGTCACTTGAAAAACAATTTAAAATATAAGGCTTCATCCATAAAGTACGTCACGCTAAAATCAGCCAAAATTTACCCCCCCCCTCCCCCCCTTTGTCACGCTTTTCCTATACTTACAACACGCAATGTCACACTTGCTCAGACCCCCTCCCCCTAGAGCGTGACATACTTTATGGATGACGCCTAAGAAGTTTTGTAAATTAAGCTGTTTTATATCAAATACTGAAAAATAAAAAACAACATAATTTTTGTTGAATTTGAGATAACTCAGACTCCGACTCCAACTCCGGGTAATCAGAAATTTTCGGCTCCGACTCCAGCTAATAAAATTTAGCCGACTCCGGCTCCGACTCCGTCTCCAGCTGTTCGAGCTTTGACGACTCCGACTCCAGGCTTCCCAAAAAGACCCGACTCCACTGACTCCGACTTCGACTCCGACTCCGACTCCACAGCCCTGTTTTTTAGAAACTTTATTGCAAACAATTGCTAACAAAGTTATTTGTTTACAAAATTAATTTAAGTTACTCTTCTAAACCTTTTTTGACAAACCGGACAAAGGTCCTGACAACATTTTCTCTTCTACATAATTGTTCTACGATTTGTTGGCAAAATATTTTGCATACATTGTTTAAACTTGGTACTCCATCAAGAGATTTCTTGCCTTCTTGTGTAAAGATTTTAGATTAGTTTTCATCAACTTTAAAAAAAGAACTGTGACCCCCTTTATAAAATTAACTGAGCCCGCACCCTATCTTTTTATGTCCCTTCCTTGCGCAACATCCAAACTGCAATTTCATCGATGTCACGTTGCAATTTCTCAACCCCGACAAGTTCCTTTCATTTTCCCAGGGCCTGCACACGAAACCAGGAACCAGAGCTGTAGCAGTAGCTGATAGTGAGTGCTGCTGCCAGTCACATTTTTGCCCTACTGCCCCATAGACCCAGTGCAGCGTGGCTGACAGTTGATTACGACAAAAAGTATGAGGCGGCGACTTTTTTTCTTGTGCCGCGGCCTGTTTTCAACGCGATTTTTGCCATTTTTTCCACAAACAAACATTCCAAAGTGGACCGGACTAGTGTGCACTAGTTTTTTTTCTCCTTCTTTTGCACCAAATACTGAAAAAAAAGACAGAACAGCGGCCCTAATTTAGCGGCTTTCAAAGACCTATTAGAGGATTGCCAATCTTGGCCGGAGTATTGGCAACTGCTTCAGCTAAACTCTATCGTGCCGAGGATCGCGAGGAGAACGGATTAAACCGCGTTGTTGGAGACACTCTGGTCGAAGGGGGGACACACACTCCACAAAGTGATGGCTAGGGCTCTGGGAGGTCGACGACTCTTGGCGGGGGAAATCGCGCGGGGGAGACTTCGATAGATAAGATTGGACTTGTTGGGTTGGGAAATGCAAAGTCAGCTGATTGAGTACGGTAGAATGGCACGGCGACAGAAACTTTACTACATTGTGTGGTACCTCTATGGGAGGGATTTGAATTGGCGCATGATGGGTGGTTTTGAGAGTAATTGATTTATGATTATTAACACCGACCACCGGCGGTGGATGATAGTGATTGGGAAAGGTAATTCATTTTTCAAACTGTATATAAAAGCGATTTGAAGCTGTCACTGAGATGATGTGAAAAGATTTGTATAATTGTACCGCGCAATAGTAGCATACCTGCTGTGAAAAGCAATTTGTTGAATGATTGAAACTTAAGGTAATCGATTTTACTCTATTTGTACCATTGCGTTAATATTTCGACAAAGTTTTGTGGAAACACCAAGTTATTCGATTAGAAAGTGCAGGCTTAAAATAATAGTTTATGCAACAAGTTGCGAAAAGAGGATTTTTTCAGCACGAGTCGAACATTTATCCAACTAGGTTCACCATACAACATTTTTTGCAAATCCGAAAAACGCCCATTGAGTGAAATTTTAAGTCAAATTAAACCGCAACTTTTCTGCACTCATTTCAGTGCTGAAAAGTAGAACATTTCAGCATATATTTTGAAAAGTGTTGCTATTCGATTCTGTTATTTTTGGTACAGAAAAGTAGGCTATTTTGTCGTTCAAGAATGACAGGAAAAGTAAGTAGTTTCACGACGGAACTACAAAAAAAAATAGTTTAAGTTAGCTTTTATTTTTCCTAACATTTTAAAAATTGAACAGTTTTAATTTTTTTATATGAGCCAGTTTTATTGCTGTTGATTGAAACATGTTTTCATAAATGAGTAATTTTTGAAAATTTAAAAAAGTTTAAAAAAAAATCACTTTTCCTTTTTTTTTTTTCTTTTATGAAATAAAACTCTGACTTTAAGCAATCTGATCCGTTTTTAGGAAATGCATTCCATTTCATTCAACATTATAAGTTAAACAAATATATTGGTTTATAAAAAAATGTGTGAATTGAACGATTCATTTGTGGACCACCAATCAGTGAGGTACTCCTGGATATTAGCTCCTGAAAAGTGCTTAAAAAGTGCAAAAATGCCTCACGGCAAGAAAAAGAGGCGGTCCTCACCTGCAGGATCGGCAGATTTGAAGAAGCTAAAGAATGCCGAAGCGCTACCTGCAAAGCCAGGCAGTTTGAGCAAGGACGCTCAAAATTCGTCTGGAAACCAGTTTGCTACCCTCCCTGTGGACGTGAGCGAGAAGGAAGAATTTGAACGACGGGAAAAGTTGCCACCCATTTTTGTGAAAACATTGTCATCGGATTCGGTGCGAAAGTGGCTGACCGGGTTTATCAAATCTGGTGCTTTACGAGCTTCCATTCGCTTGTGTGCTGATGGACTCAAAATTCTGCTACCTACCAGAAAGGATTACAACTACGTTCGGGATTTTCTGAACAACACCAAGATTGAATACTACAGCCATGACGATCCAGGTAAACGCCCCATGAAACAGGTCCTCCGTGGCCTGTACGACATGGATGTGAGTGTGCTGAAAGAAGAGCTCAAAACTCTTAAGTTGAACGTGATCGAAGTCTTCAAGATGACGAGACACAACAAGGACATCAAGTATCGTGATCAACTGTACCTGGTTCATCTCGAGAAAGGATCGACAACGCCGTCTGAGCTGAAAGCAGTTCGGGCAATTTTCAACATCATCGTGACTTGGGAACGTTATCGTCCAGTGCACCGTGACGTGACGCAATGTTCGAACTGCTTGCAGTTTGGACATGGTGGAAGGAACTGTTTCATCAAGAGTCGTTGTGCAACCTGCGGAGGTGAGCACAAAACTCAAGCTTGTGAAACAATCAACGAGAACATCGAAGCGAAATGCTTCAATTGCGGCGGCGACCATTCTACCAAGAATCGGAGCTGCCCAAAACGTGCTGAGTTTGTAAAAATTCGGCAGCAAGCGACGACGAGGCACCAACCAAATCGTCGCAAAACACCACCAGCATACACGGACGTGGATTTTCCTGCTTTGGCGTCACCAGGAGCAGGATCTACTCGAGTGGTTCCAAATCTGCAGCCATTGCCGTTGAATCAGCGGCAAAGAGTTGCAGAGCATACAACACCTCCAGGCTTCAGTCAGCAACCGAGGGAAAACCAACCGACATCAACGGGCGAAGGCAGTAGTGACCTGTATTCACCACAAGAACTTCTGAACATTTTCATCGAGATGACAACAACTCTGCGTTTGTGCAAAACTCGTGCGGAACAAGTAAGAACTCTTGGAGCATTCATCTTAAAATACAGTTCGTAGTTTACTCGTTCTAGTGATTTTGAATATTTCAATGGATCTATTATTTTTTTGTTTTAAGTTAGGATTAGTTGTTAAAGTGATTTTTTTTTCTTTTTTACCCAAGTGTATTTAATTCAATGCAATTATGTAAAACAATTTGAAGTAAATAAAATAAATATGATCAGTTAATAAAAAAACGAAAAATATAACAAAGATGAAGAGCATTAGGCCATACCACTTAGCATGTAAAAGAAATGTAATTATTATAAGAAAGTTCAATAAAGACATATTTAATTTCAAAAAAATTTGTGTGAATTGAATCCTTTCAGACTTTAGATGTTTACATGCTGTGTATGATTTATTTACTCTTGTTCAGAAAACTTTTTTTTTCATTGCATTTGACATTTATGTCAAAAAACATTTATGTATTGATATCAAAAAAAAAATAAAATGGTGAGGAGGAAATGTAGCTCTAGAAAATTTGACAAGATGGAAAAAGAACGAAAAAGATCGAGGACCACAGCTCTAGAAAATATATTCAAAAGAGCCACACATTAAGCAATGTTGAAAATAAACAGCAAATTAGTGCAATGGTTTTTTCACAAATTGCCGAACCAGGTTCCGGCTGTAGGCTCACTATCAAAGTTATATAAAAATAATATTTCAAAAGTTCGTTTCAAAACTTTGCAAGGTACACATTTCCTAAAAATTAAATAAAAATATTGATGATACTTTTGCAAATATTCTATTTCTTTTCTGAGCAGTTCGTTGGTAATATATACAATTTTGCCGGAGACTCCAAATCAATCAGAAAATCTGTTCACAAGATATACATTTCTGAATATTTTGAAAGCCTTTTTGTGTGGACGCTAGCCAAAATTGTATGAAAACTTGTATTGATGGAGCAAAATAACTTCTTTGGGCATCGAAAAAGTACCATAAAGTTTCATCCAAATAAAAAGAAACACATCCTTTGAGATGATAAGTCGCCGATTGTGATTGGACACTCAATAATATTTTTAATGAATAAATGTACATGAAACAAAAAATCTTTTAAAAAAATAGAAATCAAAAATACCAATAAATCGAATAATTCTTAGGAAAATTGCTCATATATTTAACTGAGTAATCAAAAATCGGAACTCTTATATAAAACACAAACTTTTGAATTAAACTCATTTATACTTCTTGTGCTAAACATATGTTTTACACATTTTCACTGTAAAGTTTAATAATACTCCATAATACAGTTAAACCGTTGAATTTGCCTAAACCGGTTAATACACTAAACAACTCAACCACGACTCACGAGATGCTATTATAGATTTTTCCAGTTCACACCTGCCCTGCACCATGGTTCAATCAAATTAATTAGGTGTTTTTTCTTCTTTTTCTTTCCAGGTGAGAGCCGATGACACGATGGAAAAACTGTAACTCATAATCACCGCCAGATTGAAGTGTTGTTGTTTTGTGCACATATGCAAAATCGTGACCACGCGCAGAAGAGCTTGAATGGAACTGTTGAATGGACTTCTCAGTGCAGTCAGCCAGTGATGACTACTGAATGGGCCCCAGAGAAGAGTGTTTGGTTATGAGATATCTTAACGCGATGGGTTTGTTATTGTTAGGTGGTTGCTCTTCATCTTTGCAACAGATGTGTATTTATAAATCGTTATCACCAGCAGTGTTGAGTTTAGTTACGTGATCGACGTTATGTAATAGTTCAAGATTTGCAAGAAAAATACTGCTGGAAACTAACCGAATCCAAATGACTGAAGGGGAATTGCTAAATAAAACTGAATAATTCATCTTCAAATAAGTCCAATTACTGAAATTATTCCTCCACCAAACCGATACATCGTATAAACTGCATTTCCTCAATTAAAAAGCGCCCATTGCCCTGGGCTCTGTCATGAACTCTTTGCATAAGTAAATCGTTTTAGAAAACCTTAACTACTCACCCGTAAACCCCAAACGCAAACTTAGTACAAACTCTGCCCCGAGCAGGCATGTATGAACTATGCGCCGTGTGCCATTCATAATCATAAATTTAAATAATTATGAAATCGATACCCCATTCACTGGCTCCGACTGCCACCGCGGCTTTGGAGGGGGGTTACTCTCCCAAGCCCAAAGTGCCATTGTTTTGTTGTTTTTGCGAGGTAAAATTGAAAACAAACGCCGGGCTGACTGTGGGTGGCACTAATAGGGGGTGATGTATAGGTTTCAAGCGCACCCGCTTGTTGTAATGATGTTTTTTGTTTGTTTTTTTTTTTCGAAGTTTTCAGTGATTCTGAACTGCCACTGCAGCAGCGAAGTTGTTAGCTTATATAAAAGTGCAAACGTGAATTTAAATGCACCAGCATTACACGCACGTTTGCTGTTGATGAAGTTATATATTCGTTCAGGAGGTAAGGTTCTTTTTACGAGCTTTTCTAATTTTTTTTGTAAAGTTAACTAGACCATTCGAGCTCCTTTGAAAAGCAGATTATAACCAGGGCTCTACAAATAAAGGTCGAATTCAGCATTACCAAATTCTGAGAAAAGCTACAAATAAATTTAGAATAGCAATATTTTTTTGTACTAGAGCAATTCTGTACGAAATCTGCCGGTTCCGACCATTTTTATTTATTTATTTTCACCCAATCAACCTTCCAATTTCTAATGTCGATATCCAAGCAAATGCTACGATTTTCAATGTTGAAATATGAATCATTCGTGAAATTTTCCGATCTCTTCGAAAACAATATTTTATTTTTTTAATCAAGGCAGAAAAACGGAATCGACGTAACACCTTATGACGTGGCCCTCTTAAACCTTGCGGTTTCGTCAACGGATCCACAGGCGTGTATCGTTCTTTTTGCGACAAGACTCCGCCTCCCGGGTCTTCTAAATGTGAAGGTATGGCACGGGGAGAGAGCACCGAATACCTATATTAACACATAGAATTTTTACGTCTGCCTCGGGATTCGAACCGGCGACCTCAGGATTGTGTCCGATTGATCCATACAGGCAGACGTCAAGACTAACATAATCAAGACTAACATTTCAAAAAGGCCAACCAGAGAATATTACGCCTTTTTGAAATGTTAGTCTTGATTATTTTTTAAATATTATTTTCGAAAAGATCGATTTTAACATTGAAAATCGAACCATTAGTTGCTAAGATATCAACATTAGAAAATGGAGGGATGTTTGGGTGAGACTTAGAAAACTTCAACTTTCCTGTTTCTTTTTCTTTAAGTCGCTGTGTCTCAGCAACCAGAGGTCCAATCTTCAATATCCTAGACAATTTTACAGCCAATTTTCTGAACTTTTTGAAAAAAATATTTTCAGATATGGTCACTCATGGTCACTATTTTTAAAAATCAAAAAACGCAAATATTTCGCTAAAATCAAACTTTCGGTGAATAAATCTTGAAAACGAGGCCCTATATCAAAAATCTGTGAAGTACATTTCGAATTTAAATTCCGTTTTACATTAAAAAAATATGTTAAAAAAATGCTATGCATGAAATTTCAATTTTTTCCCAAAATCACAAATTTTTCAAAAAATCATTACTCTGTGGCAGAATTTTTGACCATACTCCTCTATTGCTAAAAAGTTGCGGGTTTTGGTCCTCCAAAACATATAAAAAAATCTTGAGAATAATAAGATACATATTTTGTGAAATTGAGTTTTTGTAGAAAAAAAGTTAATTATAAAATCGGAAATATTTCCGCGTACCTACTTTTATCTGGATATTCCTCAACAATAACTATAACTTTGCCGAAGAGATTGATCAGAAAATTTATTCAAAAGTTAAATATTTTCGAATATTTACGCACCATTTTTGTATGGATAGCTTCCAAAATTCTATGGATACTTGTATGGGTGAACCAATGACACAAAATTGCTTCTTTGGTCATAGGGAAGGCCCCCACAAAGTTTGTGCTAAATAAAAAAATATGTATTTACAAATAAAATCCATTTCCGGTTTTGGTAGAGAATTGCTCAATAATTAAACGATAAACGTGTTTGAAGAACGGCGTTTTTTTTTATTTCGGTCTCGATTAATTCTAGAAATTACTTTTTTTGTGTCCGAAGTGTCAAGAGTTAAGAGTTATTTATGCACTTTCATGATGCCAAATCTTTTGGTCTTAGTTGGTTCCGTTTCAAAAACCATGTTTGTTTAAGTGGATTGAGTTAGTGAATTTAAATTCAAAAAGAATTTTTTTTTGCTTTTTAAAAACAAGTTCAGTTAAGAGTTATTTTCTACGTTTTCACAAATCGAGTTTTTTTTCTTTTTTTTAACCCACCGGAGGTCGCGTACGTGTACTTTGTACACAGTTTGTAAGGGCACTTGTAAGAAAGGCGAAAACACGCGACTTCCCGAAGGTTAAGAAACTTTATCCAAGCAATTCCATTGTCAAAAGAAGTCATTTTGCATCTATAGTTTTTTCATCTTATAAAGAAATATTGGGAAGACACTTTCTGATCGCTTTAGAGTCTTTGGCAAATAAGGACAGGGAAAAAAAATCCTGACTATTTTATTAAACACTTATTACTTTAAGTCAAATTGCAAATATTTAATATGTATGTTTTTTCAATGTTTAATTTTTATTTTTTTTTCATATTGCATAAGTATAAAAAATAAATGTCATGTTATAAGAGGATCAAAAAAGGCCTTTTTGCTTGAATTCAGTAGTGTGGTGTGAAATCTAGTACCGGAGTTTTTGTTTTTTGAAAATATTTTGATTTTGGGAAAACACCAAACAATTTGACATATAAATTTTCAAAATATTTTTGGTTCTTCACAAATAATAGACATTCCAGGCTAAGTAATAATTTTGAATTTAATTTAATTAATTAAATATGTCTTTATTGAACATTCTTATAATAATTACATTTCTTTTACATGATAAGTGGTATGGCCTAATGCTCTTCATCTTTGTTGTATTTTTCGTTTTATTATTAACTGATCACATTTATTTATTTGCTTCAAATTGTTTTACATTATTGCATTGAATTGAATACATTTGGGTAAAAAAGAAAAAAAAACACTTTAACAGCTAATCCTAACTTAAAACTAAAAAAAAAATAGATCCATTGAAATATTCAAAATCACTAGAACGAGTAAACTACGAACTGTATTTTAAGATGAATGCTCCAAGAGTTCTTACTTGTTCCGCACGAGTTTTGCACAAACGCAGAGTTGTTGTCATCTCGATGAAAATGTTCAGAAGTTCTTGTGGTGAAAACAGGTCACTACTGCCTTCACCCGATGATGCTGGTTGGTTTTCCCTCGGTTGCTGACTGAAGCCTGGAGGTGTTGTGTTCTCTGCAACTCTTTGTCGCTGATTCAACGGCAATGGCTGCAGATTTGGAACCACTCGAGCAGATCCCGCTCCTGGTGACGCCAAAGCAGGAAAATCCACGTCCGTGTATGCTGGCGGTGTTTTGCGACGATTTGGTTGGTGCCTCGTCGTCGCTTGCTGCCGAATTTTTACAAACTCAGCACGTTTTGGGCAGCTTCGATTCTTGGTAGAATGGTCGCCGCCGCAATTGAAGCATTTGGCTTCAATGTTCTCGTTGATTGTTTCGCAAGCTTGAGTTTTGTGCTCACCTCCGCAGGTTGCACAACGACTCTTGATGAAACAGTTCCTTCCACCATGCCCAAACTGCAAGCAGTTCGAACATTGTGTCACGTCACGGTGCACTGGACGATAACGTTCCCAAGTCACGATGATGTTGAAAATTGCCCGAACTGCTTTCAGCTCAGACGGCGTTGTCGATCCTTTCTCGAGATGAACCAGGTACAGTTGATCACGATACTTGATGTCCTTGTTGTGTCTCGTCATCTTGAAGACTTCGATCACGTTCAACTTAAGAGTTTTGAGCTCTTCTTTCAGTACACTCACATCCATGTCGTACAGGCCACGGAGGACCTGTTTCATGAGGCGTTTACCTGGATCGTCATGGCTGTAGTATTCAATCTTGGTGTTGTTCAGGAAATCCCGAACGTAGTTGTAATCCTTTCTGGTAGGTAGCAGAATTTTGAGTCCATCAGCACACAAACGAATGGAAGCTCGTAAAGCACCAGATTTGATAAATCCGGTCAGCCACTTTCGCACCGAATCCGATGACGATGTTTTCACAAAAATGGGTGGCAACTTTTCCCGTCGTTCAAATTCTTCCTTCTCGCTCACGTCCACAGGAGGGTAGCGAACTGGTTTCCAGACAATTTTTGAGCGTCCTTGCTCAAACTGCCTGGCTTTGCAGGTAGCGCTTCGGCATTCTTTAGCTTCTTCAAATCTGCCGATCCTGCTGGTGAGGACCGCCTCTTTTTCTTGCCCTGAGGCATTTTTGCACTTTTTAAGCACTTTTCAGGAGCTAAAATCCAGGAGTACCTCACTGAATGATGGTCCACAAAGGAATGTTCCAAAATAATAATTTTGAAAAATGTTCAACAACGTGAAATTTTGAACAGATTACCCAACAGTAGGACAGGAGGTTTAAAATGTTGAATTTTTCTGTAACGTTTGATAACACTATAATGTTTACCCTATCAAAATTAACACTTGGCTTAGTTCGTTTTCAAACATTTTTGAACGAGTTTTTGAGTTTAACCTATTTAACATTTTTTTTGGTTCATGTGCTTGAACTGAAAAATTAGAATAATATCTTCGAAAGAAAAATCAGGTACTTATATATTATTGTTTTATTTCATATTTTTTAATTATTTTACTCTGAAAGTTAATTTACATTGAAGTAAATCAAAACTAATCATATTTCTTTGCAAGATTTTGCTTCACCTTCTCACACCGTCTCCTCAAACTTCTAATCACCCCTGAAATTCACAGCCACCAGCCAACAACACAAGCCAGTAGCACATGCAACAACGATTTCCACGTTCTGTGCACATAGTGTCGAGGTGCGTTGCGTTTAGAGGCGCAAACTTGGTAGCAGGCAATTGAAATTATTTGAAAACAATTATGTTTCAAATTACGGTGCTGGTTTCACGCTTGATCTTGCACACGCATATCACGCCACGTGAACCAGGGCTAGACAGTTGCAATTTTAGCGGCGTTTAGGTGCTTACAAGAACCTAGTTAAACCGTACAAAGTTGTATGAGTTGCTTTAGAGGAGGTTCTTTGTGGCTTAAGTTGGCTTATGTTTTAGAATGGTTTTAGTTCCAATCAATTGGAAAAGTCGATATTTGCTGGTCTTAAGAATGGACTATTTAAACTCAAACAGATCGTTAGAATCAAGATCAACCGCATGCGGTTATGAGATCGTGTCTACAATTAACATAATGCTAGGTGTAATAATTCGAGTTATTTAGAGCCCGAGTCCTCTCGAGAGGCCCCATTAGCAGTAAGCCCCCCCAAAGTACTCTGCTGACCATGGTGACGACGAACGGATGTGAGAGGGGAGTGGCCACTGCACTACTTCTTGACATTAGCTGGCGTTACGGCCAAGGTTCTCTCCCCGGAGCCAACGCCTCGATGCTGGCTAGAGCACAAAATGTCACACCCGCAGATGTCAGACTACCCCGAGGGGATCACTTTATTACCTTGGGGGCAGAATGATCATTGAGTTAAGGGGGTTAAAGTGAGTGATGGTAATCGAATTTTAATGAAATCTACGGTAGAATGACAGTCTGTAGGAACTGTAGAGTTTTTGAATGCACTTCTAGTCACTAGTCTTAGCAACTCAGATCAAGATCTTCCAAACCTGCTGACGCACTTCACCAAGCCTTTCCAGAAGCAACTCGTTAATCCGCCCAGTCACAAAACGCTATCTCACTAAATCTCGCAAGTAAAACTTCAAGTGCACACTGTCACCTCAACACTTCAAGCAGCTCCAAAACTGGTTTCCCAGCTTAACCAGATCGTACCGCGGTCGGTATCAACGGCGACAAGTGTCCACGACGTTATCTCCCCCTGTGCTGCGGTGGAACTTCACACCAGAAAACCCTTTTACGGGGCGCTGCTCCACCCCACAGCCAAGGTCACCCTGGCATTAAAAGTCACCATAAAACTTTCGACTGACCTTCGCGGGGTTGCAGAAGTGGTTCAACGTTGCTGGTTTCGTTTCCGAGATGGTTTTTTTATGAGCCCCCTCCCAGAAACGTAGACAATGTGGGGCCGCTTCCTGGCCAATCCTCCGACCTGACCGTCTCAGGTTATGGCTTTAAGTCGCAGTTTTTGGGATGTTTTTTTATTAGATGCTTGCGGAAACATTGAAAACGCACAGTTAACGGATTATGGTTTGTTGCTGCTAATTCGGTACAATTTCCGTTTTTAGCGTGGTAATCAACGTCTTAAGAGGGTCATTGCGAATTTTATTGGGTTGGCTTGGTCATGAGAGACTTGGGTTTGATTTTTTTTAGCTTTAGAAGTTTGCTCATTACAAAAAATAAAATATTGAGTAATATTTCAGAGCCATGACAAACACCTACCAGATATCGAAAATATTTCAAGAAAAGCGATTTTAGTGTTAAAATATAGAAAACTAACTAACTTGCCTTTCTATAATTTTACCAAAAAAAAAAAAAACATCCACATTCAAGACCCCCAGGTCTTTAATTTTTTTTACCAATGATTGGTGATATGATGGGTTTGGACAAAATTTCATCTAATTTTTTTTTATTCGAAATAAAAAAGTACAAAAATATCACTAAGTGGTCATTACATGAGACACGGTTGCCAGATCTTCAAACTTTTAGACACGTTTGATAAGTTTTCAATTACCTAACCAACGATGGGTCATTTAAGTGAGATCCGACCTAGAAAAAGTACTTAAATATCACTTAAGAGCAATTCCAGCTCAAATCAGGATTTTTTCTGGTACTTTTGTACCTGACCCTCTCCAATTTCAATGAAACTTTGTAGACATGTTATTCTAGGCCTATATAAGCCATTTTTTTGTATATGGAGCCAACAGTACTCGAAAATAACATTTGAGAAGAGCATAAGGTATTTAAATATTTTTGTATTTTGTAATTTAAAAATTACTGTATCTCGAAGCCGTTGCGTCGTATCAAAAAGTGGTCAAAGACAAACTTGTAGGAAATTGAACGGGCTTTCTGAAAAAAATACACTGAAACAAAAATACACGCCACATCCACGAGATTTTTCGAATTTTAAGTCTAAAACTTAAATTTAATGATGATGTCACGATTTTTTTTCGTTAATTTTTTTTGAGGAAATAGCCTAAAATGTTACCAAAAGACTGACGAAAAATGCAGGATGGTATGTCTCTCCTAAAAAAATACAAAAATCATTTACTTTTTAGAAAAGTGGTCTAAACGTCAAAATTTTTAAAAACCGGTATTTGGAATCGAATCTCCAGACAATTTTACATAAAAGTCTCCATATTGACCATTGTTTTATGTCCAATCCTTGGGAAGATACAGCGGTTTTAAAAATAAAAATGTAGTAAAATCGGGTTTTGTGGTGGTTTTTGGCAATTTATATATGACAGACTTGGTTTTTCAGCCTCGTAAATATTTTTACTGGAAAGCTCGTCCAATTTCCCATGGGTTTGCGTGTGACAACTTTTTGATTTGACTCGCTTTTATATTTACGTAAGCAAATTTACTATCCAGGTTTCTACCACACTGAAAAAAATATTCTATTTTCAGTTATGAGCAATGTAATTAAGCTTATATCTGTAAGCCCTTACATCCAATTGAAATGCTGTCATGGACAAACTTATGGGAAATGGGACGAGCTTTCCGGTAAAAATATTTACGAGACTGAAAAACAAAGTCTGTCATATAGAAATTGCCAAAAACCACCAAAAAACCAGTTCCCAAGTATCTTCCCAAGGATTACAGTAATTTTTAAATTACAAAATACAAAAATATTTAAATACCTTACGCCCTTCTCAAATGTCATTATCGAGTGCAACTGGCTCCATAACATGTCTACAACACAGCAAAAAAAAAAGTAAATTTGGAAAGTGTAATTTTAGAAGGTTGAATATTACCTCTTTTATGATGTAATTTCACCTCAATTTAGACTGAAAATGCGACATTACACCAGAATAGTGGTAAAATTACACATTTTCAGAGGTAAAATTACACATTTTTTCTGACATACTTTCCAGATGTAATATTACCATGAGTTTCATTTAAATTGGAGAGGGTCGGGTACAAAAGTACCAGAAAAATTCCTGATTTGAGCTGGAATTGCTCTTAAGTGGTTATAACTTGAGACAGATTGCCAGATCTTCGATCGATTTATAATCATTTATCTAACATGCGGATATTTGGGAAAACTCATTTGTTTACATAACTTTTGAGCTACCGTAAGCGGGGTGACTTTGAAAGGTTTGAGAGTTTTCCGTAAAATGAAGAGAACAAATTAAATACTTAAGGAATTGTATGAAATCATACTGACCTTTGTAGAGAAGTCTTCTAGAAGAAGTTTTCATGAAATTTTGAAAAGTTCAAAAAGTTAGTTAGTAAAATGTTGATGAATAGCTTTATTTTAATATTCTCAAAGTGTCATGATTTTATATTGATTCCATATCGAAAAATGGAATGCATTTTGGGATTCATTGAACAATTTTCCACCTGGAGAAGGATTAATTAGTTTGAAAATAATAATTATTATTTGTTTTTGAATAAAATTTAAAAAATCTGAAAATGTATAGGCATTTTTCCACAAATTTCATATAAAATGTGAAAGCTTTTGATTCATGCTTCAAATTCAGTTCAAAATCAAATATATATCAATCATTTAAAAAAAACAAAACTAGTTTCAACAAATTTCAAGTAAAATGTTGACTTTTTGTCAATTTTACCTAAGGGACAATCTATAAATCACGTGGACATGGACACCTTAGGGCGGGGTTCATCTCAATTGTCGAAAACATTTGTTTTGTGTGGAAATTGTCCACGAGGGGGGAGGGAGGGGTTCTGAGTCTTCAAAAAGTGTCCACGTGGTATATGGATGGTCCCTTAAATTTATATATTTTTTGTTAAAAATAATAAAGTTAGTTAACCAAATAAAAACATAAAAATTAGAAAAAATAAGCAAACAATTAAGAATTTAGAACGAAACCATTTTTATATGAACTATTGAGAAAACCTTTTTTCAAAAATAGTGCAGGGACCTTGTGTGGCCTACCCAACTACATGTTCTTAAAATAATAGTCTTGAGATAAACCTTACCAGTTGCAAAATACTCCAAAAATAAAATGAAATCCTATCAATGTCACCCCGGTTTACGGTACTTATTAAAACTTAAATTTTGTAGGAACTCGATCTATACGATCCTAAACCGAGTCAAATGCGACCGGTTTGGCCTAAATTGGTTCAGACAGTGCTGAGAAAATTGAGTGACACAGCTCAAGTTACTTCGAAATTGATAATTGGGACAATTTCATTAGAACAAATCTTCAACAGTATGACAGTCATCCACTGCGTACCACACCTATCTCTTCCGATCTTTGGAATAAGGACAAATTTTGCTCCACTTTTTTTGGGGGATAAGGTAAATTCTCCAAGGTATCCCCAAACAAGTTTCGCTTTGAGTTGTATGATTTGTGGGTACTTGGAAGGTCTAGGATACGCCCTAACCGAGCGTTGCGACCGTGATTGTCAATATACATGAAATTTAAGATATGAAGCAAAATAAGCTTACATTCTTCAATCACAATTTTTTCATCAAAATAGAACAATAAAGCAATCGCAAAATGTTTGAGATCAAAAGCTCACCGCTTTGACATTGATTTAGGAGAAAATCGATCTGACATTGGGCTTATTCATCGACATTTCAACAATCATTCAAAGCGCAGGGTGGTCCATTCGGAATTGGAAATTGGAATACGAAATCATGCGAGTAAATGTTCCGCCAGTTATAAAGTACCGCTAGGCCTCATTAATAAACGATCATAATTTTCAAAGCCTAATGGTTTCGATCGCGCCTCGAGGTTAATGACAGTATTTTGGACGGTGCAGGTTGCAGCCCCATTGGCCAATTAGCGGTGGGAACTTTACCATTGGCGGTGATTAAAGGGCTTGAGCATATGTTGGGTGATATAATAGAGATTGACATTGGGGTGAATGTCAAACTATTGAAGGACTTTGTTATTATTGAGCTTGAAAAAAAAAAAGCGTTGAAAGATATTGCCATGGTTAGATTCGTAGCGTTTTATAAGCTTTAGTCGATTATTTCGTCTTAGATGTATAACAATCAATCTTTTTCTAGTTTATGTTTGCAAAAAGTTCAAGGTCAACATAAAATCCCATATCAATCTTTTGCACGTTGTTTCAACAAATTTCAACACGATAATTGGCCCAAATTTCAGCAATTTTGACAAAGGTAGAGCACCCGGCGTCACGACACGGGCAACCCCGGAGGTTATAGATCACGTCACAAATTGTCAGCTAATTCATTATTCATCGTTGGATTCCAAGCTTCGAGATCTTAAAATGCGATTAATTTGCCTTGCTTGTCAACGAATTTGCTCCAACTTTCATCTTAGGAGACCCTTTTCCCAAAACGTAATAAATTACCAACGGAAGCACCCCTCCTCTTAATTGTTACATTTTTTGTCAGTTTAGCCAGAGGTGATGGAATCTAAGAAATCGTGCGTCCTCGACCAAGGCCTGAGACCCGCACCATTTTGAAAAGGGTCTAAACGACTTTGATTTCCGAACGTAACAAACTGAAGTTATGAGTCTTCTCGACTTTAAACGACCACCTGAAGTCGTTGTATAAGTCACGTCGATATCTCTTACGACCTGCCAACACTTCCTAGTTGTGTTTTCCACTCCAAGCCAAATTATCGCACAAGGTGGGCGTTGTCTTAGGAGTGGGACAAAACGACCAACAAATTGATATTATCTACCAAACAACGCTGAAAAAAACGCGATACTTATCTTTTGCACAGGCCGGGGTCTCTGTTCCATAATTCAGGAACCGCTCAGCAGCGCAAAAAAAAAAACAGTTGCGCTCGTTATACAACATCCAGGCATGACTCCTTAATTGACCGTCACAACCCAAGAGACCATATCTCCTGACAACGATCCAAAGCAACTATGCCGTAAAACGAGACGATTGACGATGCCACCGCGTGGAGTCGATGCCAAAGACAAGAAGGAAAATTGACGACCTGGGCTTGCTAAAATCTATAATTTATTAAATTGCCCAACTCTACAAATCTCGCTGATTCAAAATCTCCCGAAAACCTCAATCCACGTGCGCCTTCAGAAACTTCTCTCCTTAAAATTAATTACAGCCCCAAATCGTGATCGGCTCTCTATATAAGGTTTCGATTTTCTACTAAATATATGTACTAATAAAATTAATGCGACATTTCCGTGCTCGTTCCAAACGACGTCAATGGGGCACCACCGCGTCGTCGTCGCAAAGCAAAAAGCAATTAACCGGTGAGTGGTGTTTTACCCTTTTATTTTTGGCTTCGGGGTGGTTCTTGGATCTTGGATCTCTTCTCCAGGGAGATTTAGTTAAACTTGGTATGCCGCGCGTTGCTACGGAAATGATTCATCATCGCAAGTGAATGCAGCTCACGGTTTAGGTTGATGGAGTTTGACCACCCTGGTGATGGTATAGTTCAAAGTTAAAAGAGGTCGTTTTTTCAAAATTGAAAAGTGTTCTTTTTAGATAATTGAAGAATCACATAATAGGATGGCAACATGGAATATTTGAATGTTTAGTACAGTATGTAATCGTTTTTTTTTCAACAGATATCTTTGGATATTAGAGACCAACGAAAATTCTGCACATGCTTAATTCGAGAAGAGCATGAACTCAAGATGTAGCAAGAAATATTCACTTTAAAAACATGCTTTGCTTTCACAGCGATCAATCTAATAAAGTTGGTTCTGATTTGAGAAGAAGAATCCTTCTTTCATATTAGATAGCCTACAAGGAGAACCCAAACCAGAGTTACAACCGATTGGCAAGACCGCGCAAGAACATGGTCATTAGGATAGCCATTTTTAACCATGTTGGAGCATAATATGTTGATTTTTCTGATTGGTTTCGGTTAGAACATACTTAGACCAACAAAATTCCGAATTTATGACCATTGAGTACTCCAAAAACTGCTGTCCCTATTCAGACTGTAGTCCCGATTCGCCCCAAATGACGGTACTGGATGTTTTTTGAACCAAACTGCATCAATAACTCTAAAGCAATGGAAATGCATATGGGACATTTATGCGATCAGGGAAGTATAGCTATTTGAAGTCAGCAGTTTTAAAAACCAGTGCCACGATATATTAACACTGCTTTGACCAAATCGACTCAAAATTTTGGCGAAGACGCATTTAATCAGTGATTCTCAACCTTTTTCGACCAATTCCCCCCTTGGATTATTTTCAAGACCTTCATTCCACCCTTCAATTTTTAATTTAGTATCAATTCACGAAAATCATAATTTTGACTTTAATTTATGTAGAAAGATTACATTTTTCATTACAAATATTGTGTCTATTTCTGGAATAAAAAAGCAATTTCTTAACATTTTTTATTATTATTTTTTCATGATCTGCTAATGTTAAATAGAATGCAAAACCCCATTAAAAATATTTTTTCAAATTATCCTTTCAAATTCCTTATAAAAATCACATTTTTATTTCAGGAAAACTTACTTTACTACACCCAAAACTGGCAGCGCTAGTCCGAGAGAATGATGGTCTCGAGTCGAGAGAATAGTGGTACCATTCACGGACGCAGAGAACACAGCTCGAGATGGGCGATAGAACTATTCTCTCGAGGTTCATTTGCAAAAAAAGTTCATCCGTCAAACAAAAAACCAAAAGTGTCGACAACGGGAATCGAACCAGAGACCTTTGACAAACCAATCCAATGACTTAGCTGCCTCGGCCACCACAGCTTGGTGACCAAGGAGAAGTCAGAAGTCGATGTATGAAACTTGTTGGAGATTTATTGATTCAACTAACGAATGAACTCATTTGTTATGATGGTGTGAGTTGGTACCATTATTCTATCGATTTTGGCACTGAGCCCTCAATAAATTTTGAGAGAACGATTATCTCGACTCTGAATTTTGGGTGTAAACTACTCTTGTTTAATATTTCATTCGATTTTCAGCGAAACGTCACAGAAATCGATCTTGGTTCAAGATTTTTGGATGATACTTTTTTCAAAGCAAAAATAATTAAAGAGGATAAAATACCTCTTAAATATTGTTATTTTCAAATATAATTTTCAACGAACTATTTATGTTAAAAAATTAAACAGTCAAAAATCTTTACGAAAAATCTGGAAAAAAGTTAAGTAAAGCTCATAAACTAAAAATCCCCAAGCCCGAGGAAATTTCAGAAAAAAACAACACTGCTCATGTTTGAAAGAATTTCAATGAATTCTTTATCACAAACATTTAGTTCTGCTCATTTTCGAAAACTAGAACAAAAATATTCAAGACCAGTTTTGTTTCAATATAGAATTTCATAACAATTTGTTTATAAATTTTATGTTCTTGCCAGTTATATCTTGAACATATTCAAAAATAAAACAGAAGGATTTTTTTTTTAAATCACATTTTCCTCAAGAAATTCAAAAATTATTTTAAGCATTGAAACTTTGAGAAAAGTGCCAAGGAAGAATTAAGTTTTAAGCAAAAACGTTAAAAACAAAGAATTTCTATTGCATCCTCATTCCCCCCCAGGGGGGGATACCTCAACAGTTGAGAAACACTGCATTAAATCATTCCCGAAGGCCGATTTCCAAAAAGTTTTTCTTTAAAATATTTTTAATGTTTATTATGAGTGGTTCTCTACGCTTTCCCAAATCTCTGAAATTTTCTATCTTGGACTTTTGGAAAACTTTTGGGTTATGACTTGGACTTTTCATACTGCAGATACACAGAAACAAAAAATCACATTTTTTTATTTTTTTATCACTAATAGTTTGATTTTCAAAATAAATATTTTTAACTTTCGTTTTTTTTATATATATATTTTTAGGCCATTACAAATATTTTTCAATGTTTATGTCGCCTACCCCTTCAAAATCGGCCCGAAAAATCAAACGGCAAAAAATATTTTTTCAAAAAACTTCAAAATTTAATGGAAATAGATGTCAAATCAACTGAAAACATTTTGAATATTTTTTTCCTGCATTAAAATCATATTTAGCATGCCAGGGCTTGATCAATTTTTTTTATAATTTTTGTGAAAAATTTTTTTTTCCGAAATAAAAATTTTGACGATACTTATATTTTTTCAAAACTTGTGATTGCAAAACAACTGGACTGGTATAAAATGCATTTTAAAACACTTTTTTTATTGAAATGTTGAACTATGAATTGTAATTTAATTTTTTATACTTTTTTAAATAAATTTCAGGCAATCAGTTTGTAAAATATAGCCTCTCTAAGAATTCGAATCGATAAAAAATAGTTTCTCTAAGTGTCACCCAATTAGCCTGTAATTTTCAACTGACGATATCTCGGAAACTTTTGATCATATTTTCAATGTAAAAAGTTAAACTATTGCAAAATGTTCTGAACCTTTGGACAAATATTCTCAAAAAAAAAAATAAGGAAAAAAATATCTTTGGCCTCTCCAAAAGTGCAACTTGATTTTATAACTATGAATTTATTTTTATTGAAAATATCAAAAAATTTCGTGTCAAAATTTAATGTCAAAATTATGGTTTATGTCTACTTTTAAACTTTGTAGAACATTGATTTACTCTAAAAAGTAACCCTGTAAAGTTACAAAAACTTGTAGTTTTAATAACAAAAGAAAATACCAGATTTAAAAAGTATTGAGATCGAAGCAATCCGTGCGCGAGACTTGACGTAATTTTTTCAAGGTGTCATTTTTCAATCCTAAAATATTTGATTAAAAAATAAAAAGTTAGAGAAAATAAGGATATTTAGCCGGTAAATCTGTTGGTGGCCAGTGATAGCGATAACAGTGGAAGTTCCTCGTGACGCCCAGGAGATGGCGATTGCGGACAATATCGGCGGATAAGCAGCAGCTGGTGCACACCACTAAGTTATAATCGGCTAAAACCTGGTGTGGTTCGAGTCCTGATGTTCAAGTTTATCAGCCAGGCCAGGATGGGTAGCTTTCACCAACACCTGACTTGTCCTTCAAGTTTTCACTGGAATCCAGGAAGTTGTTTGCTGTTTTGGTTCCGTACCAATTTGGTTGCCGGTAGTTCAGCAAATAGAGGACAGAATTCAAGAAGATTCAAGTAACATTTCAAGACATTTTGAAGATTCCGGATTTGGTGAGATCGCTCCTTTTCTTATATCAAAATATACTGTCACTCATTCTAACATTCATACATTCCATTTAAGACTAACCACGCCAATTTACTATATACGCGGTAGGGTGTTCCTTTGGTCGTTCGCTGTGAGTTGTGGATTGCCTGCTTCTCTAATGAAGGTTCGACTGAGGGGGCATGCTTATTAATTTCTCGTCGCTCCATACCCTCAGTGACGTGATGGGAGCAAGGGCGTCTATGCGAAGTGTCCCTACACCCGCTACAGATTTCCGGCGCTTGGGAGGGAAGAGGGAAACCATTTTATTCTATGCGCCGGTATTTGTAGCACTAAAATTCGTGCAAAAAAACTTATGCACGTGGGTGTACAGATTACGGAGTAAAAGATGATCGAATTGTTCACCTAGCGCTCACATGTGTTTCAGGACCAAGTTGCCTGCGGGTATGGGGATCATACATACATACATACATACAAAAGAAAATACCAGATTTAAAAAGTATTCAATTTCCTAAAAATGGCTAATTAGATAGTTGAGAAACAGGAAGTGGCAGGCTAGCTTCTGGGGTCATAGTACTTTAAAATTCCGGTTGATGCAAACGAAATTGAACAAATTTGTCTCTTTCATAAATCCGTGAACCACGCTAGTACGTATTTGCTGTATATCAATTAGTTTCAGTCAAAGAATCGGAAGTTGAATCGTAAGTTAACCCTTGAGATAAATTGTAAACCTGAAATGTCATGAAAAGAAAATTGCAAACTGAGAATCACTTTAACAAGAAGTAATGAATAGTATTCATCAGATACAAGAAATAACTTCACTAATCACACTCAAAGAAATCATCACTTTTGTTACGACTGTCACCCCGTGTTCGACCTTATCAATCTTTTGAAAATAAAAAAAAAAAAACATTTCTTGACCCAGCATCGCTCAACTCTGACATCGTAATTTACTTCTACACTTCCTGAATCGCAGTCAAGCTGTCAGAACCAGTTGAAAGCAACCGTTTAACCCAGCAGCGAGGATAATTTCTTCCCCGTCATAAACGTCTCACCAACTTCAATTAGCTAACAGAGCAATTAAAAAAAAACTTCGCACATTACCATCATCGTCTTCATCTTCATCATCATTTAGGGGCCCATGAACTACCGAGGTTGGACCCCCTAGGGGGAGTTGGACGCCCTTTTGCAGCAGATATCCCTACGCGCAGAAAACATCCCTCATCAAGTTGGTGATGTTTATGATGGTGATTTTGCCACGTGCTTACTCAATCACTGTCGAAGGGCCTGATGAGTTGTTGATGTCAGCTTCAGAACGTTCTAACTACTTCGTCAACAGTCCTTAAACCAGCCATGGTTACTTAAGTACTCAAGTGTGCGCTGTGCCCGGCCTGGCAGGTGCAATTGGTGGTGCAAACACAAATAGATTAAAACGCTGTAAAACGGTTGGCTGACTTCTTGCCTGGGTCGTGCTCGTCCGTTTCCGTTGGCATGCTGCCTAGATGCATCTTGGGCACGTGTTGGGGCATCGGCGTCGGGTTGCATGCCAAACAACCATCTATTGCCAGCACCAGCAGCTGATCTGATGATTGGAACTTCTAATTGAGTGAGCGCGCGAGCATGTGTTGAAACTAAAATAAATCATTCGTCAAGATTCGCTGGAGTCGACTTCCTTTCAACTTCTTCACTCGACACACAAGTATATTTGCCAAGGGACCGCCTTTTTGTGGTACTCGGATCGAATGGCAATCGCTGAACATGTGAAAAATGGAAGAAACAAAATCGGAAATTGATGCCGATCGGAGATCGATCGTTTGTCTGTCGATTACTGTGGCGTTTAAAGAGCCGTTCGCTCGCGGCACTGAAGAATACAACAATAACAGTAGTTACAGCTATTGTTCCGAGGCGTCAAGAGTCAAGCGTTGTGGATTTATGGTCGCGTTTAGAATGGTGGTGGGTAGCGATGGGTTTTTGGTGAATGGGGTTTTTCATTGGTTTTTTTTTACAAGATCCAAGAGACACGCAAACTGCTAGGTTGCGCCGTTGCGAGATTTGTTTTTATTAAAATTAATTTGTATCATATTTAATGAGATATTTTGATTAAATACACAGTAAAAAATGATATAAATTTGGAAGCTGAGGATCATAGCAATCGGTGTGAACGGACAGAAAAATCTTTTGCAGCGTCATAATTTTTCGATTTCAACTTTAATTTTTTATAAATTTCAAGGAAAATTTACTAAAGTAAAGTGCCCAGTCCTGATTATGGATTAGTGAATTTGTCCCAATTTGGCCGGTGGTTCGTTAAATCCGTTGTGAGGTGTGTTCTGCCTTAAGAAAAACTGCTGAATTTTCGAATGTCTGCGGATATGGTGAAGTTTGTCGTGACTTGGATCTAGTCTCGTGAAGAAACATGTGGATACCGCTCTATGGATAATGATGAAGACGTCTAGAAGCTGCTTCCGGAAAATTCTGATGGTGTTGGAATAACTGTGATCCCGACGAAAACTATCCGGCCGTTGTATTGGAGATGTTGTTCGTTCATATGGATTATTCTGGATTGCAAAACATTTTCCCGGTGAGGACTTTCCTTTTTACTTTTTTTTTGTTCAATTGTATAATTTTTGATGCATGAGAAACGTCACCAAAAAAATAATGCTCATGCTATGTTTATCCATGGTAACGATTTAGTTTTTCATGGCTGCCGTGTTTTTTTTTTTTATTCACGTTGAAACATTTTCTGATTGATCAATAGTTTGTCACATTATTTTCAAAATTTGGCTGATCCAAATAAAAAGGCAGTTTCAACTATTCTGTTTATTTTTAACTAGATATTTATTATTGTGTCAAATATGTGATTTAAAAAAAAGACATTCAAATCAATCTTTACCAATTACCAATCGCTTAAAATTAAACTCATTTTTTCATCACATTTTCTAAGTCTTGTTTTGTTTGAGTCCGTCCCATTTGTAAAAACAGCTAGCCGAGAAAAACCCATGTCAAATTTGTCCCGCCCATAAGACATGGTTGACGAATAAATAAATAAATAAATACTACGTGAAAGAATTTCACGAAAAAATGGATTTTCTCCGGTTTTCCAGATCAAAGTACTATATTTTATTGGTTTTTTTGTGATAGTTTATATAATTTAGAACCAAACTGCATCATTACATCAAAATTGATGAAATTACATATGGGTAGGACTAGCTTCGAGCGGTAGTAAATTCGTTAACAAAAATAATCGATCTATTATTTTTTCTAATCTTTGATGAAGCTTTGTAATTTTTAGATAAAATCTAAACATGCTCAAAATTTTTACCGTTTTGTGAAATTATTAATTAATCTTAAAAAAAGTCAAATCAACCAATTTAAGAAAAAAACTGACCAATTTTCTTTAAAAAATTATTTATTTGTAAAACTCTTTTTTAAGACTTTTTTTTTTGTTTGATGCTGTATTCTATCCATTTTAGTAACTCAAGAAAACAACGTTGCAGAATTATTTTCGCTGCACTAAGTTTTAACAAGAGTTCAAGTTCAACAAAACATGAAGACTATTTCATTTGGTGAGAGCTTTCCATTTTAATACAGGCAACTCTTCATATATTCTAACATATTCACAACTCATTAAAGACCAACCACGCCAATCTTACTATATACGCGGTAGGGTGTTCCCTTGGTCGTTCGCTGTGAGTTGTGGATTGCCTGCTTCTCTAATGAAGGTTCGACTGGGGGGGCATGCTTATTAATTTCTCGTCGCTCCATACCCTCAGTGACGTGATGGGAGCAAGGGCGTCTATGCGAAGTTTCCCTACACCCGCTACAAATTCCCGGCGCTTGGGGAGGGATGAGGGAAACCATTTTGTTCTATGCGCCGGCATTTGTAGCATTAAAATTCGTGCAAAAAAAACTTATGCACGTGGGTGTACAGATTACGGAGTAAAAGATGATCGAATTGTTCACCTAGCGCTCACATGTGTTCCAGGACCAAGTTGCCTGCGGGTATGGGGATCATACATACATACATACATACATAGTAAAAAATGATATAAATTTGGAAGCTGTAATTTTGGAGGGTTGAATATTACCTGTTTTATGCTGTAATTTTACCTCAATTTAGACTGAAAAAGTGACATTACACCAGAAAAGTGGTAAAATTACAAATTTCCAGAGGAAAATTACACTTTTTTCCTGACAATAAAGATGAACCCCTTCCTAGATGTAATATTACCATGATTTTCATTTCATTTCATTTATTGGATTGTTTTGGCAAAAACATCAGTGCAGTAATTACCCTAAGCTGAGATATGGGGTACCTTTCAACAGTTGACTAATTCAATCGGTGTTAGAGTTTACTAGTACACGGGAGAAAAATTGAGCAGGGGAAGGATAAAAGTTACAAAATAACCTTCGATTACCATGATTTTATTTTCTGTGTACTTCACTATGTTACAATTTTGTTTTAATAATATATTCATTCTTTTCTTTTTTTCAGGTTAGTTTAATGACGATTCAACAAATGTAAAAAAAACCGAGCGTTGTAAAATCATGTTGTTTATTTCCCAATACGCAGTAAAAAAAAGGTAATATTACATATGGGAAGGGGTACATCTTTTATGACCGAAAAATGTGTAAATTTAACATCTAAAAATATGTAATTTTACCACTCTTCTGGTTTAATGACAGTTTTTCAGTCTAAATTGAGGTAAAATTACATCATTAGGGGAGAGTAGGGATACTTGATCCCCTTTTTTTGTATCGCACATAACTCTGTCAACTTCTCACAAAACTATGAACTTTTTGCATGAATTGAAAGCTTAAACATTCAACTATGTTTCGCTACAGCAATTTCACTTTAAACATGTACGTTCGTGTTCAAAATATAACAAGTTTAGCATGCAAAATATTTAAAAACTTAAAATTTTCTTTTTCAGACAAAAATTGGGCATGTTTACAAAAGCTGGTAATTTTTGTTTACAAAACTTTTGAAAAAGGGTTCAAACTGCAGTAAGTTATGTACAACTATACTAAAAGAAACTATGTACGAAAACCCAGCCCAATTATTTAATCTTGAGGCTGATTCCAGTGACTGTAAAAATGCAGGGATCAAGTCTCCCAAAACGCACTTTTTTAAACAATTGATTGTAAAAATAGTATGACGATAAATTTAACGTCAAATGCGTGAGGGTTTTTGAGTTGATATGTTTATCAAACAATTAATGTATAAAACATATTTTTTTGAATAATTTTTTAGTGTTTTCTATACTTATCAAAACAAAGAAAAAAGATCTCTTGGAAGTTTTTTACAGCACTTTTTAGAAAAATGTGCGTAACTCAATCTAAACATTTTTAAATTATTTTCTTTGTTTTCTACAATGAGTTTTACTCAATTTCGCACAACTTTCTAGAACAAAGCTAATTGTTTTACACACATGCTGACGAGATACAGGCTTGGGATCAAGTGTCCCCGGGGATCAAGTCTGCCCACTCTCCCCTAAAGAAATAATATTCAACCATTCAAAATTACTACACATTTAATATTTTCACAATTTTGTGCTGTGTATTTAAGAATATTTTATTTTGATTTACCGAAAATTATATACATTTTTATTGAAATTCATCATAAAAATATTTTTTTTTGTATTTTAAGAAATGCGTGATGCGTGGGACATTTTTTAAAAAGCAAACTCTAAACCTTTCTTTGGTGGCGTCATCCATAAAGTACTTCACGCTCTAAAGGGGGAAGGGGAGTTGTCGCAAGTGTGACAAAGTGTGACAAGGGGGAGAGGGGGATACGTGAGACTATGACGTCACACTAGACTATTTCTTTATTACTGAAAATTCATTCTTTAAATATAGCTTAAAAAGTTAAATGGTAAATAAGGGACCATCCATAAACCACGTGGACACTTTTTTTGAAAACTGTCAAAGGGACTTTTATGTAAAATTATACGCCCGATTTGATGGCGTACTCAAAATTCCGAAAAAACGTATTTTTCATCGAAAAAAACACTGAAAAAGTTTTAAAAACTCTTCCATTTCCAGTTACTCGACTGCAACATTTTTTGGAACATGTCATTTTAAGGAAAATTTAATGTAATTTTCGAATCTACATTGACCCAGAAGGGTCATTTTTTCTACAAAGTTGTAGAGCAGATAATAACAAAAAAAAATATAAACATAAGGGGTTTGTTTGTAAACATAACGAGTTGCATTTTTTTTTTTTTTTCAATATCTCGCCACCGCCATATTAAAATTAAATATTTGAAATCACTTTAGCGTAGTTTTAAGCTCGACAATCACAAATAAGACAGTGGAAAATTTGTTTTTTTTTGTTTCGATTATCCGAAGTTTCGATTATCCGGAGTGAAATTTCCAAGGCCTTCGGATAGTCGAGTCTGGACTGTATTGCAAATAATGAAAATTCGGGCATTTTTGAAAAAAAGAAAGGTATTATGAGAAAATTATACCATTTTACAATTTTACTTTATCCCTCCTAGTCCAGAAAATAAAAATTTAGTGTTTTACAAACAAAACTCTAATACAGTGAAAATCTATACAAAATAACAAATTCAAGTAAAAATGTATTTTGTGAAAATTTGAGTACATTACAAAGAATATTCTAAAACATCAAATATAACTTTACGCAAATTTCACATTGTTGATATGTTTTTGGCAATTTCAAGCATTCTTGAAAAATAATGCATACATTTTTTCGCTTTTTTTCAAAATTTTAATGTAATTTTAAATGCAATCAGCTGGAATCATCTTAAAGTGCATTCCCCTGCGTTTATTATCATTTTCAACATGTTTGAGTTAAAATTCAAAAATATTTTGAGTTTCTGTGAATTTTCATTGTAAAACAAAAAGTTTATTTTCAGCTAATAAAAAATGATATTTTCTTCAAAACTAAGAATTAAAAAAAACTAATGATTGTACTGCTGAATAATGCATTTTGCAGTAAAATGACATTGTCATTAAAAGCTGGGGTGACATTAGAATCATACTGGGTTTTTTCTTAACCTCAATCTTGTATGAACTGTTTTATTTAAAACAAACTTAGCAAAACAAACATTATATTGTGAAGATTTTCAAATGCGATTGTAACTATATAAAAAACAATCAACAAAATATCCCATTCAAATCATGCAGTGTAGGAGGGGACTGAAGCCAGAAACTTGATCTTGGATCGCTCAAGTGGTTCATCCCACAAAGTACACGCGTGAAAACAACCGTAAAATTTGTACCACAACAACTTTCAATGCTCCGATCTTCACAGCTATTAGTTCGCGCCTCTTCAATATCGTGTTACGAATTTGTAAACATCGAGGCCCGTTTCCCTTCTTCTACCCGCCGCATCTCATCGACACGCGTTCGCACGTCGTTTTAGAAGAGGAATATTTCCACTTGATATTTAAACTGCCACGTGCCTTCGACCGGCGCAATCCGAATAATCTCGTCATGCGTTCACCTCAGATGTGTGTATAAAGGTGAAGACAATGGCTAATTGTTTGAACTGGCGATGTTCATGGGCAATGTGCGGATCTTCACCGAAAGCAATTGGACAAGCGCAACACATTTTCACGCTACATTGAACCGAACTTGGGCACACGACACATGATGACATTAACCGGTGTCGTCGCGGAACACGTGTTTGAATCAACCGGGTTAATGATGCAGAACCTGGTGAGTGAATCCGATTAAATCTGTGATGCGTAACACACAGAAAAAAATCATGGTAATATTACATCTGAGAAGGGGTACATCTTTTATGTCAGAAAAAAGGTGTATTATTACCTCTGGAAATGTGTAATTTTACCACTTTTCTGGTGTAATGTCACTTTTTCAGTCTAAATTGAGGTAAAATTACATCATAAAAGAGGTAATATTCAACCTTCCAAAATTTACATTATTTTATACTGTGCACGTAAAACATCCTGTCAATGAAGGAAGTTGTCAACTTAAGACTCTGCTTTTAATAAAGTATTTAAAAAAATTATAAGAATACCTTATAGAATGGTTGAAATTTGTTTTTTAATCAGGTCAAGTCATGAACAACACTTATTAATTGATCCGTTTGCTTTTAATTGCAGTCATTCGCAAAAAAATACGCAATTATTTCCACTTTGGCAAATGTTTTTTTTTCGCTGTCCCACTGCGAAACCTGTCACTTTGAATCTCTTTCGAGAAAAGCACAACAAAAAACTGCCAACCCAAATTGGTTAACAGGTGGCAACGAGGCACGAACAAATGACTTGATCCATTCATCGATGCTTCGACCTGTCGAGCCTTTAAATCTCATTATTAGATTAGATTCACAGCAGAACGCCAAGTCTGAATCAAGTCAAGTTGTTTTGAACCTGTCAAGAATGGAATCACGCCAAGAATTGGTTCCGGCCTTGGACCTGCGTCGAATCGAATGCAGACCAAATGGTCATCCGAACGCATAATAATGGCGCGAGTTTCGCAAAAATTGCCTGACCTTCCGTGACTGCTGCTGCCATGACTGAGCGAATTACCACAACCTATAAATAACTCAGCTAAAGATGGAAATCGAACGGAGTAATCTAAATCTGGCCAGCCTGGCCAAATTTGAAACAGGTGCCTTTCCCTCAGCATTGGTTTGGCCTGGCGCGATGACCTAATCCGTCCGAAATGAAAGGAGCTGGAACGTGGGACACAGAACAAGTAGCTAAGCTAAGCGGTACGGAAAACGGTTGTCATCAAACTATGATGGCTGAAATTTGAATGGAGAAGGTCAATTTTCCACCTCGGGGACAAGCTCCGAGGAGGTGCGATACCGGATGTTGACCGCGGGTCCACACCCAGGGTTTGAACTGTTTTTTAAAAGTTTTTTTTTTCAATTTGGTCAGAAAACAAAATATCGTTTAGCTCAAACGATGATTGCTAAATAGGCCAAATGATAGATGTTTGGGTGGGTTTTCAGAATAGCAAGTAAAACGGTGAAACGTGAACAGAATTAATGGTATAGCTGTTTTGAGCTAATTTAACAAGAAGTGAAAGATTGTCTGAAGGTGTGGGCCAGAACAAATCGTTGATTTTGTTTTAAAATTCGTGACAAGAGCCGATTTGTTCAGGCTAGAGACGGATAATCTGCGATTAGGTGCAGCTTAAGAATAGAAAGGATTCCTAGAATGATTGACTTGGAATATAAATGATTATCCAGATACATGGTGAAATACGTTTGCCATCAACAAACTAAAAGAAGATATGTTATAACAAATTGTTATCAAACAAAACTAAACAGAACAATAATACAACGAATTGCAAAATCCTTAAAATTAATAAACAAAAATTAACCATTTGCAAAGGACATGATCAGATCTTTTCCACGACTTCAGCTCTACACTTTACACCACACCATCAACATCATCACCGTTGGCCGACAACCGCCTTCATGCGTATGGCATTAAAACGGTGCAAATTAATAACCACACACACAACTCGCACGAAATTAATGATTCGTCTAGTTGTGCATAATTTATCGCTAATTATGAGCTGGTTTGAGCCCAAACCAGCCAACCCAACGCCACCACTCGATCACGGTAGCTTCACGGCCCGTCAACGTTTGTCGTTTGCCCTCACCGGGCACAGAAGGCACACAGAAATCTTTTGCAATTTCGACTTCAAGACTTGAAGTCTGCAGTTGCCAGATATACAAATGGCAACGTTCGTTATGAACTTTTCAGCGACCATGCAAACAGGGGTTCGTCGTCCATCGTCGTCGCAGTCACCGGGCTGTCGAAGTCGTCGGCAGTAATTGATTGCGCGAATTGTGCGTAGAAAGACTAATCTGTGAAACACTCCGTCGTCAGAACGATTACCTCCTCTGACAGGGGCGATAACGACTTCTAATGCGGAGTTTCCTTCTGCGGCAGAGCAGTGAATGATGAGCCGACTAATGGTGTGGACATTCTGGTGGGTTTGCACCGTTATGTTTGGCTTAATGTCAGGCCGAAAAATGTCACTAAAGTTCAGTTGCATCGAGTTACGCCGTTCGATTTGAGCTGAGGCTATGTGGACTCAAGAAGGATTAATCTTTTCCTCGGGAGAAGGAGATGAGGACAGCTTTTGCATGTGTTTTTCAGAAATTCTATCCAATAATATGACAAGATTTACGGATGTTAGGTGTGAATTCTCGACATGACAATCAAAATAGGTGAATTAATTAGAGGATTTTATGTCATTTTTAGAAACTTTTGACTTCACCAATATTTCCTGTTTTTTTAACCAAAATATTTTGATAATGAACCCCCATTAAGAATGCATGAAAATTTGAAACTGAAATGCATTCAACGCAATTAATTCTCATCATTCAGTTTAATTTAACCAGCGATGTAAAAAAAAGTTATAAATTTAAATCAAATCTGTGAAATTCAACGCAAATTTGTGAAATAATTTCATAATTAAAACGATTTTTTTTATTATTGGAAGCAAAGCTGTACAATCGATTGAGAACTATTTTGAAACTATTTATTAAGTTTGCTGTTGAACTTTAAATCATTAAGGATACTTTTCCTTTTTCTAGTTTTGAGATCAGAGATCGAAAAAAGCCCTTTTTAAGGAAAAAATAACCTCTGTTGACAACACCAAATCTGTAATATTGTATAATTATTTTGTGATACTTTTGATTTCCAATTTTATAAATAAGCCTAATTTTATTTTTTTTTTTCTTACCTATATCTCAGAAAGACTAACATTTCAAAACATTTCCAAAGGGCCAAACATTCAATATTAGGCTCTTTTGAAATGTTAGTCTTGATAGAAAATGAAAATATTGTTTTCGAAAAGATCGGAAAATTTAACGAATGTTTCATTTTTTAACATGGAAAATCGGACCGTTAGTTGCTCACGGCGTGCTTTCTAAAACAAACTTTTCAGGAAAAAATAGTCATCGCTACTTTCAAATGTGTCTTATAGGAATTTTTCTCAGCTTTCCAATGCTTCCAAGAGCGAAATGTTTCATCGGGAAATTTCTGAGATATCTCTATTTTAAGTTTTTTGGTTTTAAATTTCTTTATTATTTATTGGAAACTTTTAAATAACAGTTCAGAAAACTTATCAAATGATGTGTTTCATGTGTCATTTACTCATCAAAATGTGCAAAATAAGACAAGAAACAACTTTGTAGAAGGTTGCAAACCGCTAAACATGTTGAAAATAAAGTTTTAACCAAATTTTTGAATAAATGGAATTTATTCAGAAGTTAAAATCATAAAACAATGTAAAAATATATTTTTATAAGATTATTACATATATTTTTTGTGTACAAATGTCACGTGTCTGCTCTGATTTAGCTTGTTTAACGGTGCACATCAACCAGAGCTTTTGCACCCAGATTTTTGTTACAGAAATTTTAGTATCTTCAAAACTACGGGTACTATCGAAATATTTTTATATTCATCCCCTAAAGTACTGTCCACCAAGTAATTTACAGCAAAGTTTCAGTAATTTTACAATCCCGTAGTTGCAGGATTGGGTCCGTAAGTTTGACAATTTTGGTATAAGAAGACAACAACTTCCTTCGTTGCTGTGCACCCTTCCAAAATTTTGGCAGGTTTGTGATTGTTAATGGTATTATTGAATTTTAATGAATAAATTTGATATTTTCTTAAGCAAACATTAACCAGAAACATAAATACAAATATGATTTAAAATCGAAAATGTACTACATATTGCAGTTGCAAGCTTCACAATTCATATTTTCATGAGTATAAAATAAATATAAAATTTTATAAAATGTTTACTGTTGAAAATGCACTTAAAAGTAGCAATAAAACTCGAGTCTTCCAATTCAGAATGCTGAAAACACCGTCACAAACTTTTTTTTGTTTGAACAATATTATTTATTATTTTAACAAAATAAAAACCAAAAAAAGTCTTTCCAAACATTTTGAACAAGAATCAAGAAATGAAACAATTTTTAAAAAAGATTAGATTGAAGATGAGAGTCTTATAAACTTCTAAAATATTGCTAATTCCTTGATCATTTAATTCAAACAAAAACTTAAACAATCATTTCATACTAATGAAAAGTATTTCTCCTAAAGCTTGCAACAGTAGTTTGCAGTTCAATTTCGAGTATTAAACATGTTTTGTATTCATGCAACTGGTTAATGTTTGATTAAATAATTATGTTATTTATTTATAAAAATCTTGTATACCCTATCAATCTCAAACCTGGAAAAATTTCGGTTGTATCAGCTAATTCCAAGCTGAATCAGAGTAGACCGGTGTTATTTGTACACAACAATTATGTAATAATCTATTTGTTCTTGTAAAAATAATGTTTTAATGCGGTTTTATGATTTTAATTTCTGAATAAATCCCACATATTCAAAACTTCGGTTAAAACTAAATTTTCAAAATGTTTAGCGATTTGCAACCTTCTACAAAGTTGTTTCTTGTCTTATTTTGCACATTTTGATGAATAAATGACACATGAAACACATCATTTGATAAGTTTTCTGAACTGTTATTTAAAAGCTTCCAATAAATAATAAAGAAATTTAAAACCAAAAAACTTAAAATATAGATATCTCAGAAATTTCCCGATGAAACATTTCGCTCTTAGAAGCATTGGAAAGCTGAGAAAATTTCCTATAAGATACTTTTGAAAGTAGCGATGACTATTTTTTCTCCTTAAGGTTGCCCAGAAAACACGCCGTGTGAGATATCAACATTAGAAAATTGTGGGTTTTTTAGGTGAGATTTGGAAAACTTCAATTTATCGCCTTATCTCAGTAACCAGAGGCCCAATCTTCAATGTCTCTTGGACAATTTTATAGCAAATTTTCTGAACTTTTCAAAAGAACATATTTTCAGAAATGGTCACTTAGGCTTCATCCATAAAGTCAAATCAAAATCAAACCATCCACATTAACGACCCCCGGGTCTTTTGTGGTCTCTATTGCAAGTTTCTGCTCGAACCTAGGAGTCCGAAGGCTTGAATGGGGAGAGCACCCAAACCTCTTTCTACTCCAAGGAACCTTCCACCCCAGTGTTTGAACTGACGACCTTTGGATTGCAGGTCCAACCGCCGCCAGCGATTCCACCGGAGTAGGCTTGGTTTGGTGTGTTGTTTGTACTTATGGCATGGAGACGACTCCTGCACCTGGAATGACTTAACGGCCTAACAACCAAGGCCGGGACCGACATTTTACTTCCTCATCCGATGGAAGGTTGGAGCAGATGGGAATCGAACCCAGAATCATCCGCTTACAAAGCGGACAGCGTAACCATTCGGCCACGCACTGCCACACTGTCATCCATAAAGTACGTCACGCTAAAATCAGCCAAAATTTACCCCCCTCCCCCCTTTGTCACGCTTTTCCTATACTTATAACACGCAATGCCACACTTGCTCAGACCCCCCCTCCCCCCCTAGAGCATGACATACTTTATGGATGACGCCTTATGGTCACTATTTTTAAAAATCGAAAAGCTGCAAAAATTTCGCAAAATCAAACTTTCGGTGGCTATATCGTCGCTTGTGTGCTATCTTGTGACACGTCTGCTGATAGCACACAAGCGACGATTTCTTGAAAACGGAGCCATTTATCAAAAATTCTGTAAAATACTTTTCGATTGCAAATTCAATTTTACATAACAAAAATTATGTTAATTTTTTTTGCATGAAATTTCGATTTTTTCTTAAAATCACTATTTTTTCAAAAATTCATAACCCGGCGGCAGATTTTTTGACCATACTTCTCTATGGCTCAAAAGTTACGGGTTTTTGTCCCCTAAAACATATCAAAAAATCTCGATAATCAACAATTGAGTTTTTGTGAAAAAAAAAAAATTATTTAAGAATTTGCCAATTTTATTTTTCCGTGTACCTATTTTTTCTCAATAGTCCTCAATAATACCTACAACTTTGCCGAAGACACCAAATTTATCAGAAAATTCGCTCAAAAGTTACGAAGTTGACTTTATAGCTGTCGGCCACCATTGCTAGTACCAACCACTAGTGTCTTCCTTTTATCTACAAGGACTTCGCCGCCCTGGGCTCCTAAGTGTATAAAAGTATGGCACGGAGCGCCCGCCGCGGGATTCGAACCGGCGACCTCTGGATTGTGAGTCCACTGCGCGGTCCGATTGATCCACACGGGCGGGAAAGTTACAGCTGTTTGAATATTTACGTACCACTTTTGTATGAACAGCTGTCAAAATTGTACGGAGACTTGTATGGGTGAACCAATGACATTAAATAGCTTCTTTGATCATAAGGACCTATCACAAAGTTTGAGCCAAATAAAAAAAAATACAAAAAATAAAAATGTTCGAAATCGGTCGATTTCGTAGATAATTGCTCAAATTTCTTTTATAATTAATATTTCATCTACTCTAATTGATTTTACAACAAACATAACAAAGTTATACAAAGAATAAAAATACTACGAATAGCTATTTATAATTACATATTCTGTATTGAAAACTTAATTACTCCTCTAGGGAGTCGTATCATATTCTACCCGGTATCCGGTGGCCTGTTTTATTGTAAACCTATCAGTTTGTGACATTCCAGCGAACAATATGAATCTTCTCCGTGTAGTTGGTCTGCTTGCAATTTTCGGCCTAAAACCAATTTTCTCAAAATCAGCAGGAACACAGTTGGCAAACATAGTGGAGCACATTTTCTTCAATACTGTTCAAACTGTTGACATTTGCATCCTCAACGGAAGTGCTTTGTGGTCGTGGCAGGATTTACTGGATGACTTTATTCCAAAATTACCGGAAAAAATTGCTGTCAATCAGCCGGGACGTTTGAAAAATGCACCAAGACAATGTGAATTCTATCTGATTTCTCTAGATCCCGTTTACGGCACAGAAAACTACAACGAGGTGATGCAGAGCTTTCTTGAAGCACTTCGTTGGAACCGATACGGAAAGTTTGTTTTCGTTGCTTTGGATGAAGTGAAAAAGTTATCCGAACCTGATTTGAATTTTTACTGCATGCTTGTAAAATCATTAGGAATAACAAATTCAATCCTTGTTTCAGTGCGAAATGGTACTCAAGCTCCTTTAGTTGTTCAATTCCAGTATTTTACAAATCGATTGATAATACTTGGAGATATTAATACGGCAAAGTCAGCTTTAACTTCTGACTTTCTATCGAATGTTCACGGCCATCCGTTCAATGTATATTTGTTCAATAATGAACCGTTTCTTCATTTAATATCACAAACGGTAATATTAGGGCCAAATATACATGTGTTTAATACCTTTATTATAAAAATCAACGCAACTGGTAGATACAGTTTGGCAATGCAAAAATCGTATGAAGTTCAACTGTTGATAAATGCTTTGGTCTACGGCACAGCGAGTGTTATTAATTTGTTCACATATATAAGAAGGTATGCTGACGTGATGAACACCTTTTCTCAGCCCGGATTGTGCGTGATGATTCCTGAAAAGTTGATTGGATCTATATTCAATCACTTGCTAAGACCATTTTCACATGCGTTGCTTTTTACTATTGCTTTTAGTTTATTAGTTATTTCAATTGTAAGTTACCTATTACCGATAAACTTTCCACGAGGAATTCTAGGGCAAGTATTTTACGGATCACTGACTTCAGGCTATGCAATGAGTCGGGTTGAACGGATTACAATATTTTCATTTACATTGATTCTATTTTTGTTGAGTGAATCCTACCTTGCTAAATTGTTTCAACTCATGTTTCAGCATCAATATGAATCTCATTTGCAGTCAATCGACGACCTGATCAGCACTGGTGTAACAATTTATGCTCAATCTGTGTTCTTCCAAAAACAAGCTATTGATTTGTATCCCAAAATAAAAAACAATCTACATCTTCTTAAGGAGGCAGTGATCATCATGGAAGCAAACGACGTTCTTTTTACCTCCTGCGTTTTTGCCGAATATTGTGTTCAATCCAAAAGCAACTTACACCCAACGTCAAGAGCACTCAAATATTATATACTACCAGAAAAAATACCCTTCATAACTGAGGCCTTTACACACTCCAGGCTGCAACCATTCGCCAAAAGGTTCGAGTTGGTTTATTCTAGACTTCAAGAAGCTGGTTTTCTAAATTTCTGGCTTGAGACGAGCAGTAGCCTCTGGCTACCCACACCGGCGAACCGACTACAGGTAGTTGAATTTGAACAGCTGTTTTCACTTTGGAAATTGTTGGTGGTTGGATTTGCAATCAGCTGGGGTGCGTTTGTTTTGGAAATTTGCTCTCATTACGTTTGGTTGAAATTTGCTAGCAAACGTTCAAACTTTGAAAGTGTATTAATCATACGTAAGCGAATTAGAATTGTTCACCAAACTGGAAATTAAGCTGAATAAATAAAATTGTGTGTAATGAATATGTTTACTGTTGATTCCCTAATTTTCAATTACGAATTATTTTTAATTTTTTTATAAAATGTCCTTACAAGTTTTTTTTTTCACAATATCTAGGCTTTGTCGAAAAAGTCTGCTTTTAAACATTATCGAAAAACAAACCATTACCGTTACTATAAACAAACAATAATTCATTAAAACCACAAAAAAAAACTGTAAGTGCGACAACTGGCTAAAGGGATTTCAGGTCAGAACGCGTTTGACACACGTAGAAGCCCGACTACCGTAAACATTTGAAATTATAATTCGGGACTCCAGCAACAGAATACATCCAAACTTCGGGACGGTCAGCCAAACAAAACGTGCTTGTTATTGTTTACATTGCGTGCCCTTGTTCTTGTTTATTCAAGGTCAAACATCAAAACGCGTGTTTCTCGGAACGTAAAAAGCGACGTGCATCAAATTTCAAATACTCGTCTATACAAATCTACAAAAAAACTGAATCCTATAAAAATATTAAAAAAATATATTTTAAAGGCTAAAAATGCCATCTTTTGAGCACAAATTGATGACAATTCATTGACAGTGATGCCAATCTTGCAAAAAAAAATCAATGTTTCCAAAAACTGCGAAAAAGCCTATATTTTTGTGTTTGCAAAAATTGTACATGTATGCAGTGTGTAATATTAAGTGTTTATTTTGACGAAGGTGATGTGCATGCTTTTGTATGCGATTTTATCATCGGATTTTTTGCAGTGTAGGTATTGTTGAGGACTATTCAGAAAATAAATAAGTACAAGAAAAAATGCCTATTTTTTAATTATATTTTTTTTGTTTTTTAAGATATTTTGGTATGTTTTGGGGACAAAAACCCGCAAATTTTGAGCCATAGAGAAGTATGGTCCAAAATTCTGCCGCTGAGTTATGCATTTTTGAAAAATAGTGATTTATGGAAAATATCCAAATTTCACACATAATTTTTTTTAAATGTAAATTTGTATTTGCAATCGAAAAGTACTTGACAAATTTTTTGATAAAGGGCTCCGTTTTCGAGATATTATATTATAATATTATAGCCACCGAAAATTTGGTTACAGCAAAATATTAACAGTTTTTCGATTTTTTGATTTTTAAAATAGTGACCCTGAAAGTATTTTTTTAAAGCTCAGAAAAATTGCTATAAAATTGTGTAATAGACATTGAATATTGGACCTTTGATTGCTCGAAAATAAAAAAGGGATGTTGGTAAATTAGCTTTTGTGAAAAAGTTAATTAATTTTTTTAATAGACCTCAACGGAAAAACGGAATCGACGTAACACCTTATAATGTGACCCTCTTAAACCTTGCGGTTTCGTCAACGGATCCACAGGCGTGTATCATTCTTTTTGCGACAAGACTCCGCCTCCCGGGTCTCCTAAGTGTGAAGGTATGGCACGGGGAGAGGGCACCGAACACCTATTTTAACACTTAGAATTTTTTGCGTCCGCCTCGGGATTCGAACCGGCGACCTCTGGATTGTGAGTCCAGTGCGCGGTCCAATTGATCCACACAGGCAGACATAGACCTCAACAATACCTACAACTTTGCCGAAGAAACAAAATTTATCAAAATTATACTTTAATGAATGAACCAATGACACAAAATAGTTTCTATTGTCATGGGAAAGATCTCCAAAAAGTTAGACGAAATCGGTCCATTTTATAGAGAATTGCTAAGATGTAAAATGAAATTTGCAATCTGAAAATTACAAAAATAACGATATCTTGCACGGTTTTCAAGTTATAGCCACTAAATATTGTTTTTTGTTGTTATTACATGAGTGACTTTATTTTTACCTGTAGAAGTTATGACCAAGCTTGACTATGTCTGAAAATATTTTACTTGTTATTAATTTTACAACTAATTCGACATTATTTTTAACAGTACATATTTTTTTTAGAAAAGTTGGCAACACTATCAAACAAGTTTTGAGCAACTGTGCCACAGTGCAAAAAATAGCATCGTTTGTCTTCAAACACATATCCATAAACAAGAATTAAAAAAAAATGTGTATACAATTGTTTTTACGATTTTTACGTATTTTATTTTTACGATTTATTTCTATTGATTTTTAACTAGCCTAGACATTTTGAATGTGGTCATCAATTCCCATATTTGAAGCTTATGAAAGTCCTTCAATTCTACCAACTTGCTTTCTATTCTAAATATCAAAAAAACATTTAACATATTATTCAGCTGCACCAGCTGGCTTGCCCCTTCATGGTTGTCCCAAATTTCCAGGTCGGCGGGCGTGCATAATTGCTAATTAATTCACTCCAGTTTCGCAAAAGTCGTGCCACTTCAGATCGGTTGTCCAGCCAAAAAACCCAACGGAATGACGTTGAGATCCTAACGGACCAAATCTATCAAATCGTTACCCGTACACTCCAAACGGTAGCAATACCAGGTGTCAGGAGAGATGTCCAACGGGCAGCTATGGTACGCAGCCTGGCAGGACAGATCACGTCCAGTTAGCCTAGAGGAGGAAAATAGATCCCTGGATATGTTGGACAGCTGTCAGTGCCGGTGGATCGTTACCGGTCTTGAACGGATTGCGAATCAGGGTTGATCAAAATGTGTTTTTTTATGTTACTTGGAACTTCTTTAATTTCCTTTGCTTTTCATTTCAAGTTACGGATCAGTGTAACACACAACTGAGATAGTCCTTGAAACTCTATTATGAACAAAAATTGATTGCTTTTGACTTGATATTGAAATAGAATATCGAAACGAAATTACAAATATTTGATACAGTTATGTACGAAGAATCCAATGTTTTTTGAATATATTTTATGCAATTTAAAAAAAACCTAATCCCAAAGTCGAAAATACAAAAACATGCATCCTGACCAATTCCAAACGAAACCATACAACCCACACGCAAAACAACCAATGCGAATTCTTTGAACATCGGTATCGAAATTTTGAGCATCGAATGGTCATAAACGATCATGCACATTCGATGCTCAAAGCGCTTTGACCATCCGATGTTCATCTTGCTTTGAATCAAATTTGACAGTTCGTTTGATAGTGTGCGTGTCGCCACGCGCAGCTTTTTGCTGCTTTCTCTATTCAACGCTGGCGGCGCCACCGTGCATTGCCGCTGCTAGGCAGCACCGCTTTTCGCCACTAGATGACTCTGTTCAAAGTTTTTGTCGCTAGATGGCTCTGTTCAATGAGTATTTTACGTAAAAATTAAACTGTTTGAGAGAATATCAATCAAAACATACATTTTTATTGCTTCAACTTCAAAATTGAACTAAATCAAACTGTTAACATTAATTTAGTTTAATTTTCATGTTAAAGCAATAAAAATATATGTTTTGATTAATATTCCCTACAAAAGGAAATGAGCAATAAGACGTTCAATAATGTTTAATTCAGTTTTAACAACAAAAGTTTAACTATAAATCTTCGTTACTCCAGTCATCGGAAAACCACTTTCTAGTTGCATAGTTGAAATAAGGACAAAAATGCTGCCTTGTGTTCGACTCCAACCCGCGGTTTCCATCCGAGCTTTCGCTTGCTCATGCTCGACCAGCACCAGATCGACATCGATCGGCCGGAAGAACCGCGCTGGGGCAAGCAAGGTAAATTAGCACGAAGGTTTTAGGAAGTGTCGCCACGGACAGCTATCCAGACTAACGAGACGAGACGCCAGGAAGGCTCGGCATGACGGCTTCCTCGGGCTGTAAATAAGAACAGATTGTTGGACATGTGACGAATAATCCCAATGTAGACTTCTAAACCTTTGTTCCGGCTCCAATTTCTCCAGGTCACGGATCGAGTCCAGCACGATTCAAGTGTAGATGTTGCCGCAGAGCACCAATGGTTGGCCTGGTTCAGCCAGGAATGGGAACAGTTCGAAGCACTGGAACTGCCGGACGAAGTTCTCTAGTTTCTCAGAACGTACGCCTGGTCACGGGTGAGGGTGATGCGATCGACGTACGATTTTTAGACAAGCGTGAGGAGCTGATCTTCGGCAGCGCGTGGTACGAATTGGCGTCGGGCTTGTCGTGTTGCTCGGCCGAGACGCCGTGAACTAAACGCGTTAGGGCGAGGTGCGTTTAAGGCTCTAGATCAGCTCCACGTGGGTGGTCGTGAATTGTTGGACGTCTGAGGCAACGGAAGTGCTTTGCTCGATGAATTCTAAAAGACGATTCCAAAACTTAGTTAGCAGTTCTTAGTAGATTTGAAATGTCCCGAAAATTTACCGTCCCGAGGAGGTTTCCGTTTTTATTCACCTCTGAATAACATTGATCAGATGGTCTTCCAGCATTCGTTCCCAAAATTCGATAATTTTTTCCGCCGTCAGTCGTCCTTCACCGTTTGAATCTGCGCCCGATGCTTCTCCACCAGAAACGGCGTGAAACGCCTACACGACCTCGAACTTGGGCTTGTGGTAGGTCCATTTTTTACATTGTCCAGCAGGGCCCCGTTTTTCGACCGATCTGTGCAGCTGTTCCGCGGGGACCTTGCTCAGGTAAAGGCGTACCCGCGCAGGCTGGCGATCAGCACGCGCTGGTACTTGATTTTGCACTATTTCGAGGTATTGGATCTGAATGGGAGAAAAGATTGAAATAGTTTTCTTTCAATTATTGTTCTTCTTCAACTTACTTACTTACAGCTCGTACTTGCCGATAAGCTCGGTGAATTCCTGCAGGACTTTCGTCTTCGTAGTGGGGTCCTTTTTGAGAATCTTCTTCAGCACGATCTGAAAAGTGTCGTCCAGGTTCGAGTCGATGTCCTCGCCGCCGTGGGTTTCGATCTGGACAAACTCGGCACGACCGGCATCTTGCTGCTGTCCAGCGTCGGAACGGAGTTGTCCTACATTTCCTCACTCCGGCCACTGCTAGAGTGCTGTAAGAAACGACAGCCATTCACGACGTTTCCGGACGAGAGGAACAGTTCGAGCGTATTGAAGTCCACGAATTGAGCGGAGTATTCCGGGGCCAGCTTGGTCGTGGGTAGCTCCAACCGCGGACGCCGATTTGTGATCTAACTTCCAGAAGCGCCACAGCTTTTTTCTGGACAAAGTCGCGGTCGACCGATTTAGGCCGGTTCCCGGGCAGCAGGGCGTCGATGAGTCCTTTAAGACCGTCGATCTGTCGGCTGGCCAGTTTGTTGTTGGGGTTTCGAATGAAGTGACTGAAACCTGCGTCGTTTTGGATGATTTTCTCCGATTTGTCGCCATCCAAACCTTCCGAGCACCGTGCTCACCCACGAGCTGCGCAACGCAAACTTCCCGCACCAGCTGTTCATCGCAGTAGGCTGCCTCGCGGGTCATGTCCCGCGAGTGGACGCGAAACTGCAGCCAGCTTACTGCGTCCGACACCCAAAGTGGTTCCGTGGCAGAGGAGTCCGTTTCTCACGTATCGCAGCTCAGCTCCAGCTGGGTTACCCGGAATGTGACCTCCTTGGTTCCCATTATTTCTGCTTGCGGGGCACTTTTCGATGGTGAACTATGGGGAACCAAATTTACAGTAAACAACGCGTTTTTCTAGTGTACCTAACATACCGTGTGTTCACTTCTGCCTGATGCGGATCGGAGAACACTTTTGTCCACCTGCTGGAACCAATTTTAGGCACACACGATCGCGCGGCGAGCACGGAATTGAGGTTTTGCAGCGCGACTGCGTTTCAAATGTAGGTGGCGCCAAAATGAGGTTACTTGCCTAAAGTCGTATGCCTTTCTGTCGATTAAAGAACAAAATCGCTTATTTCTCATGATTCCCTGCATCAATCTTCATGAAACTGGTTGCAAAAGACGAGAAAAATTTTTTGCTTTAAAATAATGAACATCAACTTTTGGGCGCGCAAAATTTGTGACCTTTTTCTTTAAAAACATATTTTGGAACACGAAAAATGAGTTTCCCGTATATATCAATGAAATAAACAGTTATATAGTTGATAACAGATGTGTTAACGTATATTCAACAATTTGTATTGATTTTTGACAGACTTTCTTGCCAAATAGTCCAAATTACTATCTTTTTCTAAATCTACAGTTTTCTCATAGAAAAATCAAACAAATATTGGAAAGTTATACACCAAATTGTTGGAAATAATTTTTCTCATCCGAATCCGGCATAAGTTTTATAAAAATGTTGATTAGGAAGGAAAAAACACATTTTTTCTAAAAATCATAGGTTTACGCTATTTGTACATAGGTGGCGACACGCGTCTTTTAGCTTTGCTGCAAATTCTCTATTGCTCACGAAGAAGAGTGGGCTATTTTAAAAAGGGCGAAGAAGAAATTCTTCGATAGACGGTACGTTGGCCGCAGATAGCACGCATACCAAAACAAAAACCAAATCGGATGAATCGTATTGTCGTAGTGTGCGTGATTTTAGTTATGCTTTGAACATTCGATGTTCAATAACTTGAACATTTAATGGGTTAACCGGGATGAGCATTCAACGTTCAACGGAATTTCTTTGCGTGCACTCCAATCAGTGTCAGTTCATTCCACCGCTCAAACACCTCGGGGGTTCGGTGGAACCCGCTCAAGTGTACCCTTAAAATTGGCCTAAGTGGAGCCAATTTCCTCTGCCTCTCGGTGAGGCAATTTTCGAATCACACACCTCTCCTAGTTGACTACCGTGTGACACTGCTGCAGCAGCCAAAGTCGCCGTTTACCGTTTAGTCTAGCCGGTTTCTACCATAAAAATGGAAAAATAGAGCAGCAGCAGCAAAAAAAATCTCTCCAAGTTTCGAGTAGAAATTGGACCGCCACTTGTAATTGCACTTCACGTACCTTACCGCTCCACCAGCACACACACAACTCGTTTTTCGATTTAGCAAATCCCGCGTGGCCCATTAGCCCAAAAACTGGTTCACACAGCAAGGCAGGGGGGGGGGGCGTGCTGCCTGACTGAACTCCGTAGTAAAGTGGTCCAGGCTTTGATTAACCAGCAAAAATGTCGTTGCAACATCGCAGAACAGCTGATCGCATTGCGGGGGGTTTGGGCACGATTTGGTGAAACTAGAACCAGCGTTGGAACTTGAGTTTGGTGGATTGGAGGCATGATTCATGTAGAACGTGCCCGGAATTAATGTCGCAATGTAGTTTGCTTGCATCTTGGGCAGGCCCGTAGCCAGGGGGGGGGCTTCCGGGCTGCAGCCCCCCCCGAAATTTTTTCCAATTTTTTTTAAATTGAACTACCTAAAAAAATCTCAAATCAATGATTGTGTGTTCTCTTCCCAGAACTAATTTGCAAGATAGAGAATCAAGAATTGATTGATCAAACTAAGTAATTTGCCTGTCCATTGCCGGGCTCAGTTTTTGTAGATTATGGATCCAATATTTAAAAATTGAGCTGCAATCTCATTTATCTTGTAGTTTTAGCATTACATTGGATAGGATGGTCCAAATCTGGGATTACTTGGGGCTATCCCCTGAAATCAAAGATTTACGCATCACTAGCCTAAGTTCCAAAATTTGACCTTTTGCTGACCACTGACCACCAAGTTTGGGCAAAATCGTCAAATTGTATGGAGAAAAGCAACTGTTTCAGTTTTTGACCAATGGAAGGTGCAATAACTATCCAGTTCTTACCAATTTTCAGAACTAATATCTTCTTTAAATTTGGAAAACTTTCCCGAAGACACCTTATTTTTTTGGTTTTTTTGCTAAAAAGTTATTAACCTTCGAACATAGCAATTTCCGAGCGGACTGCTCTAAGGGGCTACATAGAAATAATTACCGTCATCTGGGGCGGGACTACAGTCTGAAAAGGGACAGCAAAAATCCTGAGATCTTGTTGTCTTATTTTTGATTGTAGAACTTAAGTATGACCCCTGAAGAACCATAACATAATTTAGAATTTTTGGATTCAATGTGGCGGCCAAAATGGAGGTCAAGAGATATTTCTGGTGTTTTTTTAAAGGTCTAATAAACCAAATTTCCAGTTTTTGCTTTTTGGGTGCTTTTGAAACCGTCAAGGATATTAAAAAACACCCAAAAAGCAAAAACTGAAAATTTGGTGTATTGGACCATTAAAAAAACAGATGCCGAATTTTATGTTAAAAACAAGCAAATAAAACATGCCGATTTCATTTGTTCCTGATTCGGTTATCCGAAGTCCTTCGAACTTCGGATAATCGAAACTTTGGATAATCGAGGCTTCGGCTAGTCGAATTTGGACTGTAAAATTAATAGCCCTCCTTTATTTGCATTAAAACCTTTAAACTGTTAACAAATGTTTTTTTTTCTACATTTTTCAAAATTTATCATAATTTCTCAAAAATATTTAGATTTTGTTTTCAAAAAACGAAAGCATTTAATATGAAAAACATTTTAGTGAATTTCGACTATTATCAGAAATACAATTCTAATTTTATCGTTTTGGTTTTAAGAATATGGTTAGTTACATATCTGAGACCTTAGAGAAAAATGCTTGAGAAATATCTGTGTGTATTTTTTTATTACTTTTTCGTAAACCTTTTTTCCGAAACCACTCGTCCAAAATGCTTTCTTTTGGTCACATTTTTTAGTTTCCACCGTGGCCAATCTCCAATTTCCATTTAATATATCAAAAATCGGATGATCAACTAAGTGAATCCTTATTATCAACTAATTTTCACTTTGTGCATGAGCTTACGATTTTTAAAGGAAGAAATAAAATGATAAAAATATTCAAAACGTTAAAAAAATTTAAGCTTGGATTCGAAAACTCTGAAATTAAATTAATTAAAATCATTTTCAAATTGTATAATTTCTGATCAATAATTCATTTTTAAACTATTTAATTTCTATTTTTTGGATTTTACAGATTAGAATTTGCATTTTGAAAATTTTAAAATTTCTTTATTATTTTTTTTATAATTTCTTTTTTCTGAATATCAATTGTAAATATTTTCCAAAGCTTATGTTGCCACCTTTTCAAAATAGACCAAAAAACAGAGAGCAAATACAATATTAAAAAAAATAGCTTCACAATTTTAATGGAAATAACTTATTTCGATTAAGTCTTTTTAGGACCAGCGACCAGGTCGGTTCGGAAAACAAATTTGAAATGTTTTTCCTGCTTTGATAATCATATACGACATGTTTGGGCTCGTTTAAAAATATTTAGAATTTTTGTAACATGTCGCGGAACCGCGGAAAGTTTTTTTTCACGAAAAAAGCATTTCGCCATCAGCTAGATATTTTGAAAACTAATGATGCAAAACAACTGTACTGATTTAAAATGTGTTTTGAAACACTTTTAAAATAATAAAACCATAGCTTGTAGTTTTGATTTTTAACCCTCTCGACTTTGGTCAGACTTTCAAATTTGTAAATTTTCATAATTTTTGATTTAAATTTTTTTGGTATAAGACAAAGAAATGCCAGAAATCAAAAATAAAAATAATAAAAACATAAAAAATTTAAGATAACAATTCAACAGAATAATATCAAAAAATCTGAAATTCCAAAAATTAAAAAATCTAAAACTGAAAAATTAATAAAATAATTTATACTTAAGAAATCCTAAACTAAAAAAAATATCATTTTTAAATTAAGTTATTCAAAATCCAATAAATTATGTTTTTTCAATCTTAATTTTTGGATGCTTTCAATATTTTTATGTTTGAATTCTAGTATTCCTAAATTTATTTATTTTTACCAGAAAATTATGTGATTATTGTAATGGCTTTTCCCTTATTTCAGCATTTTAAGATTCAGCGTTTTGATAGTCAGCTTCATGAGGCAATTCTTCAATATTATTTAAGCGAATACATTATTTTCAAACGTTATTTTCAGTCGCATCCAAAAAAACAAATCAAAATCTCATCAACACATATTGCACCCGAAGAAATATCAAACGACGCTTTTTGTTTCTGTTCCTTTTCAGCTGCGTACCGCTTAAGAGAAGTCTTTTCGTAAACCTTTTCTTGACCGTTTCTTGAGATTTTTTTGTATGGAGTTTTAAGAGTCTCCGTACTACAGGACATTTTTTAAAATTTTCGTTTGAATGTAAAATATAGTTCTTGTAGCAAAATTCAGACTAAGATTTGATTTACAGGAAAAATGTAATTGATTTAAGAATTCTTACATAAAGTATTCTTTACTTTTAAAACAAAAATTTAAGATAAAAATTACACATGATAATTTCAAAAAAATCAGAAATTCAAAAAAAACATAAAATAATATAAAATAATTACAACTAAAAAATCCTTAAATTATAAAAACAACATTTTTTATCATTTTTAAATAAAGATATTCAAAAAATAATTTTCAATCATTTCAATAAATTATGTTTTCATAATCTCAATTTGTTGATGCTTCGAAAATTGGTATGTTTGAATTCTAGTGCAGACTAAGATTAGATTTACAGGATAAAACTAATCGATTTATGAATTCTTACATAAAGTTTTCTTTATTTTTAATTTAGCAAGGTTTCGTAAATATAAAATTTCTAAACCATATAATGTGCAGGATTTTGTTCCCAGAGTCAAGATATTGCTTGAACAAACATCGATTTTAATAAATGGTTACAATCCTAAATTATTCAACATGATTAGATCCCAGAAATAGAAAAAAAGGATTTAATTTGTGTGTTTTTTTGTTTTGCTTAGAAATATTCAGAGTGTCTTTTCTAGAACCACCACAGCCAATTTACATTATTTTTCCCCTTTATCTTGTAAAATCATATTGGTTATCAAAACTTATTTCAAAAATAATATAGTTTTGACAGTTATTTCAAAATAAATAAATAAGTGAATTGAAGATTTTAATTTGTTAACATCGGGACTGGCAACACCAGCCAGCAACAGTCAAGTGTTCGGAGCTCTTCAAACTTTTCGATTTTTTCGCCGTAATTTACCGTGATTATCCGCGAGTTTGCTGCTCCAGCATGCCAAGGGCCGGCCGTGGCCGTGGCAGTTCGAGTGCGGCCTCGAAAAACCCGCGAAGCTCATCTACCGGCAGAGTGCAGAAAGGTAAACACACCAACGCCGCATCGACCGCCATCGCGCACGGGAGCGTGCCCAGTGACGTCACCGATCCATCGTTTTTACACGTGTCATACCGTCCACGTGAGTCCCCAGTACGGACGAGACAATCGACCCGGGCATCCGGAAGCACTTCCGGCCAGCAGCAGCAGCAGCAGCAGTCCACCAGCACTACGACAACAACCACTTCCAACGTTCCCACCAGCAACGAATTTGAGATGCTGAGTGGAGAAGAAAACAACACCGCCAGTGACAGCAGCAGTACTGGCGACGACGATGACGATGATGAACTTGCGCGCAAGCAAGAAGCAGAAAAAGTGTAACTCTCCGAAGGAACGACGACCACCTCAATTTTCGTTTTGGAAACGTTGGCAGACGATATTGACGAGTTGCTTGAGGGACTCCAATATTGTCTGAAAATTAGTAAAACTTCAGTGCAAGTTATTACGCACAATAAACAGAATTTCGACCTGGTGGTGAAGAAGTTGAAGTTGCGAAACTTCAAATTCTTCACATTTGATCCTGCAGAGAAGGTCCCAGTGAAGATCGTCCTTCAGGGATATCCGGACCGCCCGATCTCCGACCTGGAAGAACACCTGTCGGGCATCAAGGTTAAGCCTCGAGAGGTTAAGGTGCTCTCGAAATCGACAACGGTCACAGGTACGTACACATTGTACCTCCTGTACTTCGATCGTGGGTCCGTCAAAATACAGGACCTTCGGCGGATCAAAGCACTGGACGGCTTCTTCGTGACGTGGCGATTCTACACGAAGAATCCGACCGACGCAGCGCAATGCCACCGCTGTCAAAAATTCGGACACGGTTCAAGAAACTGTAACCTTCCGCCCCGGTGCGTAAAGTGCGGTGAGACCCACTTCACCGAAAGGTGCAATCTTCCGCGGAAAGACCAGCTGGGGGAAAACGCCCAGCAGCACAAAGCGCGCGTCAAGTGCGCGAACTGTGGTGGAAACCACACGGCGAATTTCCGTGGCTGTGCCGCGCGGAAAAAGTACCTCGAGGAGCAGGACAAGAAGAAGAAAGCGCCAGCGTCCCGCCAGCCTCCGAAGACTTCGAGCTCGAACGCTGCAGCAGCTGGCGGCGGAGCGGTTCCATCAACCAAACCAGCGTTCCCTCCCGGTTGGGGAGGTTCGTACGCTAGAGTAGCCGCTTCTGGCGTCGGTACTCCCCCGGGACAAGCAGACGTTACCGGAGATGATCTCTTCACGCTTCCTGAGTTTTTCGCCCTTGCTGGTGAGATGCTCACGCGCTTTCGTGCCTGCCGAAACAAGGCAGAACAATTCCAAGCTCTCAGTGAGCTGATGATGAAGTACATCTACAACGGATAAGCTGTCTTGTGCAGCGAAGTTTTTCGACGTCAAAAGACAACACAAACTGTGATCTAGTTTTAAGCTTTTCTATTTCTATCCTTTTCCTTAGCAAATCTCGAAGGTTTTTTTTTTAATTTTTCCTTCTCTTGCCAAATCCATTGTTAGAATATCCAATTACATCTAAATGAATTATAGTGTAAACCATAGTTGAAAGGAACTCCAAAACTCTATTAGGTTATAAGAAACACAAAATTGTAAATTGATTATTTACTAATAAACACTAATTGAATTGAATTGAATTAATTTGTTAATCGTGTTCGCATTTACAATTTTTATCGTACATTTTATTTTATTTCAAGAAGATGTGTCTCAGGAACTAATAGATCAATCTCAAATGGTTCTGAGTCTTTACACGATAAGAACAATACAAGTTTTGCTTGATGTTGCTGTTATATCATTTTCATTGAAATACTTGTACACTATTTTCAATAAATTGGATAATGTTAATTGTTGTGTTTTAACGAAATATGCACTTTAAAGCTTACTGTGGATTTATTTTTTTTATCGATAAAAAATGTATGATTTCTATGAATTCATAGACTTTTAAATATTTTGACTCTGGATATCTTTAATAATGTCTTTTTGATACTCTTTGGTTTAAATTTAACCGTTTATTCGATCAGAAAATATTATTTTTATTTTTTTTTTATAAATTTCGAGGATAAGCAGCACTGCAACGATAGATTGAAATTTTATTAAAAAATTATCTTTAGAATTAAGATCTGATTAATTTTTTTTGTCATGTTTTAAAATTTTATTTTCGCTCAAATTTTTGACCAATTTTCAGAATACAATGAGTAATGAATTTGAAAATGGCGTTTAGTCGGAATATTAAAGTTAAACATGAATCGTTTTAATGTTTGATGCAATCGAGGAAAATTTTAACGGTTACATATGCATTTAAAAATGGTTACATATGCATTATTAACAACTCTTCCAGTTAATATTTTGGCGTTAAAAATTAATTTAATATATTTTATCTAAATTTTTTAACGCACTAAAATTAAACACAGGCACTGATTTTATTTTCAAATCTATTTATTAACAGATATTTATTATAGGCCTATAGGGTCGTCCAATTACCTTGGAGACACTTCAGAAGCTGAAATTTCATCGATTATATTTTTTTGTATTTAATTAAAATTATTTATTTTTGAGAGCACCAGGAGCTTCGCAAAATATGAAATGGCTTCAATAGCATGGAACAATTAAAATAAAACATTGTTTAAGTTTGTTTATAAAATTTTAAGAAAAACAAATACTCCAGTTATGAGTTTTATGTTGTGCTAGAAAAAATGAAAAATGTTAGATAAACCATCACAATTATCACACAGCTGAAAATGTAAATCCAGACGGTTTAAAATTTCTCTCAGTATAAAATACAGAAAACATAATACTTATGGTTAGATAAATCGATATTTCTTTTAAAAAAAATTTTTGCTTTCAAAAATTTGATTCAAGTTAAGTATATTTTAAATTTAGCGACGTTTATCACGAAATTGGATTACAATTAAACAATTCATGAAAATGTAAAAAAAAACACTTTCTCTACTCCTTTAATACAAACTAGCTGTTAAAATAAAGAGAAAAAAAATGACGAAGGAGTTTCTTCAATAAAGACATTGAAAACTTAATATGAAAATCTTCGAAAACTTTTTTGCATACATTACATTACAATTTTACAATTCATCTCAATAATTATACCACAAACCAAGTGATGGTATAAATGATTTGCTGATTTTTATACTCCTTGAATTTCTGCACCCAAGCCCCCCCCGAACAAAAATCCTGGCTACGGCCCTGATCTTGGGTTAATTCTTAGAAACAAATTTTGATAAAAATTAATTTTGGCGAGAACTTTGGATAATTTATCATACAAATTACTTAAAAACCAAAAGTCTCCCCAAGCTTCACGATCCCAGAGCCAACATTACCTCATCAGACCGCGACACATTAGCCTTTCTGCAGCACCATATTTTTAGATTTATGCCACGAGAATAATAACGATAATTCAACCCGCAAAATATCCCCTCCGATTACAACCGTGACGGTGGCGGCGCGGCGACTTTCGCTTGTTAACTTCTACCTTCGGCAGCGCCTAGCTATAACTATTAAGTACAGGCCTTTATTAAATTACTGTGCAATTTTCGAGCGTCTTTCCGCCTGAATTATTCAATCAGTGCAGCATCAACTTCTCAAGTACCTGCTGCTGCTGCTGCTGCCGAGGGTGAATTTCTCATCACACAAAGAGTGTAAAAACTCGATTGCGAGAGAGTTGCTCTTGAAGCTGATTGACAGCCTGACCATTCAGCTTTTCTTCCGTTTTGCTCGGGACCCTTCGAGAGATTGCATCAGCGCCTCGACATCAATCATATTACTGATGCTGTCCTCTCTTTCTCTAACTGCACTATCGTGACCGATCGATCGAAACCAGATCATCAACGGAACGGGTGGCGTCCACCGAGGTATTTGTTACAGATTGGTTAACCCTCAACTAGTTTTAGGACACATCTTCTTTATTTGTGTGTTTCATTCTTTTTTCTTCTATTTATTTCAATTTTCCGATTTTTTCCAGCTCACTCACCATTCTTTTAAATTTTGAAATTTTTGTTTACATCTTTTTGTGTGCGTTTTCAAATAGATACTTTATATCAATATAGTTTCTTTCTATATATTTTTAATTTTTTCTGTGTATTCAGTTATTCTTTTCCATTTTCTTATGTCTTAATAACTTACATCTTATTTTTCTTCATTTGTCACTCGAAGATTAATTTCTTTTTTTCTACTAGCTTTTATTATTTTCTTGCCAACCTTTTTCTGTTTTCAATTTGCATGTTTTTTTCTTTAATATTTATTTTCGAGCAATTTTTTTCTTTGACCGTGTTTCTGATTCAATACATTTCTTCGTTTTTAAAACTTTTTCAGAATATTTTTGTAATCGGGCCATCTTTTTCTTTTTTTATGTTTTTTTTCATGTTTTTCATTTTTTTTATATATTTTTTATTATCATAAGAGTTTTTGATTTTCATTTGATCTCATTAGTGATTATTTGTTTGTAGCTATTTTTTCTGCTCCTGTTTCTTTTTTTTATGTCCAACTAGGATGCATTTTTTTACATTTTGCTCATTTTTATCGATATTTCATTACCAGTTTTGTATCTTCAAGTTTAATAAATTATTAATTCTAATCACTATTTATATTCCTCCTAAAGTGTTTTCAATACATGAAATGATGATGATTACTCAGCGTACTCTGAATTTGATAAAAATGTATTTTTCGTCGAAAAAATACCCTAAATTTGAGACGTGTCATTTTGGGACCATCCATAAACCACGTGGATACTTTTTTTTGAATCTCAGACCCCCCCTCGTGGACAGTTTGCAAAAAAAAATTTATGGATGGTCCCTTTATGGAAAGTTTAATGTTATTTTCGAATCTGCATTAACCCAGATTTTTTTTTTCATTAGGGCCGCTGCAAATATTCTTCAAAGTTTATGTTAGAGTCGATGGCATAAACCTCAAAAAATATAAGCAATGGCCTTAACACAAAAATTCTACAATTTCGTATTTTTTGTAACTTTTGAAATTACCCGTAATTTAAATGTAAGAGTTGATTTTAAAAGTTTTGAAAGCGTTTTTGCACCAGCCTTTTTAAATGTTGAAAATGCTGTTTTTTTTTCGAAGCATAAAAAAGCATAAGCATGGAAAATATGGACGGAATATGATCGAATAAATTTTTACATTGAAAATTGTGCCCATTTTTGCTAAGTTAACCTCACTTTAATAACTACGTTATTTTGGCAATGTATAAAATACTTTTTATCCTGTTTGATTTTCCTGCAAATATTTGAAAAAAATAGATCTTACAAAAAATCAAAGATAGTCAAGCTTAGTCATGACTTCTACAGGAAAACAAAGTCACATTTTTTTATCAACTTGTGCCATATCTCTAAGCATGCCATTTTTTTTCATCTAAAAAATGTCCAAAAATTAGGTTTATAAAAATGAGAAGCCCTAAGCAAAATTCACAACATTGCCGAGCATAAGAAAATCCGTTCTTAAGACTCTTTTTATTTAATTTTTTTTGTGTATGAACAGCTGCCAACGTTTTATATTTTAAAGCCTATATGTATGGACTGCTGCCAAAACTGTTTGAGAACTTGTATGGCCGAACTTGCAACATGTCTTCTTTGGTCATAGAAGTTGTTTTTGTTTTATCCAAATAAAAAAATATAAAAAATGAAATCTGCTAAAAATTAGCTCAATCCTGGAAGAAAAAAATATGAACAAAATTTTTACGAAAAATATTTTGTCAAAAAAGTGATGATGAAGGTGGTCAATTTCTTATCTTTATTATTCATGAATGGTTACGTTTAATATATTGCTTTAAATTGATATTTTTTGAGTTGTTTTTCTATATGCAGTCCAAAATTGATTATCCGAAGGCCTCCGAAAAATTTCACTTCGGATTATCGAATAAGAAAAAAAAAATGGTTATCTCATTTGCGATTGTTTAGCTCAAGTATGCCTTATAAACTACTCTGAAGGTTAAAATTTTTTTTATTCAAGATGACGGCTAAGTGGCGGTGATAAAATTTTAGGCAATTAATAGTTCAAATTTGACTTAAATGGGGTTGTGGAATATAAATTTGATGTTAAAAGTAAGAATATACGAAACGAAATTGTACGTGGTTCGATTATCCCAAGTCCCATACAAAACTTCGGATAATCTAACTTTGGATAATCGAAACTTCAGATAACCGAGGCTTCGGAAAAACGAGTCTCGACTGTATATGAGAAATGTTTGACTTCCCGTTTTAAAATCCTTTATATTTATTGTATTTGTTATTATTGCCTCAAAATCGCTGATTGCTTTCTCTTATTATAGTTTTGAATCAGAATAAAATTTAATTTCTGTATTTTTTATAATCGTGGTTTTTTTCTCGTTCATTTATTAAAACAATTTTGCTCACAAGTTAAGGGTTAATTCAACTCCATCCAACCAGCAAAGGGCTTGATTTCGAGTCTGATACCCTTCCCATTCATTTTTTTATTTATGTCGGATGGAATGTAACCACCTCGAGATGTCGGAAGTACCATTTTACCTTCGGACATGATTTCGCCAAACTCGTCCCTAACTGAAATGGGCGGCTGAGGGGTGCAGAAGCGCTAACAAGCTGCCGAGAAATCAATCATCGCGCTGGCAGCACGGCCACACCTGATCATGTATTTATCGAGTTATGTTTTTTTACATTTTATTTCTTTCTACTGAGATTTTCCTGTTCAAGCCACGCCATGGTATTTTGCGGGAGACCTATTACAATCAATAAACATTTTTTTGATTTAATTACGGCAAGACTAAAACGTGCAGAAATTGATTTCCTTCTGTGACGAGTAAATTTGTGCTGGGTTAAGTGAGTAAAATAACACACCCTTTTCCTGTGTATAAGTTATGCAAGTGAAGTTATAAATATACTGAAGAAAGTTTGAGTTTTTTTTAACAGGATTTCTCTTACTGTTTCACACCAACGCGTCAAAAATAAATAAACAATGTATTAATGACAATGTGCCAATAAAATTTGCGCAAGCAATCAAAATTCTTTGGTAAATTGATTTCCGTAAGTTACATTCAAACAATGCAAATATCCAATGACAATCGACTTCAGCGTATCGATTGATCAATAATATCGATAATTAAAAAAACTCACTTTCACGTCCACTTGCAATCCAACAATGGCCTTTGACAGACAGCGTGACACCATTGTGTGCCCCTCCGAGCACTTCCTATACAATTTACCACTCAACGACGATTTCCCACATTGTCATCTATCGCGCGCCCAAAATCTACACAATCAACGGTCATTAACAGGGGCCCCTTAATCGCCCTCATTCAATCAGAAATCAGATCCACCTTCCACGTTGAAAATGACAATCGCACCCAAACAGCATTGTCATTTTTGTGCACCTGTGCGCGTACCCATGGGTCGTGGGTCCCCTTGGTTTATGAAGGTCACTTTGAATTATGTTAGACATTTTGTGTTCTTTATTTATTTTTCGCAGAACTTCTAAGGTCTTTGTGTGTATGTGGTGGACTTTTCTAACTTAATCTTAATTCTTGCCAATGGCAGCTTCCATCGAAAACAGCTTCGAGTAGTTTGTCAATTGTTGGACACTCAGTTAAAATTTGGGTACAATTTACATGAAAATGTATTCATTTTTCTCTATAGACATGCAAAAAAATCATAAATTGGAGCACCTGTCAATGATCAACCAATGATACACCAATGAACAGCAGACGAATGAAGGTAGCAAAACAAAAAAGTGTATTGCAAGAGTGACTGCGTCGCCACCATTCTTTGTTGGGTCGGACAGCTTGGGAGAGGTAAGTTGGTGGCACATGACCGATTTGTATGGCAATTGTTTGGGTGCTTTGATTAGGGTCGATAGCTGCAAAAGTGGCTCAAGTGCAACCAAAACACTGTTGTCAACTCAAAACCTAAAAAATAGCAAATGAAATTTGTTTCAATTCAATAGAAGTTTAAGGTTTTAAAGATCATTTAATTAATGTTATGGCATAATTGAAATTCGTTTGATTTTTTTAAATTTATATGATTCTCAAAAAATCCTTGTTAAATATAAAAATAAACGCTAAATTCTTATTTCTCTAATCGAAATTACAGATTTTTTTAATGTTTAAGTGCGATACTTTTAATCCTTGTATTGAAAATAATTGCTACAGTTGTTTCAATTTAGTAGTTTGTTTTAATAAAAAGTTCAATAAACAAAATTTTATTATGAAATGTTTTTAAAACCACCGTGGTTATTCAAACACACAAATATCATAAAATAAAATTATGTTTATTGAACTTTAGAAAAATCTCTTGAACTAGTGCGTCCATCCCGGGAATTCCCGAGACAAAAATCCCGGGATTTTTCAGAAACCGGGAATTCACGAATCCCGGGATTTTTTATAATTTGTCCCGGGAATTCCCGAAATTGAAGAAAATTCTTTTTTTTTTCTGGAAATTCAGATTTGGTTGTGGAAATAGATAACAAGTTCAATACTTAGTAATCGACAAAGATGTTATAGCATTAAGATGTTTACTCGGCATACATCAGCTTTCATTTGGCTTGTTATGGAATATTGTTAAAACTTTAGTTTACATAATGTATAGCGCTTTAAATATTTTCTATTTAATTTCATATATTTTTAAAAGACTGGGTATTAAATTTACATATATATAGAAAATTATTTTACATCGATGCCATTTTTTTGCATAATGTTTTGATTAACTTTGTATAAACAGGAACAGAACAAAACTATTAGTTCACCGATTTCCAAATTTATTGCTCTAAAATCTACTGTAGCTATTCAAAATGTAGTGTCGAGTTTCCCCATTAGGTGGTAGTAACTCAACGATAATTTTTAAAATATGTTTTATATAAAACATGAAATTTATAACCTATCTAAAATTTTACATTGACCGGCACCATTTTATTTGTTTTCGCTTCTTTTTTTTTATTCCATTTTCAAAAAAAAATCAGGCTTTTGTAGTAACGTCATAAAAAAATAAATAAAAGAATTATATTTATAAAATTCACATTCAAGTTGAGTCCCAATATATTTTAAATTGTGGTTAATCCAAAATCCAAAGCACAACACAAAAATAGACCAATTTAAATTTCTTTTATGCTATCTAAAAACTGCTGTCATTGTTTCGATGGAGCTTTAGATGATCACCAGTTAATATTTTTGAGCTAATTCTATGATTTTGAGCTTGAAAACATAGAATTTATGACTGTATCAAAAATTTCCCGGGATCCCGAGATTCCAAAAATATTTTTCCCGTTTACCGGGAAATTCAAAACCCGGGAAAATTGGACGCCCTATCTTGAACTGATCATTTTGTTAGCAATATACTCAATTCAGTAGGGATTCACATTTTTTAGATCTCTGTTGTGAACGTCTTTTATTCTTCTTTTATTTTCTTTGATGGGTGCCAATTTATGAACTTTGAACCAAGTTGATCAAGTTAAAGGTTGAAGTTTCAATAAGTTGTTCAATAATTTTGTCAGTAATGTGTTAATAGTAGTTTATGCACTTTTCAACATTTTTTTGATTCAAACGATTTATTGACCAAATACATGAAAATTTGACATAAAATTTCACTCAATGGGTGTTTTTCGGAATTGCAAAAAAAGTTGTATGGAACTCGTTGCAAAACTTGATTTTTTCAGCCCTCGTCGTATTTATCCAACTCGGTGAACCTCGTTGGATAAATGTACGACTCGTGCTGAAAAAATCCTCTTTTTGCAACTTGTTGCATAAACTACTATTTCGCATTCATCAGATTGTTTGTAATATGGCCAGAAATCAACCTTTATTTACCTTCATTTTTTTCACATTATTGGAAAGTTAATTGCAAGAAAATGAACAAAAATCAACACAAGTTCAAGTTTCGTCGTGATGTTCCACTATCGTTTTGTTATAGGTCACTTTTCCGATCACAAACGAATAAAAAAGTGAAACGAAACAAGTCTAGGCGGTATGAATCAGCGGCAGCGCCGGCATTGTAAAGGTTGTCCGGTTCAGGTTGGAAAGGAAACGCTCTCGGCAAGACATATACGAAGGGGGCCGTTTGTTCATGAGCGCAATTCCGCGACTTGGCGTTTCAAACAGAGAGAGAGAAAGACACACATGCACTACAGTGCAGCGAGCGGCAGTGGAAGTTGGTATGCAGATATTCAATTTCAATTTTTGCGCCGTGCTTTGGGTTGCATTCTAGTTCGCCGGGGCCTCAACCGTGAGGGTCGTCCAAGGACGTTGGGATTGTTTCTGGTTGTGTTTAGATATTGCAGCAGCAGCAGTAGCTGGGCGGTCATGTGCTGCACTTCGCCGTAGCTGGTGCGATTGATTTTCTCATGGTGCACTGAAATGTATCGGCAAAGTAATGCTGCTGGGTGGAGTGATTGTATAGAGGTTATGCAAAGACATGAAAATGGTCACCGAGACAATTGATTAATGAGATATTGGATTGAACTGAGCTTTGTGCGGGACGACCTTGCAATGCATTGGCATGACATAGCTAAATTACGTTTGCAGGTGTACCTATAGACTGAAGTTTTGACTGACCTTATGTCATTTGAAGTTGATTTGCGTTACATAGGCAAAGCCTCATGTTTTTAACTTAATTCTTTTTTCTTCTATTCCAGGTATGCTCGAACTCATCGTACATCATACAATAAGGCTTTATGAGTCTTTAAAAATATATATGAAATTTTCTCAAAATGTAAGTAAATTTATGGCATTTTGTTGTGGGGGAACCAAAAAGCTCTGGTTTTCAAACAAATACCAGATATAATAGTACACACAAAAAATATTTAGTACGAGATTTGAATCAACAAAAAAAAGGTCAATATAATCAACACAATTTTGCATTGAAACAAACTAGGTTTTTTTTCAATTTCACAAAAGTTTTTTGTTGTTTTGAAAAGGTTGCTTTGACGTTCATCATTTATTGTTTTATTGATTGAAATTAGCCTAATTTTTCTGCGCGTATAATTTATTTTGACTGACATCGATGTAGGATTTTTTTTAAGGTAACGCTTCCGCATCGAAGCGGTAGATCGATACTGAAATCCCGGCTCGGACCAACACAACTGGTGGTAATTTCCCTTCTGGATTCGATTGCTCAGTAAAAGAAAGTTAGTGTATCACAGGGGTGACCAAAGTATGGCCCGCGGGCCAAATGTGGCCCGCAAGGTGATTTTTTGTGGCCCGTGGACCCACCTTGAATGATCAATAGGGTGCCCAGAATATGGGACTTTATGAATTTTTATGGGAAAAATTGTTAAAAAGTATGGAAAACTCAATTTTCTTACGGTTTGATATGCATGGTGCGCTACTTCCATCCAAATATTCCTAAAAGTGAGATTCTGATTGAAAATTTTATGCTCGACAACTTTGTAGAATAAAGCAAAGCTGTAAAACTTGATCCTGAAAAGTTATTAGCGATTTTAAAAAGTCATTTTTGCATGAAAACATTTTTTCACCAACTTTAGGCTCAGGTATCAATGGGTTAATCTCAACCAATTTTGCTCAAAATTTGCACAGATGCTTAAAATAACCCAAAAACCGTTTTCCGCTTGTGGAGCAGGGCGTCATTTTTTCTGGGCACCCTAATGATAATGTTAGATGGCCCTTTGACCACTCTGCAAAGTAATTTGTAATTCTTAAAAATTAAAATTTATTACAGGTTTGTTTAAAAACATTACTATAAAAATAATTATTTATCCCGAGTATACAAAACAATTTTTTCGGGATTTAAACTTATGACATTTGGTTACGAATGTAAGTGCATAACATCTGATTCAGGCAGCCAAAGACATATTTTTTGTTGAAATTTGTGGATGAAACGTGAAAAACTTTTTTGCAACATTATAGTTGCACTTTATTTTAAATAAAACTATTGTAACTATTTTTGCATATAAAAAAATCGGTGAAAATACAATCAATTACTTTCTTTCAAATTCATTATCTATGTGAAATAACAATGGGCTTCAGCCACAAAATGTTCAACTATCTCTCAACCTCGGCCAGACCGTTATTTCAAATTATTACAAAAATATTGTGTACCCTGATTCAATATTTGTTGAAGCTTGAAAATTGCAATAAAAAACGTATAAATAATATTTTTTCTGTTCTTTTTAAATTCTAAGATTTAATAAATAATAAATGTTTTTTTTTTTTGTTATCTACACCCAACTGGCAGTCGCATGATTGTGATGCATGGCGGCATGAAAGTATATCAGAATCTGCATGAAATCTGTCCTCATGCATTTTTTGCGATAAAGGAGTATGGGTAATTCTCCGCCAACTCACACAGCAGTTGCCCCGACCCCTCTTCGATTTGCGTGAAACTTTGTCCTAAGGGGTAACTTTTGTCCCTGATCACGAATCCGAGGTCCGTTTTTTGATATCTCGTGACGGAGGAGCGGTACGACCCCTTCCATTTTTTGAACATGCAAAAAAAGAGGTGTTTTTCAATAATTTGTAGCCTGAAACGGTGATGAGATAGACATTTGGTGTCAAAGGGACTTTTATGTAAAATTAGACGCCCGAATTCCGAAAAAACGTATTTTTCATCGAAAAAAACACTAAAAAAGTTTTAAAAATTCTCCCATTTTCCGTTACTCGACTGTAAAAAATTTTGGAACATGTCATTTTATGGGAAATTTAATGTACTTTTCGAATCTACATTGACCCAGAAGGGTCATTTTTTCATTTAGAACAAAAATTTTCATTTTAAAATTTCGTGTTTTTTCTAACTTTGCAGGGTTATTTTTTAGAGTGTAACAATGTTCTACAAAGTTGTAGAGCAGACAATTACAAAAATTTTGATATATAGACATAAGGAGTTTGCTTATAAACATCACGAGTTATCGCGATTTTACAAAAAAAAGTTTTGAAAAAGTTGGTCGTCATCGATCATGGCCGTTCATGGTCACCCGCGACAGACACGGATGACGAAACAAAGAGAAACGCAAAAAGTAACTTTTTCAAAACTTTTTTTCGTAAAATCGCGATAACTCGTGATGACATGTTCCAAATTTTTTTACAGTCGAGTAACGGAAAATGGGAGAATTTTTAAAACTTTTTTAGTGTTTTTTTTCAATGAAAAATACGTTTTTTCGGAATTCTGAGTACGCCATCAAATCGGGCGTCTAATTTTACATAAAAGTCCCTTTGACACCAAATTTCTATCTCATCACCGTTTCAGGCTACACATTTTTGAAAAACACCTCTTTTTTCGCATGTTCAAAAATGGAAGGGGTCGTAACGCCCCTCCGTCACGAGATATCAAAAAACGGACCTCGGATTCGTGATCAGGGACAAAAGTTACCCCTTAGGACAAAGTTTCACGCAAATCGAAGAGGGGTCGGGGCAACTTTTCCCGATTTCGTGTGAGTTGGTAGAGAATTACCCGTATGACATTTTTGCCCGTTACAGACAATTATCGACATTACCGACGGCTTTTTGGTTGTATTTCACAAAAAAAACACCTAGCAGAACGAGGATTGAACCATCAACTTCTTGGTTATTGATCCGACACGCTACCACCGCGCCATGGACGCTTGATGAAAAGTGAGTGAAAGAGCACCAACATATGCTTCTCTTTGGAGTGTTGCTCGGGGACGGGCCAGCATTATATGTGTTGGTGAGAACTGCAGATCGCTGAAATTTTTACACGCGGGCAAAAATGATCTACGGACTTGCTGCAAAAAAAATGTTATAAAATATGACATTTTCTGCAGCAAATCCAATGTTGCAGATTTTGAGATATATTTTTCCTTTGGGTGTAATGTTTATACAATAGGAATGTCCAAAAAATACCTGAAATTTCGAAAAAAAAAACAACGGAAAGATCTATTAATCAGCATATAAGATAGAAATAACGTTTTTTTTTTTCATTTTTTTTATATTTGGCCCGCGGACATATATTAGCTTCTAATTTGGCCCGGCATTCAAAAACTTTGAGCACCCCTGGTGTATTATCAAGCACATACAAGCAGGACCTTATCGCGACATCTGAGGAAAAGCGACCTCTGGAATGTAAACATTCATACTAAAACATGTTAATTTAAATCTCTTAACTATAGTGTTTAGCTTAACCAATTATTTTGCTAACCAATGAAACCACTGAATTTTAGAAATAGTTTTTTCCCATATAATTTCTAAGAAAAATCGATTGAGAAATTATGTAATTCATGACTTATATTTTCTACTGGTTTCAGCTCATGGATAAATAAATAAGCATTGAATTTACCTTAAAAATCCGACTTCTCGTGCTGTTATTTCTAGAAAATTTATTAATTCTTCATGTACAACCCTCTTTGAGATCATGAATGATACCAATTCAATTTTCATGCATTTTTTTTCTTGTGAAACTCTTGTTGTTTCGAAGCTTCAGAAATTTTATTTTTAACCTTGATATGATTTTTTTAGACAAGGAGTTTACTTCAATATGAAAACTTAATTGAATTAAATGAAACCAAAAGAAGTTCTTTAAGTTTATTTCATTTTTCTGTTCATATTCAAAAAACTGGTGCCAAATCGTTAAAAAAATATTACCGTTTAAATTTCGGACATTCCCGGAAAAAATAAAAAATTATCGGGAAAAGCGAAATATTACTTTTATCGAAAATTCCCGGGGACGGAAAATTAAACGATCTAGTTGAATTCGCTAAAAATAGTACTTTGACAAAAATTGGACCAAAAAATATGATTTGTGCGAATATATAATGGATTTTAACGTAAAAAATATGCTACAGTTATAAATACTAAAAAACTAAATTCAACTTAATTTAATCAAATTCGGTGAACACTAAAAAATTGGCTAGGCCAGGCTAAGGTGAGAGGAAACCACGGTTACCAATAAACCACCGGCCCCGGTTTAGCATTTCATGTATATAAAATTGGAATAATCTTTAAACAAATTTTTAGTACCAGGCGTCCCCATTTGCAACAAAAAACTAATTTTGAATTTATTTTACTTAATTTAAAATTACACCGGGACTATCAATTGTTGTTATCTTAAAAGATATTATAAACGCTCTCTCTCCCTCTCCAAACAATCATAAAGTTTTTGCAACCACTAGACGCTTTCGCAGAAAGCAGTTCCACCAAGCTTAAACTATTAATACCCTCTTGCACTCATACAGAGAGCAGCCAAATACGGCAGGCGGGAAGTTTCGAAGCATGGGACACGCGATATTTGCATACCCACTTTGCGAACGGATCTTCACCAAACCTTCCAGACCTCCCCCTCCTAGCCTCACCCACCGAGAGCGGCTTTGGTAGTGAACTTGCTGATCTTGAAAAAGAAAACGGATATCGGACACCACACTCCACGGGGCTGGCCAGTGTGGCCACGGGGGAGTCAAGTTGAGCCGGCCAACTTGCAAGGGGGGAAGGGGGTGTGCAGACTGAGGAGGACGAACCGGCAATTAATTTGATTGAACGTAATTACGACACCGGAGAGTCAGAGGGGGCGCTGCCTGGTAGGAACCACACCACGTAGGGGTTAATTTGCATACATTTATCCAAGCTGAGAGTCAGGGGAGCAAGTTGAAGGTAAAAGTGAGAAAATACGCCGTAATCGCCAGAGTAGTCAGCGGAAATATATGGGTTACGTGGCGTCGTCGTCGATGGGAATCTTGCAAACTGGATCGAGCCTGTGGCTGCTTTCGCTTTCGTTAGAAGCCTGTTTGCTACCGCGATGCTGTAAGGTTGGCTGAACTGGATATTTCTGGCGTGCCTGGACGGATTGATGACGGACTTGATCTAGTGAGGGAAACAGGTTCGAGCGCAAACTTGATCGCGAAACTGGAATTTAATTTATTTGTTTTGGATTTCAACGGTTTAATTAGTGAAATTGGATTTGATGCAAGATACGTTTGTCAATCATCTTGCTGTTTGTTAAATAATTACTTCGATAGTAAAAAACAGAAAAAGCTGCGAGCTGTTGACCGATTCTTAGCACTTGTTTACCAAGCAGTCATTTTTTCAAGTTGAACTTTGGATGGTTCTGATAATTTTCCATGTTTTCCAACTATTTGAACCACACAAAAAACATATTTCCATACCAAAGTTCCTATTCTAAACATATCTGTGAGCAGAAATTGTAAAATGTATAAACGCTGAAATTTTTTAATTTTCTCAACTTTTTTAAATAATTGCTCAAATTAATGGATGGAATGCAGATATTTAATCATTCTAAACGGAATTTTATAGTAAAAGACTCTTTTATAAGCCCTCTTATTGACAAAAGCAGATTCTGTACACAGTAAAAAAAATCTGTGTAAAATCACATGCAAAAACATGCACATCACCTTTGTGAGCATGTAAAATTGTATGAGAATACGTGTACACAAAAAGCATGTACAAAAGAAAAATAAATAAATTTTGCACACCCCAAAAATAACATTAATCTGGTGAGAGTCATATCCAGATTACCAAGTCCGCGCCCCAACCATCTCGGCTATCTCGCCGCTGTGAATTTAGCTGGATCTACACCGATGTAGCTGTACGTTCCCCGTACATCGAATACAGTTAATTCAGTATACGACGTACGGGAAACCTACTGGTACATCGGCGTTGAACACAACATTTACAAGGCGGCGAGATAGCCGAAACGGTTGGGGCGCGGACTTCGTAATCTGAATATGACTCTCACCAGATTGATGTTATTTTTGGGGTGTGCAAAATTTATTTATTTTTCTTTTATACATGCTTTTTGTGTACATGCTTTTGCTCACAAAGGTGATGTGCATGCTTTTGCATGCGATTTTACCATCGGATTTTTTGCTGTGTAGGTATAAAATTATACAGGACACTTAAAACGAGGGTATATGGAAGCGTTGTCCCGTCACGAAAAATGACAATTGTTTAATTTGCAATCGTTCTTGAAATCGGATTTGCATCATATTTTGGATTCACTTCTTATTCGAAAAACCCTTCAAAATGCTTATTAGAAATCGAAAATTGGTCAAAAGGAACCAGAGTTACGACTGACGCAAGTTTGCGTTGTCCCGTCACGCCAATTTTTTGGTCAAGGCACGAATTCAAAAAAAGGTGCTCATTTCTCGTGTCTAAAAGCAAATCGTGTAACAGGCCAGTTTTTAATCGATCTAGACTAAATCGACCCTCCTGAATCCAAATTTGCCGGTTGATTTTCATGAGTCTCAAAGGGAAGCGAGATATTCAAGATGGCGTCTAATATGGCGGCTGAATGGAAAAACCACCACAAAAGATTTTTAAGTTCAATCAACTAGTCAAATTAAACTAATTTGAGATCGCTGAACTCGGATACGGCCTCTTGAATACTTCAAAGAATTCGGGAAATGTGAAATTCAAGGTGGCGAACCTAGAATATTGGAAATTTTTATACAGAACGGTAACAGGCAGTCAACAGGTCAAATTTAATTAATTTGGAGATGTTGAACTCGAATATAAGCCTTAGAATGTTCTAAAGTACTCAGGGAATGCAATTCAATTTTCTAGCTTCGCTATATTGGCCGCCATCTTGGATTGCACATTCCCTAAGTACTTTAGAGTATTCTATGGCTCATACTCGAGTTCAGCGACCCCAAATTAGTTAAATTTGACCCGATGATTGCCTGTAACACCTCTGAAAAAAAAAATCAAATTTTCTAGCTTCGTCATATTGGTCGCCATTTTGGATTGTACATTCCCTGAGTACTTTGTAGTATTCTATGGCTCATATTCCAGTTCAGTAACCCCAAATTAGTTAAATTTGACCCGTTGATTGCCTGTTACAAACCTGAAAAAAATCAAATCTTCTAGCACCGCCATATTGGCCGCCATCTTGGATTGCACACTCCCTGAGTATTTTGGAATATTCTAGGAGTCATATTCGAGCTCAGCAACCCCAAATTAGTTAAAGTTGACTAAGCAGTAGAGATTTTCACAACTGCTTCATTTCGTGACGGGAAAACGCGAGCAAAACCCTCTTTTGCAAAATATCTGCGTTGTCCCGTCACGAAAAGAAGTACCTGTCAAATCAACAAAATTTGACGAAATTGGGTGATCCAGGAAGCAAAATCTTCGTTTTTCATTTTAAAACAACCGTAGGAAAAGGTTTTTTCAAATACTTACTAAGAGAGCAGAGTTCTTCACTTTTGTGTATAAAAATCAAAATGATCCAATTGTACGATGTTGTCCCGTCACGCTACATTTGTATCTCACTTGACTCGAACTTTGTGTTTTTAAATGTTTGCTGGAATGAATATTATTGGAAATTTAATGTGCTTTCCAAATTTGTATAAATATTGGTACCTATTCCCACAGATTTCAATGTTATCAGCAAAAAACTGAAAACATATGCGTACAAACGTTGTCACGTCACGAAAGAATCGGTCTATTATGCATTTTGTAAACTTAAACAAACCATTTAAAATATTCAGTACAATTAATTGATTATGACTAAGACTATGGTGCTTTGCTATTCTGACTTGAAAAGAAAAATATATTTGCTGCACAGCTAAAAAAATAGTAATCCAGCTGCGTGTAAAAGGCCTGGGTGTAAAATAAATATTGCATTATGTTATGCAATTTTATGTAATTTTACATCCCGAAATATGTAGCCCATCAGTATGGGAAACCTACTTGACCGAAATGTCAAGCTGATATATGCGATTATCCTTTCAGCTTTTCATCGGTCTTATGGCCGAGTGGGCTAAGGCGCCAGTCCTTACTGTTGGTGCTGGGTTTGAATCTCGTCGGTTGCAACTTTTTTTTGTGTTTGCAAAAATTGTACATGCGTAATATTAGGTGTTTTTTTTACGAAGGTGATGTGCATGCTTTTGCATACAATTTTACCATCGGATTTGTTGCTGTGTGTGTAAGCTGAATCGGCATCGACCCAGTCTGATACAAATTCTTCTTTCCCTTAATTTCATTGCCGGTTAGCAAGTATTAGATTAAAAGCACACACACAGTGTGAAAGAAAGCGAACTTAATCTTTACTTTATCGTAATCATTCGAAACTGAAAGCTTAAGTTTAAATAGCTCCTTACGGTGGAAAGAGGTACAAAGTAGGGTAAGGAAAGTGCAACACTGACCGACTTTTGCGCAAATGTTTTCTCTGATTTACATTTGCAGCGTGAAAAAAAGAAAAAAATATACCATTAAACCAAAACAAAACGCCGGCAACCTACCCGTCTGAAACCAAAACATGCCGAAGAACATGGCTGAAACACGACTGAATCACGATCTGGTATGCAAGTTGGAGAAGAAACCATCAAAAGAACAAAAAGAAGCGGGAAAACCATGTTAAAACACAACGCCGCGTGGATGGTACACGGTGGTACAACATGCAACGTACAATGTTAAGGCGAAACTTAAAGACAACAAGCAAAAAAAAAAAATGCAGAAGAAAACCGTGCAAACCACGACAAGCGAAACCACCCAACCGGCGGAACAATAACAAAAGCGACATTGATCTAGATATTGAAGGTGCCGCGCCACACTTTTGGAGGTCTCTTCACCCGGAATCGCGAGCGTGGCAATTAAAGAATGAGTAACTTTCACATATTTCTCGCTGAACATTATCATCAATTAAGATTATTTTAAGGCCACCCTCCTCCGGGAGAAACATTCCGTCGGTCACAGCAAACCGTTTAAGTGCGATAAGCCGCGGGCCACCCAGGAGAAAAGTACAACGGCCGTTTTATGACCGTAATCTCGCTAACGATGTCAAGATTTATGACACTAATCTGCACTAATTGAAAATAATTGACTCGGTTATTTCTAGCGTGCGTGTGGTTAGATCTGTTAAAGGAGTTAACCGTTTTTGTATTAATTTATTTTCAACAAATTGGATAATTGTTGTTAATAATTGTCATGATAATAGTGTTTTTATGAGTAGCATGAATATCGATTGAAATATATTTATCAACTTGTACATTGTTCTCCTCTAAATAAAACGACTTTTAGTTAATAATAATAACTAATAGTTTAACTAATAACAAAATCAATGAAAAATCCATACATCACAAACCAAGGCAGACATTCAAAAATTTACAATTTGTCGTTTAAATACTGCTTGACCTACACCATTGGGTCCTAAAATGAAGCTTAGATTGCTGATATTATTGTTTACAGCAATAAATCTTATTTTTCTAAGTACAATGACCCTTTGTACGACCACAAAGAGTTTAAAATGGATTTTTAAATCAATTTTGAAAAATTGACAGAAAAGCCCCTACTTGACAGCTCGTTCCAAGGGGACCATAGTTGAACCATCGAAAAAATGTTGTATTGTAAAAAAATTGCAATAAAATTAAAAAAGCGATCAGAAATGGTTTTCAATCGTGTTTTTTACCGTTGTACATAAAAATTGACAAAAAAAATGTCATTTTTCCAAAGCGCGTATTATTTTTTTTATTCAAAAGTGCTTTCAAAAAACAGTTTCAAGAAAACATTAGTTGATTGCGAATGATTCATTATACAAGAGAGTATAAAACATAATTCATCATTTTCTATTTTGAAAATAAATAAAAAATCATGAAGCTAACCTTTTATCTTTTCGAGCAATATTGTTTAAGTCAATTTTATAACAGATACAAGCAAAAAAACTAACTACACTATATAATAAACAATACAAACTCATGGAAATCACCAAATCAAAGGGATCGTGTGTCGATGTTTGACATTCTAAGAAGTTTAAGTTTAAGTTTATTAATGTTTTATCTTCAATTAACAAAAACTGGAGCACGAAATGTAAATAATTTCCATTTACAAAACTTGTTTTAAATCAATCTTAAACATTTTTCAACCAGTTTCAATCAGAGTCAGTTGTACAAAGTGCTGTGTTACTTGACTGCTCCCTAGTACAAACACGGAGGGGCGGGATTACAAACAAAATAATTACAATCAAAAATGCAAACAATAGACACCTGTGACAAAATTTTAGGAATCTGAGTTAAATATGCTTGAAATTTTTGTCAATTTTCATGAACGTAAACCCTCTACATTTTTTCCAAAAATACCCGTATTGTGTTCTGCACGATCACTACGAAATCATGTTGACAATTAAGAGCGAGTTTTTCACCAATGTGTAACAGGTCGTATCGTTGCTTCGATTTGGATGTTGTTGTTTATTTTATTAACGTGACTTTAACCTAGAGAGGTCATTCGTCACTTTCGATTTGGATGAAACTTTCAGCGTTTGTTTGTCTATACATGAGATGAACTCATGCCAAATATAAGCCCTCTACGACAAAGGGAAGTGGGGTAAAACCAGCATGGAAGTTTGAGGTACTCTTAAATGTTTATTGCACTTTGTTTATCAACTTTTACTTAAATGCATTCAAATTCATTTGAGTTTTATTTAGTTTTTTGAACAAATAGAAATAGCAACAAATAAAAAAGTTGATCAAAAATAATCTTTGAAAAGCAGAGTTTTCGATTGATTTAAACCTGATACTGCACCACACTATTTAAAATCTCGGGAGAACAATAAAGTTGTAATTGATGTTATTGCTCACAAAACTATTGATTTAGTTATTTTAAACAAAACCTTGAGTGCTGGCCAGTAATTATAATTTATTGCATTCCTTATATAAAATCACTCTGAAAATGAACTTCTTAACTACGTTTCCTAGACCTATCTTTTCTGGTACCGATTGAAAGGATTTCAATTTATTTTTGAAATATTTTCCAACTGGTTTTCTCGCTCTCCTTCTTGCTCGGGTTGTTCTCGCCGTCTAGCCGTGTACCGGTTGTCCCTCGCCTGACGGGTTCGTACCACGTTTACATCCGCCGACGCCTCAGAGTCGTTCTCGCTCTCTTCAACGTCCACGTTGTTCACCATTCTCTGGTGAGATATTTCCCCGGACGGATTCAAGCTCGTGTCCACAGCGTCGATCCGTTGACAGGCTTCTGTCAAGTCTTTCAAGGACTTGATTTGCGTTCCAGGTGCAATTTTTGTCCGGTAGTGCGAGTGCATGTTCTGCCAGAGCGTCTGGAACTTGCTGTGAGTTGATAGCGGCTTTGACAACTGCTTGTTGAGCCTTATAGCAATTATGTTTAGTCTGTATATTTTGATGTGAAAAGTCTGTGCGAAATGTGTAAATCACCCCCCGCTACCACACGAACGTCAAAGTTGCTTGTTTGACAGATAAGATTGTCTGGACGCTGTGCACTCACACAGCCGTGCGCGCTCACTTCCGCTGAAAAGAAAAGCTCATTCAGTGTTCGGCATCGTAAGGAGCGGTCGTGCGGTGGAAGAAGTTCCACGCAAACCGCGTGCGCAGTTGTTCTGCTCCGCGAAAAGTGCTCGCCCCGCCGTAAAGTTGTGAAGTCCCGCAGGAGGACGCCCGAGGTTCAGGTCCTCAGGAAGCATCTACCGTGACTGGCCCTCGTCGGGAAGAAAAACCGGCACCGTCCGCCGGCGAGGTAATGAATTCTACTGCACGTGGGCATCTTTTGCACCTTTTGCTCACCGAAACGAAAATTGTAGGGCCAAAAATGACGGACGACGATATTTGCACCGAAGGGACGAATCGGCACCGGAGCCGGCCTGCTGCCTTGGATCACTGGACGAAACACGCCGGCGCGCGCGGCATGTTGGGAGTGAACAATTTCCGCAAGATCAACACAGGCGGGGTGAAAGTTTGGACGACGGCGGAGGCACGTGGAATCCGCTTGCTCCGCGGCGGTGCTCGTGAGTGGAAATGTTGGCCGGTCGGGCCGAGGTGAAGAATCCCGCGCGGACGCGGGCAAAAAGCAACACGCCACGCGGCAATTTGCGATCGAAGGGTGAGCAAGTGAGAGAGCAAGAGGAGGAGGCAAAGTGAGAAGAGCGGGGGAAGGAAAAAGAAGGAGGAAGAAGAAAACGGAAAAGTGCGAGATGCCGAAAGGGCGTGTGGAGCACGAAGAAGAAGAAGAGAGAGCAATAAGAAGAGCATCAGGAAGATGTTGTACGCACACTCACACACACACTCACACTAACACCATCAATCGGTTCAATACACATGTTAAAAGACGAACTTTGTGCTTGTTTTTCTTATTACTTGAGCTCAAAGAGCAGCCTGAAAGGAATTATTGTAACAGCCTTTCGATGTCCGAAGCAAACTCGATGAACTTCTCGTTCCGGTGTTGTTTCCGCCCTTGGATTCTGCTCCGAATACCTTGTTCCTGGTTTGGATTCCCAAATCGAATCCTGATCAGCTTCTCGAATGTCTCCCAATTGTCCATCTCGTCGACAAACGTAAAGAACCAATCAGAGGCTGTCCCATCAAGAAACATGTGAGCGTGTCGGAAGATCTGTTCCTGAGAGACTCCCTCGCGCCTGGAAATTGTGTCCAATTTATACAAAAAATCTTCGATGCTCATGGACCTGTTGTCCCCTGAGAACCTCAACCTCCACTTCTCAATCCGGTACAGCAGATCCCGGTCATCCAACCGATCAGCGTGTCGTCTACGCCCACGTGAACCGTAACTGAGAAGCGAGGACAGCTCGTCATCGTCATTTTGGTTCTTGCCTGCTTGCCCACGTTGATAAGAATATTTTGCCGTGTCCTTGTGACGTTTCCTCGATTCGAAGTCCTCGTCGTCATCACTCGAGTCTGTGATTGCGACCGGGGAAAACAAACCGCTGCGGCGGACTCGCAATCTCGGTTTCTCCTTCGGAATCGACCCGGTTGGATTCCCGAGGGCATTTCCGTTGCTGCCTTGAGATTGGTTTAGCTGAGATTTTTGCTGCTCGGCCATACCCGTGACCGTTACGGTCAATCCGGACAACATCCGTTCCAGATGCGCAAGGCGTCTGTCCATGTCTACCTCTTCATTTCCGGTTTCTCCACCGTTACCTCCCTTGCCACCGTTTCCCGGCGTAAGTGGTGTACCGTATCCGCTTCCCGGTGCTGGAGTACCTTTTCCGGGTGTTCCTGAACCGCCGGCGGGCTTACCGTCTGCGCCAACCTCATCCCCTGGATCTGGATTTAGCCCAGGATTCAACCAAAGTTTGAGCTGTCCCTGAGCCGGCGAAGGTGGTTCAATTTCAAATTTTCTCATAATCCCCTCTAGTTCCCTTACCATCTCTCTCCTTTGAGCCTTCTCCTCTTCAGAGACAGCAATACAACGTTTCGTTCGGAACCAATAATGCAACAACCGAGCCTCAATTTTTGGGGTTCGACCAGTTTTGAGCCAAGCACTGTAAATCAACGCGACATGTTTCTTAATCCCCTCAATTTCTTGACCAATCATGTAGTGGGAATGGTAATTTTGCCAGTTTTTAACGTCTTTTTTGAACAGTGTTCTCAAAAGTGTTTGTTTGCCTACCAAATCAAGAGCGTCATTCTCTTGTGTCAGCTGATTGCGGATCCCTAGCTCATAATCAACTTGCTCTGCATTCAAATATTCTGCACATGGAAGTCGAGCCATTTTGAAAATATTATTATTTAAATAGAATGGTGCAGCAAAAAAAATATTTTCAAAATCTACAAATTTCTAAAGCTACAAAATTATTAAAACTACAAAAAAGGGAAGAATTGATGAAACCAAATAAAATTGCCTCAAAACTCCAGAAAAATCTAAAACTACAAATTATTTACAAGAAAAAATTTACGAAAAAGTTCATCAAATTGCGAGAACTCAAAAAAAATCAATCAAAAGAAAAATGTCCAGAAACAAATCAATTCGCTTAAGAAAATTTACGTGCCAAATCTTGTTGGGCGCCAAATGTAACCGGAGGCGGTCGGTCGGATCGCATTGGCGTAATTAAACGAATGGCTTAAGCGCCACTCCCAAAGGGAGACCATTCATCATGTGCTGCTTTGCCCAGCTATGAGACTCTGCCACAGGGCGGGTGTATCCTTGATGCCAAAATTTGCGATTGAGAACGATCCGACTCATCCGAGAACTCGGCGGTTAGCCGAGGCGCTACAAACGGAAGAAAAAGATCGCAAACTAAAAAAAATACTTCAGATCTAGAAGACAAAAGATTGTACTTGCCCCGTTCTTATCATCACAGGTAGAAAATCTCCCCAATCAAATTTCCCCAGAACGCTTCAGAAGCCAGAATGGCGGAACCAAACAGAAAACTACCGCGAAAGTCGTGAAAAAATGCCTCAGAAAACATTAGAAAAAACCACAAAATTACTCCAGAAACTCAAAAAAACATATATTCAGGTTCGCATAATTTATTCAATACAAAAAAATACTTCGGGCCCTACGAGATTCGATCCACAGATCTTCAGCATGCTAGTCCTACACGGTACCTCGGTACCACTCGAGTTTTTCTGTCTCTCTACCTGTTCATTCGCAGTGCACTGCTTGGCTAGGGTGTGCGTTGGCTTGGGGGGCGAAATTCATTTGGGATCGCTATAATTCATTCACTGGGGGCTTGCGATCACGCAACATAACATGGGGCTGGCTTATGTTGCCCACGGGGTTGGCGGAAAAAGAACTGGCCAACGATCGATCATGCGCATGTCGAAAAAGGGTTTGTACTTACACGACCATGGATTTACGTGTGTTGGTTGGCGATCCGGCGATCAGGTGGTGGCGCGCTTACAGCTTCGGCTACGGCGAGATGGTTCCGCCGGCGGCTAACAGCAGACGGGTTGGCACTATCGGCGTGCGTTCGGCATCACTTCCGGTGTGCGGGGGCGCACAGGTGTGCAGCTAGGATGCTGCGATGATAGCGTCGGTTGCGACGACGGCGCGGATGCGCGCGGGAACTTGGCGGTGTACCTAGGGCCTCCACGAGGCCGTTCCGGTTCGGTCGGTTGGTTGTCGAGGGTTCGACCACGGCGTGTGTTGACGGACGCCGCCCAGCTCGTATGTTGACGGACGAGCTGCTTGGGGGTTCACCCCGGAACTTTGACCCCTTGATGGAGTCCAGAAGCGCTGGGTTGACGGTTGGAGTGGTCTCTCTGCTACGGATGATGCCGGTTGCCACCTGTGCCGAGAAGATCGCCCAACCAATTCCCCAAAATTAGCCAACGCACTACGGTAACCTCGATTGTCTACGTTACCTGGAGTGTCAGGGTTTCGCCCTTTAATCTGCCACTACCCTACTCCTAACTCCTACTAGCCGCGAGCTCTAAAAGTAAAGGTGCAGGATTAACCTCTGCCACTGAAACACTTCGCACGACTTTAAACTACCTAACTCAAACGATTCCAAAACGGTCCTTCGACCACTCCTGCTTCCTCCACGATCAGGGTAAAAGTGACCGAGTCGAAGTCCTAGAACCCTCAGTAGAGGTGCAATTAGGACAACTTCGGTTCTCTAGAACTCGAGCAACATTACAATTGCAATAATTGTGCGAGTTTAGCCGAAGCATCTCTTAAGAATTTGCAATCTCTGACTGCCGAACTGGAGTGCATCGACCTCCCGTTCGAGTCAAAAAAGTGCTCTTGTCGCAAACTTTAGCATCTGAAGATTCTTCCTTCTTGTGCGGATCTCATAACAGGTCAAGGCAAAGTATTTTGAAAGTCTCCCATAAGGGGTGGCGCTCAACCCATGACATAATTAGGTCGAGGCGTAGCGCGAGAAGATAAGCCAACCATAATTATGGCACGCTAAAATATTGGCGAATTCATCTTTTCTGTCTGCCGTTCTTGCGGCAGAGGGTTGTACTGATGGTACTGCTACAATGGTTTCTTCTTAGTTTGAATTCCGGGGTGACTTTGATGTACGTAGTTTTTCTTGTTAAAATCAGATTGAAGGTGCAATTTTTTTTTCCGTGCACCTATTTTTCTCTCAATAATCCTCAACAATACCTACAACTTTGCCGAATTGGTGTCTTGATCAGAAAATTCATTCAAAATTTACAGCTGTTTGAATATTTACGTATCATTTTTGTATGGACAGCAGCCAAAATTGTATGGAGACTTGTATGGGTAAACCAATGACACAAAATAGCTTATTTGGTCATAGGGAAGGCACCAACAAAGTTCGAGCCAAATCAAAAAGTACAAATAAAATCCATTTTCGGGTTTGGTAGAAAATTACTCTCATGCCAAACACCCATATCACATATGTGGAACTTTAGGTTCAAAAACGAGGACAGTACAGGTGCTGCCTCTCGCGGTGGAGAGCTGCAACTTTTCTACCAGTTTTTATGGCAGTTTTTGCACCGATGGGTCGTCCATAGTGCGTGTGGTAAATTATTAAAAGTAGCAAATTATGTATTATTTGTTTTGGATAACAGCATGTATTTCCAACCAGCACATAATGTTGACTCAACGCCACTTCGGCGTGCAATTTAACTTCATCGTTTTTGACTGAACCCATGTAATAAAACTCGGAAACTTTTAAAGGGCCAAAGGTGACCGCCTCGGGCGTCATCCATAAAGTATGTCACGCTGAAATCGGCCAAAAATAACCCCCCCTCCCTCAACCCCCCCCCCCCCATATTCGTCACATTTTGTCGGACCCCCCTTCCATCTACATTTTTTGAACAATTTTTGCATGATTTATAAAAACGATTATTGTCAAATTCGGAGTTCAATCGAGAATTTTTTTAAATTTTTACAGGTTGTATATGGATTGTTATTTTTATTTTGTTGAATGTTGTAGTGATAGAAATCAGTATATTTTTTTAAATGAAAATCTGATATTTAAAGCATATTCAATCTATCATCAAAAACTCTGTTTCTTAAAGCCTTGTGTCGAGTTTGATTTATTAGTGAAGTTTAACAAACATTACTTTTTCTAGATATATTCTTAGACTGAATTTTCAGTATTCAAGAAATAGTCTAGCGTGACGTCACGATCTTACAGATCCTCCTCCCCCCTATAGCGTGACGTACTTTATGGATGACACCTTGCCGTGATTGCAAATAAGGTTTCGGAGAAGCAAAATAATTTCAGAGCGATGTTCCGCCAAACCTGGTTATGTTTTTCTTGTACTGATAGCCGATTGCAATCGTTGATTTTAATGTGCCTTTTATGCATTAGACAATCTTTCACAAGGTATCATTGTCAAGTAGATTCTAATAATTGCCAGTAGATGTAACTAATCAGTAAACCTTATTTTAATTTTAACCGTTCCCACGTGTTGATCATAATTTTGCTTTAATTACATTTTTTTTGCTGTAACAAAATCTCTTATTGACACTCATATAGCTCAAAACATATTTTTTTCGAACTTGAGATGTTTTTGATAATGATACTGTAACATTATGTAACCTATGTGTTTTTCTTTTATATTACTTAAAACCAATTTTAAATTTTCAAGTAAGTTTCCGTAAATTATTTTTTTTTTATAAGTTACTCAAATGACAGCATCCCATTTTTCGTTCAATTTTTTAGTTAATATTTTTTTCCAAAATTTTGGTTGATATGTATAATATCATTTAATCGTAAACAGATACCGGCTACATGAAATATGCATTGGCCCCTCGTCCGATCAAAACTGGTATACTGAGAAGATGCCTCAAGTAAACAAAATCGCAGCATGCCATGATTTGAATTTTCATTTTTCTTATCGCGCGCCTCTCGTATCAGCCGTTTGTTTTTGCAGTTTATCTATTTTTCATGCTCCAAAATGCCGGAAAAATCTGTGCAGTTTAAAATTGCATGTTCAATTATCATGGCTCATCATTCTATTCGTTTAAGAACAGGTATTTAGCTAGTGCTGGTGAAATGGCTTGAATTCTGTGACATCGAACAACAATATGGGAGGTCGTCTTCCTCCCATTCCCCATTCGCAACTTCAAAATCTGCTCCTTTCGTTTTTAAAACCACGATCAGTGAAATTACGAGTGTGAGCAAGCTTTAACTGTTGAAGAAGAGCAAATAAAATGAAGTGTTGGCAAAGGAATCGCTTCACTAAAGCAACATAATCTCCATAAATTGATCATGATCATGCAGAATTGGTAGATAAAACGAAAACAAGGTCTGTCTGTCAATCTGCGAGTGGTATAAGAGATTCAAATTTGACAGTAGTTTATGCTTAGTAGGCTGTGACTAGCTTGGACAAATTTACACTATACCAGCGGCAGAACTCAACAATCGTCACACTTTTTGGGCTAACAGGATGTATGGAGTTCCAACCATGTGCCCATATGTTAAGTAAATTCACCGTTCACAACAGAAAAATATTGAAAAATGTTACTTTTCGATACTAGTGCTGAAAAGTTCAACTTTTCAGCACCTTTTTCAGTGCTGAAAAGTTCTACTTTTTGAAAGGTATTAATTTTCCATTCTGAGCCATTCTCTACGAAATCGGTCTTTTTTCTTAAATTTTAATTTTTTGTATTTTTTAATCCGACTGAAACTTTTTTGGTGCCTTTGGTATGACCAAAGAAGCCATTTTGCATCATTAGTTTGTCCATATAATTTTCCATACAAATTTGGCAGCTGGCTGATGTATGAAAATTCAAAAATCTGTATCTTTTGAAGGAATTTTTTGATCGATTTGGTGTCTTCGGCAAAGTTGTAGGTATGGATATGGACTACACTGAAAAAAAATGATACACGGTAAAAAAAAATTTGGTGATTTTTAATATAAATTTTTGTCACTAAAACTTGATTTGCAAAAAAACACTATTTTTATTTTTTTTATTTTTTGATATGTTTTAGAGGACATAAAATGCCAACTTTTCAGAAATTTCCAGATTGTGCAAAAAATTTTTGAGCGAGTTATGAATTTTTGAATCAATACAATTTTTTTTCAAAAAATCGAAAATTGGTCGCAAAAATTTTTCAACTTCATTTTCCGATGTAAAATCAAATTTGCAATCAAAAAGTACATCAGTGAAATTTTGATAAAGTGCACCGTTTTCAAGTTAAATCCATATTTAGGTGACTTTTTTGAAAATAGTCGCAGTTTTTCATTTTTTTAAATTAGTGCACATGTTTGCCCACTTTTGAAAAAAATATTTTTGAAAAGCTGAGAAAAATCTCTATATTTTGCACTTTTGAACTTTGTTGATACGACCCTTAGTTGCTGAGATATTGCCATGCAAAGTTTTAAAAACAGGAAAATTGATGTTTTCTAAGTCCCACCCAAACAACACTACATTTTCTAATGACGATATCTCAGCAACTAATGGTCCGATTTTCAATGTTAAAATATGAAACATTCGTGATCTCTTCGAAAAAATTATTTAAAGAAAAATTTAAACGAGACTAACATTTCAAAAGGGCGTAATATTGAATGTTTGGCCCTTTTGAAATGTTAGTCTTAGTTCAAAAAAAAAATAAAATATTTTTTTCGAATAGATCGGAAAATTTCACGAATGTTTCATATTTTAACATTGAAAATCGGACCATTAGTTGCTGAGATATCGACATTAGAAAATGTAGTGTTGGGGTGGGACTTAGAAAACATCAATTTTCCTGTTTTTAAACCTTTGCATGGCAATATCTCAGCAACTAAGGGTCGTATCAACAAAGTTCAAAAGTGCAAAATATAGAGATTTTTCTCAGCTTTTCAAAAATATTTTTTTCAAAAGTGGGCAAACATGTGCACTAATTTCAAAAAAGTCACCTAAATATGGATTTAACTTGAAAACGGTGCACTTTATCAAAATTTCACTGACGTACTTTTTGATTGCAAATTTGATTTTACATCGGAAAATGAAGTTGAAAAATTTGTGCGACCAATTTTTCGATTTTTTGAAAAAAATTGTATTGATTCAAAAATTCATAACTCGTTAAAAGATTTTTTGCACAATCTGGAAATTTCTGAAAAGTTGGCATTTTATGTCCTCTAAAACATATCAAAAAATAAAAAATAAATTAAAAATAGTGTTTTTTGCAAATCAAGTTTTAGTGACAAAAAGTTAAATTAAAAATCACCAAATTTTTTTTTACCGTGTATCATTTTTTTTTCACTGTAGTCCGTATCCATACCTACAACTTTGCCGAAAACACCAAATCGATCAAAAAATTCCTTCCAAAGATACAGATTTTTGAATTTTCATACATCATTTTTGTATGGACAGCTGCCAAATTTGTATGGAAAATTATATGGACAAACTAATGATGCAAAATGGCTTCTTTGGGCATACCGTAGGCACCAAAAAAGTTTCAGTCGGATTAAAAAATACAAAAAAAAATCGAATGACCGAAATCTGAGAGAACTGCTCTTCTATTATTTTTGGTAGAGAAAAGTAGGCCGTTTCGTCGCTCGAGAATGACAGGAAAAGTAAGAAGTTTCACGACAGAATTGCAAAAATAAGCTTTAGCGTTGCGTGAAAGGTTGTTTGTAATCAAATGAGCAATTTAAGCTTTATTTTAGTAAATACCTAATTGCATAGATTTACAGTATGTAAAAAAAGTATTTACACCCTTTGGGCACTATGCACATTTTGTGATGAAACATGTAAAAAAATTAAAGTTTGACAGGAACCTAGTACTACGTTTTGTTCAGAAACTCATGCCAGACATTTTGCTACAAAAAGCTCATGAAAAGATGATTTCTATAAAAAGTTATATAACAAATACTATTACGAAAATAAAAAAGGTGCAAAAAAAGTTTGTACACCTTTCGAAAAATTAACATAAATAATGTAATTTGTTGACAAATCACCACAAATCCAGTCTCCTAGCTCCAAATAGGCATCATTGACTGATTAAAAACATAATTTGGATTGAATATAAAGTTTACTAACTACTTAGTATAAAAGTTTATATTACTCTGGAAATTCTATATAAAACTTATCTAAACTTAATTTTGCAAACTTTTAATTCAACTAAATGTCAATATATTACCATAGAATTGCTAAATAAACATTTTGGAGTAAGTATAACACCGTTTTGGGGATATTAGTATCGATAGAATAGATTTTTCGTTGGAATTTCGTACCAACCCGGAATTACGTCGTCGGAAAATCCGCCGGCATCCGAACCGGTCCACGATTCACAGGTCAACCTATGTGGAATCGGAAAGAGCATAAAATTTCCAATCTTTTGATACCCAAACATCTAGGTTTTCTTTAAAACCTACGTTTTTAAATACCTGGGCAAAAAGTAAGTTTGATCCACGAGAACAAAAATTACAAAATTTCATACATTTTTGGCAGATTGCTCAAACGAAACCATAACAACGTTTTTGCTTAGGTATTTAAAAACGTGGGTTTTATAGAAAACCTGGATGTATGGGTATCAAAAGATCGGACATTTTATGCCCTTTCTGATGCCACATAGGTTGACTTTTGAATTGTGGACCGGTTCAGATGCCGGCGGATTTTTCGACGACGTAATTTCGGGTTGGTACGAAATTCCAACGAAAAATCTATTCTATCGATACAAAGACCTCCAAATCGGTGTTATACCCTCTCCAAAATGTTTATTTAGCAATTCTATGGTAATATATTGACATTTAGTTGAACTAAAAGTTTGCAAAATTAAGTTTAGATAAGTTTTATATAGAATTTCCAGAGTAATATAAACTTTTATACTAAGTAGTTAGTAAACTTTATATGCAATCCAAATTATTTTTTTAATCAGTCAAGGATACCTATTTGGATTTGGGAGACTGGATTTATGGTGATTTGTCAACAAATAACATTATTTATGTCAATTTTTCGAAAGGTGTACAAACATTTTTTGCACCTTTTTTTATTTTCGTAATAGTATTTGTTATATAACTTTTTATAGAAATCATCTTTTCATGAGCTTTTTGTAGCAAAATGTCTGGTCTGGCATGAGTTTCTGAACAAAACGCAGTACTAGGTTTCTGCAGGGCTGAGCTGTAGGTTAGTCGAGGTTAGTCGTCGACTAACAAGTTCTTTACAAAAAATGTCGCCCTCCTTAAACAATTTGGCGCCCTCAGCAGGGCCCAAGAGAAACTTTGCATTTTGCAAATTTGCTAAGTTGCCAAGTTGCGCCGCGAAACGCTGCCGCGTTTGTTTTGAATCAACTAGCAGTGCTCTTCAACGTGTTCCGTTTTGATGATTCTTTCCTTTTTCTAGATGCTGCTACGTTGCTGTTCGCTCTGTTCACACTGCTCGTTTTATGCATCGCTACCATACAATGACCGGTGTTATGGTATGTCAGGGTCTGATCAGTGTTTGAAATATACATTTTTGTTCGCTGCGATGATTTAATTTATTGCGGCTGGAGTGGCTATTTTTGCCAAATCTTTCATAGACTTACCTCTAATAGGGTTGCAATTGGGTCAAATGTTTTTAATGGAATTTGCAATTCCTCAGTAATTTCAATGAAACTTAATTATGTTTAAAGGGTTGAGTATTAGACATCTTAAAAACGTTTGCTGAAAATGTCACATTCCATGTGGGGTACGTTTTTCACCAAAAATGATTTTTCAAAACAACATCCTTTTAGAATACCATTTGAAAGAGTAACACTGCTGAGTTACTTGTTTTGATCATTTCTTCGAATTAGAGCATTAATTTAGTTTCAATTTTTAAACGATTCATCAAATTCCATCATATTTTTGGAAAATGTTGGTAAACTATCTAAGATTAATCCTTCGCTTTTTCGCTATCATTTAAATTGTTTTTTTTTTCGGTAGAAGTAATGAGAAGTGAATCGTTTTTTGACCCATAGTTACACAAACTGACGGTACAGTAATGTTAACTGGATACAATTTTCAGATATAATAATGTTGATTTAAAATGAAACATGTTTGTATGAAAACTGATTACCTTTCCGATTAGGGGATTCAAACTCGTACTGTTGCAGTTTGTCGATAATCAAACAACATTTTATAATTAGTGCAGGGACCAGTTCGGACGAAGTCGGGTTTCGCGGAGTGTTATTAAAGGATAAAGGACAAATGGATAACATTTCTGTGTCTTTTTGAAACTCACTTTTGCATTGCTAACCTAGCTGTTATTTTTGTGTTATCATAGCATATTCCCCCCGCTCACTTGGCGCCCCTTGTACAAATATAGGCGCCCTACGAGGAGAAGCGCCCTCGCCAGGAACATTGGCGCCCTAAACCCGTCAACAGCGACTAACTGGTTCAAAATCGTACAGCTCAGCCTTGGGTTTCTGTCAACATCAAATTGTTTAGATGTTTCATCGCAATATGTGCATAGTGCCCAAGGGGTGTACTGTACAGATTTTTGGTTTAAATTTGATCTAATCACTAATTCAGATGAGATTGAGACCATCCCACGATTCGTAGCTCACAGCTCACCAATTTCTGCATGAATCGCTTGACTTACTTATAAAAACTTCGTTTTTGACAAGAAAAAATGCACGGCCAATAAAGTGTTTGAAAATAAAACTAATATCACGTTTTTCATAGGTTTTATCCGATACTCCTGATTGATTTGGTCTTCCGTTATATTTTCTTATTAAATCATTATTATTTTTTTCTTATTATTTTATCATTTACACTGTGTCAATTTTAACCTGCCAAATGTCCCATTTGACACCAATATATAATTCATTTCCAATCTTTAAACGATTGGAATGTCCACCACGCGTCCTCAACCATCAACCGACCAGCAAGAACCGGCCCAACCATATGGTGCTCGTTGAAGTTCCACTTCAACCTGTCAACCTACACGGTGGCCAGCCAGTACCAGTTTGCAACCGATCCAGTTTGATTTCACTCCACGACTCCGCGCAAAGATCATCGCTCGGTTGTTTCATTTTCGACAGCTCTACTAGCGCCTTGTAACCCAGCAGCAGCAGCGGCGGCGACGCACAAGTTCAATATCCTGATATGCAGATCGTCATCATTACCAGCTCCTCCTCGCTTCAGCTAAGCCAAGTCTCCACCCCAAGTCTAGTCGCGGGGTGAGAGTAGACTCTCTCGTCTCGCGACTTAGCCTTGACTTGAATTTCCCTGCTCCTCTCGCCAATCACGGTGGTGATCTCTTCAACTCCGACGGCGACGCAACTCAGTTCAGCTTTGCTGGGTCACCGCAACGGAGACTTTGCAATCAACTCCACCAGCAGCAACGCGTTTGCAAAGTCAAACCAGTTTCACGCCAGACGACGACGACAACCGGGTGTGAGATGACTTTTCGTGACTTTTAATTTAATAATTATGATAATTTTACGACCATTTCGCCCGCTGATATGCTGCTGACGAGCCGAATCTTCAACTGGCTGGTGCATGATTAATCGTTTGTTTTGCTTCGTCGTCGGTCGTCACAGCCGGGTTCTTAACCTTATAACGGTTTGGCGTTGCGCTGATGTCGCTGAATCGGACGGCTGGAATCCTCGCGTCGTAAAGATGAGCGTTTTATGGGGCCCAATATCGAGCCGACCGTGATTTTTTGGGGAAAATATTTCAATGTTAAGAGCTGTTACAACGGTCGTGACCGGTTTGACGAGATGTGTAATCGGCACAGGTCACGTAACTTTGGAGAGTGTGATGACTGAAATATGTTTTTTTAGATGACGTTGGTTCATAAATTCCTTCTCTAATATTCTAATTTGGGAAGGGAACAAAAATACGCGAAAACAAGGTAGAATAAACAACAACAAAAAACGCGATTTTTTTTCTATGAATGTTCACAGTACCAACATAAGTGTTAAATACTCTTTTTGATGAAGTTCATAATTTTTCATGGTTTATTTGATTTTGCAAATAATCAAAACAATAATTTCAAAATTAAGGTATTACAGTGGACTCTCTGGCTGTCGATCTTCTCGATATTGATAATGCTCCAGCTGTCAATAAAATTTTCAGTCCCTTCAAACAGATTGCTTTGATTTTTCATTCTATAATGTGATAACTCCCGCTCTCGACGGTCCCTTCAATATTGACAACGAGAGAGTCCACTGTATCTGGAAACTTGAGAACAAAATTATAAAGAGTTTAATACATGGAGCCGGGACCGTGGTGTAGGGGTAAGCGTGATTGCTTCTCACCCAGTCGGCCTGGGTTCGATCCCAGACGGTTCCGGTGGCAAATTTTGAGACGAGATTTGTCTGATCACGCCTTCCGTCGGACGGGAAGTAAATGTTGGCCCCGGACTAACTTAAGGGTGCACAGCAACCAAGGAAGTTGTTGTCTTCTTATACCAAAATTGTCAAACTTACGGACCCAATCCTGCAAGAATCTGATTGTAAAAATAGTCAAACTTTGTTGTAAATAACTACGAAGACAGTAATTTAGGGGATGAATAAAAAATTATATCGATAGTTCCCGTAGTATTGATAATACTAAAATGTCTGTAACAGAAATCTGGGTGCAAAAGCTATGGTTGATGTGTACCGTTAAAAAAGGTTAGGTCGTTAGCTCAGTCCAGGTGTAGGAGTCGTCTCCCTGGGTCCTGCCTCGATGGAGTCGCTGGTAGGCAGTTAGACTAACAATCCAAAGGTCATCAGTTCGAATCCCGGGGTGGATGGAAGCTTAGGTGTAAAAAGAGGATTGCAATTGCTTCAACAATCAAGCCTTTGGACACCTAGTTTCGAGTAGGAATCTCGTAATCGAGAACGCCAAGGCAATGCTGTAGAGCGAATAATTTGATTTTTTTGATTTTGACATGAAAAATCAATAAAAATCGACTTATTTTTATTATTAATTAAATTGTTAATCTTTTACACAGTATTTTTTTGTATATTTGGAAGTTTTAAAATTTCATTTTACATCGTGTAATATTACATCAATTTTCACTGAGAAATTGGCATTACAGTAGTTTACACATTGTTAAAAGAAAAACTCCATATTAAAATTTTTAAAATTTTATTATTTTCAACATGTTGCGTCATTTGATACCTATATTTCAAATCGCGAAAGTTGTGGTACTGTGTAAAAAATTAAAAAAAAAATATATTAAAAACATCAATGTTTTGAAAATTTGTACCAAATTTTACGTCGTTCGATACCTATATTTCATATTATGAAAATCGTAAATAAATGTCCGATGAATCCGAAAAAAATATTTTCAATCATTGACCGTTCTTCTTTTTTTTCGAGTTCATACCATTGATGCCCAAAATTTACAATTTTATTAATTGGCAAGGAATTCACTTAAATTCAATTCTGTCAATTGGAGCGTGTTCAGAAAGTCCAAATTTATCATACCTTGACGTAACTGAAGCGATCACTGACCACAACTTCAAAAATGTCAACTTCAAAAATGTGTTGTAAGTTTATGTCGCCTTCAAAATTGGTCCGAAAAATCAGGAAAAATCCAAATGTTATTGGAAATAGAAGTCTGATAAACTGAAAAAAAAAATTAAATACAATTTCCTGTATTTATATGTTTAATCATATTTAACATGTTTATATTCGTAAATGCTTAGAAATTTTAAAAACTAAAATTGCAAAACAACAAGGCACATAAACTTCAAAAAAATATTTGGAATGGTCTTATAATTACCTAACAATGTTCATTTTCTATTTCTCATGTCTGTAACATAAATACCTACACGTTTTTTTTATTCATAATATAATTTCGTTATATATTTTTGCTATGATTGTCGTGCTTTTCATGTTAAGCACACAATTTCGGCAACTATTACGTGATCCAAACTAAGACATGCGATAAATTTATCCGCCAGTAAAAAGCCTTGAAAACGTCGCACTAAAGCTTCCGCTTCCCATTAATTACCCGCTGGTGCGTGGCAACTTTACCGGATATCAAGGTTCAATTAACACCCAAACAATTAATGGCGGAAACTGCGGGGTCTATTGCTCTGCGAAAAACTTCCCACGCTCTTGATTCCACTCCGTTTTAGACCGCTGCTAATCAACTCGTAAAAACAGCCTTTTCGTGAATTACGCGCGTTCAGAACCGAAAAGGAAATCTTTCAAGACCCCTCTCTCGATAAAACCAACAACACGAACCTTAATTAAGGCACCGCGTGTCAGCGTTCTGGGAAATCCGCGGCGTAAGTCGACTTTATTTCTTCGAGGGTTTTAAAATATCCGGTAAATTGGCCATCAAAAATTGCCGGGAAGGGAGGAGACACGCGGGTTCACGCGTTGTTTACGGCTTTCCTTTGCCGGATTATATATTGGTCGGCGGTGGTTATTACAGGTTACACACCGCCTTGTCGAAACGTATTGGCCGCGCATAATTTTCCAATTTCGGCGATCGACTTGATCGGCTGCCGGACATCAAAATAATGCGACGGTCGTGCAATTCGATTTTTTTGCGCTTTTTATTCGAGTCGGACATTGAGGCAAGGAAAGAAAAGTCCCCCCGAGTTGAAATATAATTTGTTGAATTCGTTTTTCGCTTAATTTAATAATTTTTGTTGGGCACAACGCGCTTGGAACGGGATGGCCGCAGGCTAAAATTGGTCATTACTGAAGTGGGGCAGTTCTCAAAGTCTTAAACTGACAATATCACTTATTTTCGAGAACCACCCCAACATTTCGGAAATCGTTACAGCACGACACAAATTGTTGTGTTCTTTTTGGGCAGGACGATTTTTTTTGTATTCCTTTGTGGCGACGGCTGATTTGTTCAATTTGTTAAGGCCCATGTGACGGTCGCGACACACCCGGCAGGACAACTTTCATTATCGAATTACTGCCGAGTAGCGTAATGTACTCGATTTGTCTCTTAATTAAAACAACGCCGCCCTTGTTCGATGCTGGCTGCGATCTGGGAGGTTTCGCGTTGTTTCGGTGCGGATATTTTTAAATAAATTTATGACTTTTTACTATGACTTGTTGAAATGTTAAATAAACTGCCCTGTTTTATATAAATGTATATAGAAAAAATAGGGAAAATTCAACCATGTACCTACTTTACTTCCATGCAAAAGAATTATGTGATCAGTTGCTTGAAGATTATTTGTAAATTATAACGCAATAATTTATGCTCAATAGGTCCAAAACAGGTACATCAACACAACTGCCCACCATTGAAAAAATGGCTAATATCCACTTTTTGCAAAAACGAGTTATTAGCACCAGGTGGAAGAGGATGTTCTAACGCATCTTCTGAAACTTGAATTTCACTAAAATAGTGTTTAGATTTGGCTGCCGATGCGAAAAACCAAACGGCTAATATGCCACTCTTATGGGAAATTGCCTTGACGGAGATTTGGTGACAAACACTAAAACGCGTTTTTCTCGGAATACTTGATTTGGCATAATAGCCGAATTTTCAATTATGGGCAGACAAGCTGTACCAAAATTCCATTCAAATCATCAAATCCAACCAACATAATTTTCTCACGCCTAATCAAGGACAACATTTCTTCAACCTTCCTTATCGGGAGGCTGATCATGGGCGCCGGGGCCGTTAGTCATTCCGAGCTTCAAGTCCAACTCTCATTCCCCCCTACAAACTAGTATTCGAGCGGATCCATTCGCATCACTCAAACCTTAACCCTCTATTTAAAATACCGCACAACTACTGAAAGTTAAAACAACAAAAAAGTTCAGGAACCGGATCCTGGTGTCCGGACAGCTCACTGCCAAAGGAGCAACCTGATTGGAGGCCAGGTCAGGCCATTTTTCGTCTCCTTGGGCTTCTCGGCACATGGGCGTGGAAATTGATGTAATGAAGATAAATTACATTTTACCGGAGAGGCTCGCTGCGCGGTGGAACTGAACTAGGGTTGATGTCTTCCTCCGTGGCTGAACAATTATATAATTGAAGCCTACCTATACCGGTTCATCATGGTGGTGATTTTGAAGATGACAATGAGAAGCTCATAGCTTAATCAACTTGTTTGTGATATTATCAGTTTCGCGAAAACGAGCAATACGCAGTACGACGCATGTCCTACCAAATTGTTTCGAAAAAAAACATCGCAAACATGTAAAAATTGACAGAAATGCCATTTTCGGACCTTCCTAACACCCCATGCCGTGTTAGGAAGGTCACTCTAATGGCCAAACAAAAAATACGGGTCTAATTATTTCGGCCTGGGAAGGCCCAAAAAATGTCAAGCCAGATCCGAGCCCTTTTGTTTTTTCCATGCTGTGTTCGTGAAAATTGCTGTGTAAGAATAGAACAGCTAATAAACGAAAGCAAACCTACTTCCAGAGAATAATCGCTGAAAAAAAACTAAAGATGAGAACTTTTTTGCAACTTCACAAAAGTTCTTAACGACTGCAAACAAACATTTATTGTGATTTTATACCTACAAATTACGTTAAAACAATGAAATGTTTCTACAGTACTTTTCAAAAATCTCAATAAAATTACTACCAGAAAAAATATTGTTTTTTTGCAAAATGATAAATTCAGATTCAATACGTACCGAGTGTATCGAAATAACACTAAGCTAGGTAAAGACATGCTCAATGTACCTCAAGAAGTAGTTTTCGACCAATTTTGAAATAATAAAGTTTAGGATAAATGTATGTGATGTAATGTATAAATAAATCCGTGCTTTATTTTTCGATATCTCATATTCGATGGACTATACGACCCCTTTCAGTTTTGAACATTCGAAAAAGTCGTGTTTTTTTGTTTTGGAAAATTGTTGTCAGAGAGACTTAATTTAATTTAATTTAATTATTATTTTATTAGAATTTAACAATTCTGCTCCAGGATGCTACATTTGCAATTCAGAGATTGGGAGAACCTTTCTACTGAGATCAATTCATAAAACATATTTCTAAGTATAGATTTTGCTAGCTGAGTGCTCTTTTATGTTTTGGATACCCGTCAAATTGATAGCGTATTCAAAATTCAAAAAAAAACGTGTTTTTCTGCCATTCTTCGTTACTCAACTATAACATTTTTTAAATAAAAATAATTGAAAAGCACTTCTTTTCTAAACAAGTGCTGAAAGTTCAACTTTTAAGCATCCATTTCAGTGCTGTACTCGTAGTTGGTGTATTCTGGACATTTGTAGAACTTATCAAAACACACATTTATCTTTCAAGAGAGCGAAAACCGGACCTTTTAAACGAAAGTTATAGCCATTTTGAAATGTCAATAACTTGAAAGGTGGTATAGTTTAACCTCGCTCGTGGAAGAATCTGAAAATACACATTCTAGAGTACATTTGCTGAAAATGTCTCTGAGGTCTTTTTTGTTTGGCTATAACTTTCGTTTAAAAGGTTCGATTATCGCTCTCTTGGAAGAAAAATGTGTGTTTAGATAATTTCTACACTGCCCATGTTCACATAAATGCCCCATATGCATAAACAACAAGCTGAGAAAAACGCAAGACAAATTTGTCCCACACATAAGGCTACGTGTTAAGTTTTCACGAAAAAACTGGGTTTCCTCCTGATATCTAGAACAAAGTACCTGATGTTATAGGCTCTTCTTAACATTCCAACGCCCAAGGCTCCAAAAAAGTTGGAACGGTAACTTCAACTCGCTGGTTCTCGGGCATAACTCAACCAATCAAGATGATTCTTCTTTCCAGTGATTTGTTAGGATGTCTAGATGATTCTAGAACTTTGCAGAACTCAATTTGATCAAATCTGTAATTTCTGCGATCAAAAACATCGTTTCAACTTTTTTTCCGCGTGTAAAAAAAAAATCGCCAAAAATTCCGCGGAGGCAGTTGTTTTAAAAAAGGTGGAACGATGTTTTCGGACGCATAAATTACAGATTTGATCAAATTGAGTTCTGCAAAGTTCTAGGATCATCTAGACATCCTAACAAATCACTGGAAACAAGAATCGTCCCGATTGGTTGAGTTATGCCCGAGAACCAGCAAGTTGAAGTTACCGTTCCAACTTTTTTGGGAGGCTTGGGCATCCGTGTAAGTTGGACATGCGTTGGGCGTTCCAGTGTTAAAAGAGCATACGATTTTAAAACCAAACTGCATCAGAAACGCAAAAGTGATGAAAATGTTTCCTACAACTTTTCACAAGACACCGAAGCGGTATCTCGTCATCCCGCCAAAATAAGAAACTGAGCCCCCCTAAAATTTGGACCACCCCTAATGTCCCCCATACCAAAAGATGTCCTTATTGACCCTGATCAATATGTAAACTTTCATGTAAAAATGTCAGGTTGACCATGACCATCCTGCATTATTCGTATGATTTTTTCAGCATTTTCAAGGTTCAAGGCAATTTCCAGAAAACTTTTAAAGCTGAAAATAAAAAAAATCTCTTGGAAAAAGCATGTATTTTTCTGTCAGTGTATTTTTTTTTCAAAAAGCTCGATAAATTTCTTACAAATCATTCTCCAGGATGCCCTCGAAAGACTGGCTGCGATAGGGTTAGATTAGATTAGATTAGAAAAGCTCGATAAATTTCTTACAAGTTCATCTTTGATTTCTTTTTGATGCAAAATCAAATTTTAATTGGTATATTAGATAGGATCCGTTTTGAGCTGTAATTGTCCTATGTAAACACTGTATTCCTCGAAACTGAGTATAAGCATTTGACTGTTGGAACAATTTACCAAAGTCTTAAGCTAAAAATTACTATTCTACAACGATGCAAACGCTGTGAAAAAATATTTGTTGTGAAGATTGTAGTTTACAAATTCTGCCCTTTATTCGTGTTGGGCCAGAATTAAACATCCAAATTTGTTTAATGTTGAACAAACTCCGGGATCTGTCAATATTGTTTAACATTTCCGTACATTCAAAAGCAAATATTCAAATATAATAGGAACTAACACCCATAACAAAACACATCCCCTTCTTTAAAGATCAATGTCAAGCGAGCTGTCGATTATTGTCGCTTTGTCGTGTGTTAATTTCCACCATCAACAGACACAACAAAAAAAGCCATCATCAAAATCAACAATGAGTTCAACCCCAGCACCCATGTGTTTGTGTCTGAGCCGTTTAATCAACAATGGCTTACGTAGGTCACGGTTCCCACGTCGTCGTCAACTTCGTCAACTCGATGTTTACCTTACTTATTATACACCCTTTAAAAAAATATCAAGCTGTCACATCACAACCTGCCTATTCAATGGCTGCGACGAACCGTGGGTGGATTGTGGAAGTTCATGAACACGCCGAGCTGCGCCACATTAAGACATTAACCTTAACTTAAGGGTGAAATCTTCAAACGCTTTTCACTTGCGCTAATTTTCCTTTTGTGTGCTAATTACCGAACCCCTTCAAAAGTAGCGGACTAATTCAGGGCTAAACAGTTCAGATTCGGGCGCCGGATGAGCGAAATTAGAATTCAAAATAGGTTCACTTGTGCTCATTTTTGGAACAATTGAAAGACGGGACATCCGAGCCGAATCGAGTGCTCGACAGCAGCAGCGGACACTTGAACTTTTGGCGTAAGAAGGTTGCTGTGCGATGGAAAAGGTGCGTAAAATCGGTGGGCAATTATGCCAAATGAGTCGTTTGGTAAACGAATCAGCACACACAAAATCGTCTGTTGTTCTGATTTTTGCGTTGGCGAGAAGCTTCGGAGAAGAAGAGCCCAGTGTGAATCCATTGAAGTTCTTCTAATTGTTCAGCAAAGAGGTTGAATCATCAAGGCTCTCGATTTTGCTTGCTGGCTAATTTTATTTTTTTATTTTTCCTTTAAAAAAAAAACATTATAAAATTCCACTTGCAGAGATTCCCAACAAAAAAACTGTAACGTTATTAAAGTAATCGGCCAATAAACTACACTTATAAAAATGTTTCAAAATAACCTCAATCATATAAAATGAAAAGTCCCAAAATTTAAATATGCAATCACAAGTGTTTGCTCTACCGCGAAGGAGATTGGAAAGTTTGATTAAAAAAATAATTTCAATCATAATTTTTAATGAAATAAAAAAAAGTTGTGTTACTATTATTTAATAAATTTATTGTAAATTACAATTTGTAATATTTTTGTTATTTTATAGTTTATCTTCTTTTTTCGATATGTGGAATAAAAATTCAAAAAATACTTTAAAGTGTCCAACAAATTGAAAATGCAATTTAAATAAAAGAAAATGAATTCTTAATACTTTTAAATCAATGGCATATTTTTTCAATGAAAATCCCATTGTTGCAATTTCTACCCCTATTTTAAACCTTTTTTAAAAAATGTATGAAAAGAGGTAGAAAACCATAAGGTCGAATGGACAAAAGGTCAAATGTGGAAAAAGTGAAAAAATATTCTGTAATAATGTAATTCTTGAACAATAATCATTTTAAAATAACGTTATGAGATTTTTCAAACATGAGCAGTTTTTTTAACAGTTTCTTCATAATCTATAAAATTTGAGAGATTTTCCATTCTATAGGAACAATCTTTCATCTTTCTATCTTTCAAACAAGAACTGAGTTTTTTTTTCCATTTCCAACATTAAAAAAAACTTATCCTTATGATTATAGTTGGTTTTTTACAGTTCTTAAAAAACAACTTATTCTGAATCATACTAAAAATGTGAGATATTTTCCATTATAACAAACATGAGCTACTGCCCATGTTCACATAAATGTCCCATAGGCAAAAACAGCAAGCTGAGAAAAACGGAAGAAAAAATTGTCCCATACATAAGGCTACGTATTAAGTTTTCACGAAAAAACTGGATTTCCTCCTGTTTTCTAGAACAAAATACTGAATGTTATAGGCTTTTCTGAAAGATCAAACGATTTTGACGCAACTCAAAACAATGAAAATGCATATGAGACATTTATGCTCTGCCAAGTTCTTTAAAAAACGTACTTCTAAAGTATTTTGTGAATTTTTCCTTCCTTAATGGAAAATTTTAAAAACACATACTTTTCTTGTTTTAATATTTTGGTGAGTTTTTCCATTCTTTAAAATATCAGCTGTTCTTAAAAATAAAAATAAAGTCACTTCAAAAATATTTTGAAATTTTTCCTATTTTTTGAGGAAACTATCTTGAATTGCTGCACTACTTTTTCCAGTCTTAATCAAATATTCTTAAATATTATAATTTTAATATCAACCTACTCTTGATATCAGATTATTCCATTCTTTAAAACGTAGGCAGTTCTTTGAAAAAAAAACACAAATTAATTAATTATGTTTGGAATATTTTTGAGCCATTTTCCATTCAATATTTATGAAAAATTTGAAAATGTCTTCTTAAATATTTTTGATAGTTTTCTGTATTTTTTATATCTGTCCTTAGTAGTTGTAATATTGTTGAGAGTACTTCTTCATTCATCGGGAGTTATTTAATCAGGTAAATTATTAGGCAATTGCAAATCAAATATTTTTCGAAAAATTTGCATATCCCCTTCCCCTCTTAACTGCCTCGAAAAATTAGGGCGCAACATCAAAATTGTATCAAAAATATTAATGATAAAAGCATTCAAAAAAAACTTTCGACCTTTTGACCATACGATTTTATGTCTTTCGACCTTTTGTCATACATTCAAGGTATTTCGACTATCGATTTCTAAAACAAATGAACAGATTTTTGGTTCTTTTGCTTTATATACCTTCCATAGAATATTGTTTTTTTAGTTTTATAAAATCCTAGCCTGGAAAATTTTAATTGCATGAATTTAAAAGTATTCCTTTCAAGCTTCCAACCAAGAGTTAACTTTAACCTTTTTTTTGTTTATTTAGATTAAAAAACTTATAGATACAGTAAAACTATTTTGTTCTTAACTTGAGAAAATTGTAGAACATTAAATTCAGAAACTAGACGCAATGACAAAGTTGTTAATTTCCTCGAACAACGATGACTTCGTCCGATTTATAGACCATTGACTTTGACAGCGAGGTGCCTCATAACCACTTCCGACAGTGTGGGAAACCTCAAAATCTCAATCATTATTTTCCAGCATTCCATTGGGGCGTTCCAAGTCGCACCATTGTTTCGGCTAATCTGTCCATTATGGCGACTCTTTAAAATAGACCCATCACCAAAATCACATCAACAGCCACGCAAAAGACACTTTACTAACTTCCTCCATTTGTTTTTCTCTTTTTTCCTCCTCACAGGTAAAAAATGCTCCCCCAACCCAGAGACCACACCGTGTCGAAAATGGTGAGAAAAGTTATTATCACCAGCACCAGTCAAATCCGGGACCTTCCGGGTGGGTTCCGAAATTGCGCGCTCTTTGATCCTCTTCGGAAGATGCTGCCCCGCAGTAGCTTTTAACTTCAGGGTGTTATTGCGTTGTCGAATCAATTTTATCGACTTAATCCAACCGAGTTTGAGCTTAAAACGATTTCTTCGCGGTGTGTACGATACGCCACTTTCGTTTCACACACTGCACCCTGTAATCGCATCTTCTTTCTTGGAAGCGCGGTCAATGAGATTATAAGGAAGGGTAAAGGGCGGTAAATTGGTAAATTTTGAACTTTAAATGCTTTTAAGCAGAAAAAAAACAAATTTTGGCAGTTGCAAATATTTTTCAAGATTTATAATTATTTTAGGCATTTTACGAATTTGTGAAAATTCAACACCTCCACGTAACCGTATCCATCAAAGGAATCCTTTTCTATATTTTTAGAGCCTCAAAACATCTGAACCATAACTTATTTAATATCAACAGTTAACCAGTTCTTTCTACCCACTTTTCTTCATCATCATTTATAACCGCCGGATAAATGTATCAAAACACAAACTAAAATCCAATTTCTCAATTCCCAATTCTGGCCCCGCGATTATCTGCATCATATTTTTAAACTTATTTGCATATTTTTCGAACCCACACATCTTTTTGCAGTAACGTCCGGCTGGTCCATCCACCTGTTTGGTGCATAAATTTCGCTCACCAGATTAGACACACCGATAATCGCCATTTATTAATTTTTATAGAGATCCATAAATTCACCGGGAAAACCATCAGCTTTCCTCTCCAAAGGAACTGTACTGCTGCTGCTCAGCCAAGTCGTCGCCAAAAGTTTAACCAAAGCGAGCTGTCGTAGAGGCAACGGTTCAACGAACTTCTTTTCCTTTAAAAAAAAAGAAAAAAAAAACAAGCAAAAAGTTCACACCGCGTTGACGGTTGATGACCGTGTCATCCGTGTCCGTTAAGTCCGGTCGTGCGAAAAGATCGAACTCAGGAAGGCGAAATTATGATAAACAAAACGCGTTGTTTTTTTTTATTTTTTTTTATTTTGAGAAACCGGTTTTGGGACCTATGGAGATCCAAAAACGGTTGTCATCGTTACTAGATGATATTTTGTCTGTAATGTCTTGAACATTTCGATGCCTCTGTGCTCTCTTATGCTAACTAGATAGGAAAACTAGCAAGCTAAGAACAAGAGAGCACAGAGGCATCGATTTGTAAAAAGTGCGAAAGTTTGGTTTACAGTTTGTTAGATATTTTTTCAGTTAACTGAAGAGATTTTTTGAAAGTACTAAAAATAAACTTAAAACAAGTTTCTCAAAATGTTCAAGATGAAGCAATCAAAACCTAAAAACCCTTAAATGGAAGCATTATGTTCGCCTTCAGTTAAAATCTGCGAACACAAACGCATTAATGCAACATGGCGCTCAATTTCCTTCTTTTCTTTTTCGTAAAACTTCCCTTTAACGTCCTCATACAGTCTGGTCCGAAAATTTAAGTTACAAAACATACAGACTTATGCACGCACAAAAAGGTAAAACATCACCCCAACTTTATGCTGGTTTTATGATTTGTGCAGGCTTGTTGTAGTTGTTGTTGTTACAACATTCGACGGCGCGAATTAACAAGCGTCGTAAAGCCGCTAATCTGGTTAATTAATTTAACTGTGGCGTTCGATTTGCGTTTGCAGCGAGAATTGCATGACTGCAGACAATTTTACAACGCTGTCGTTCACACCTCAATGTTGTGACATAAGAAAACGGCACAAAGTGCATGGATTGGTACAGTAAATCAGGCGGATGGAAACGAGGCAAATCTGTTTGAAGCTTGAACCAAATTAAATTACATTAGTAACTGAAGAAATGTCTAAAAAGGTTTTGACTAAAGTTCAATGTAGAAAATGTATGCAAAGCAAAGAATTTTAAAATTAAATTGATGAGGTTATAACAGAGTATTACAATTTATTTCAAATTCCAGGATTCTTGTCATGAGTAACAGAGCGATGGCTTTTATTTATGAATCAAATCTATTTTATTAGAACTTCTAATTTAGAAGACATTTATTTTATTAGAAGACAATATACTTAAATACTATAGTCGTTCAAATTTTAAAACCGTGGAAAATGTCACTAATTATTGATAAGGAGAAATCTTACATTTTACTTGTTACATGGACTTTGACAAAGCTTTGCAAACAAAATATTGTTGGTGTAAATTTTAGCTATGTTTAAAATTAATATCCTCTATTAAATGTAGTCAAAATAGGTATGCAATAAAAAATATGATACAGATTTTAATATAACGCAATTTGTTTGATCTGAAAAAAATATTGATTTTATTACATGAAATAAAATGTGAAATTAGCAAGCAAAAAACATTAAACTAGGAAAATCTGGAAACAAACACAACAAGTTGGAGGTTTTAGAAAAGGCCTAATGCTACAAAAAAAAACATAAAACAAGAGAATTATAGTTTTACGCGAAACAATTGCAATTCCCATCGTTTTCAGAAATCAACTTTTAAATTTATGTTTTATTGTGATAAAATTTTTAACATTGATTCCTTTTACCGTAAACTGTGATTGTGATAGGATTTCAATTTGTTTTTGGAATATTTTCCAACAGGAAAGGTTTTTCTCAAGATTATTATTTTTAAAACATGTACTGAGGTAGACCACACAAAGTCCATGCACTATTTTGGCAAAAAAGTTTTTTCAATATTGTTTAGAAAAATAGTTGCGTTAAAAATTCTTAGTTTCAAAAACGGGGTGACTTTGATAGTCATAGTTTTTGTTGTTAAAATCATATTTAAGATTGTCAAACTTTTTTTGTACGTTAAATGTTTCATCACTAAAGTAGCTGATATAGTTTTTAAGAGAAAAAAATCAATGTTTATATTTAGTTAACTTAATTTATATGCTTTTAAACAAAATACATATAAATTTTAGGTAAAATTGTTAAAAAGTCAGCATTGTCTGAAATTTGTTAAAACTAGTTTTGTTTATAAAATTATCGATTTATATTGCATTTTATACTGAATTCGAATCACGAATCACAAGTTTTCACATTTTACATGAAATTTGTCCAACTGAAATTGCCTATAAATTTGGAGATTTTTTTTTATTGTGTTTCAAAAATACATGTTATTTATTATTTACAAACTTATTTAACCTTCTCCTAATGGAAAATTGTCCAAAGAATCCGAAAATGCATTCCGTTTTCCGATTCAAAATCATGTTCCTTGAGAAAAACATGACGCTTTGAGAAGTTTAGAATAATGACTTTCATCAACATTTTCTTAACATTAGTTAACTAACTTTTTAAACTTTTCAAAAATTTATGAAAAATTCTTTTTGAGGTACTTTGAATCGCAAACCTATCAAAATCACCCCGGCTATCAAAGTTACCCCGTTTTACGGTATGTCTAAATAAGACCATTCATCATTGCACAGTGGTCCAGATCCAAAAATTAAGATTACATGAAAAAAACATATAGTTGTGCAATTTTAGAATTTGGTTAGGGTGGTCTTATACACTTTTCCCTTGGAAAATAGACATTTTCAAATGAAGATATCTCTAGTTAAAAGAAAAATACCCCTGAGATTTTTTTCAGCATTTGTAGTGCCAAATCACTCCTTTCCAATGCAACCTGGCGCTAAAAATTTGTCTTGCGCCTATTTGGGATATTTGAGTTTTAAATTTGCATCTTTTTTACTTTGAAATGGCTGTAATTTTTTACCCTTAACGGTACACATCAACCATAGCTTTTGCACCCAGATTTCTGTTACAGACATTTTAGTATCTTCAAAACTACGGGAACTATCGATATATTTTTTTACTCATCCCCTAAATTACTGTCTTCGTAGTTATTTACAACAAAGTTTGACTATTTTTACAATCAGATTCTTGCAGGATTGGGTCCGTAAGTTTGACAATTTTAGAATAAGAAGACAACAACTTCCTTGGTTGCTGTGCACCCTTAATTCCAGATTTGTAAAAAAAGTGTATTTTTCACAGCTCTGAAATTGCCTCGAACATAACTTTTCTCTAAAATTTAACCCTGAATTGCTACGTTCAAAAAACTGATTTTGAGGGTTTGCTCAGAAGCTTTCTCTAAATTTGGTCGTAGAAGGCGTTGATTGCGAGACAAAAGTTTGGTGTCTTCGACAAAGTTGCTTAGATTGGCGAGCCCAACAACATTCAAGAAGACAAAAAAATATTCCTGAAAAGTTAAATTTTCAAAATCACCGTTACCGTGAACCACCCTAATTTCAAACAATCCAGAAGTTGCCCTTTTCCATTTGCAACAACTTTTCTGAAGACACCAGAGCTCCAAAACTTCAAAATTTTTCGAAAATCCATTTTTCACATAAAAAAAATGGCTAATGGATAAAAATCCAAGCATTTTAATTCGCTTTTTATTACAAAAACTCGATTTTGAAAATCAAACAAATGAATTGTTTTAATTTTATGATATTGTTTGTAGATTAAAAGTGACTTTTGGTTCACTTAAACATATGAGTAGTTCTCTATAATACCGCAAATTTTTAAATTTTATTTTTTTGATTCGGATGCAACATTAACCATACATTCCCTAGGTCAAAAGAAGCAATTTTGCATCACTAGTTTTCCATAGAAATCTCCATACAATTTTGGGGGCTGTTCATCCAAAATTGGTATATAAATGTATGAAATTCTGTATTTTGAGAAAGGATTTTCTGATCGATTTGGTGTCTCCGGCAAAGTTGAAGGTCATGACTAGAAATTTTCGGAAAATGTAGGTACCGTAAAACGGGGTGACTTTGATAGGTTTGAGATTTTTCCGTAAAATGAAGAGTACAAATTAAATTCGTACGGAGTGGTATGGAATCATATTGACCGTGGTAGAGAAGTGTTCAAAGTACCTCAATAAGAACTTTTCAGATAATTTTGAAAAAGTTTAAAAAGTTAGTAAACTATAATTAAGAAAATGTTGATGAGTAGCATTATTTTAATCTTATCAAAGTATCATAATTGTCTCAGAATGTGAAAATTTTTAATTCGTGCTTTGAGTTCAGTTTAAAATGCAATATAAATTGTTAATTTTATAAACTAAACTCGTTTTAAACGAATTTCAGGCAAAATTCTGACCTTTTGACAATTTTACCTATTTTTTTTATATATTTTGTTAAAAAGCATATAAACTTAGTTCACTAAATATAAACATTGAGTTTTTTTTCTTAAAAACTATATCAGCAACCTTAGTAATGGTACATTTGACGTAAAAATAAAGTTAGAACACCTTAAATCTGATTTTAACAAGAAAAACTATGACTATCAAAGCCACCCCGAAATTCAAACTAAGATTTTTTCACGTAACTATTTTTTAAACACTATTGAAAAACTTATTTTTTTCAAAAAAAGTGCATTGACTTTGTGTGGGCTAAATGTACAAATTTTGTTAACCTGTGTAATCGGACCAATAGTTTCTGATATATTGTCAGTTGAAAATTGCTGGCTTTGTGAAAATCGAGTTGTTGGGTTAGAAGAAAAAAAGGTTTATCAATTTTTTCTGTTAGGTCCTGATAAGTACCTATAACTTTGCAAAAGACGAATCGAATCGATCAGAATATCCTTTCTCAAGATACGGATTTTCTAGTATCGTATGGATACACAAAATAAAATAAGATAGTATGTGCAAAATCGATGAATACCTATTCCAATTTTACTATTGTGATGGTACCAAAAAAATCATAATATTTAAGAGCGAGTTTTTCACCAATGTGTAACAGGTCGTATCGAGGTGCTCCGATTTGGATGAAACTTTCAGCGTTTGTTTGTCTATACATGAGATGAACTCATGCCAAATATGAGCCCTCTACGACACAGGGAAGTAGGGTAAAACGGGCTTTGAAGTTTGAGGTCGAAAAATCATAAAAAATCTTAAAATTGCTCGCAATTCCGTAAAACTTCACCAATTCCAACTCTCTTAGATGCATTCGAAAGGTCTTTTGAAGCCCTTTAAAATGTGCCATAGACATCCAGGATTGGTTTGACTTTTTCTCTTAGCTTTTGCAAATTACTGTCAAAAATGGATTTTTTTAAAACCTTAATATCTTTTTGCAACAGCCTCCAACACCCATACTCCCATAGGTCAAAAGATAGGTAATTTCATGCACTATAAGCCTATGGTATTAACTTTTTGGCCAATCGCAGTTTTTCTCATAGTTTTTAGGTTTTTCTATAACAAACATTTTACAACGTTAGTTTTTCCCCTGTAGGCCGCCATAGTGGCGCTTTTTGGTCTCAATTTTATCATATTCGGAATCCTCGGACAATTCCACGTAAGTTAGAAGTATTGGAGTTGTGAATTTGATTGGAAAAAATGCCATTTAGAATGAATTAAAATATTTTTTAACAATTTGTCGGATTAGGGGTGAAACGGATATTCGCCTACTTAATACAGCATTTGACGTATTGATCACAGGGTAAATAAGATCGATTTCTTTTTCCAAAAATGTTTTATATAATTATTTTTTAAATCAAAATTACAACTCCAATACTTCTAACTTACGTGAAATTGTCCGAGGATTCCGAATACGACAAAATTGAGACCAAAAAGTGCCGTCTTCTTGGCCTATAGGGCAAAAACTAACGTTGTAAAATGTTTGTTATAGAAAAATTGAAAAACTATGAGAAAACCTGCGATTGGCCAAAAAGTTAATACCATAGGCTTATAGTGCATGAAATTACCTATCTTTTGACCTATGGGAGTATGGGTGTTGGAGGCTGTTGGGAAAAGATATTAAGGTTCTAAAAAAATCAATTTTTGACAGTAATTTGCAAAAGCTAAGAGAAATAGTCAAACCAATCCTGGATGTCTATAGCACATTTTGAAGTGCTTCAAAAGACCTTTCGAATGCATCTAAGAGAGTTGGAATTGATGAAGTTTTACGGAAATGCGAGCAATTTTAAGATTTTTTATGTTTTTTCGACCTCAAACTTCAAAGCCCGTTTTACCCCACTTCCCTTTGTCGTAGAGGGCTTATATTTGGCATGAGTTCATCTCATGTATAGACAAACAATCGCTGAAAGTTTCATTCAAATCGGAGTACCTCGATACGACCTCTAGAACAAACCGAGCAATATTTACAAATACTGCCTCTTAAATAAATAATGACTTGCACTAAAATCTACCACCCAAATCTCATCGATCTTCCACTGGGCAATACCACAGATAGCAAGTGGACGGATCATCGTTATTACGAAATTCGCCACCTCAAAGTGCCACCCAATACCTGCCAAAAATCCACAGCCAAAACCCGTCTGGAGATTGGCATGATACCTCCAATTGTCGCGCCACCATCCACCACATGAATGGCAACGCAAATATTTGCTCCACAGTTCGGCTAGCAAAATATCACCACCACCGAAGAAGGCCTACCCGTGCCGTGTGGTGGTACCCTTAAGTGGGCCTCCATGAATAGGTTCGTTCGGCTGCCCACGCCACCAGTCAGGTTCCAATTGGGGGGATAGACCCATAAATGGCACCCTCAACAGCCAGCCATCAGCAGGAGCTATTAAACTGTTATTAGAAAGTGAATGAGAGTGTGATATTCAATGTTTGACTTCCTTTAGGGTCACCGTGATGTTATCGCAAATGTTGACCTGACAAAGGAGTCCCGAAAATGGCCATGTGGCCATTCTTTGGCGGAGAAGTGGTGGACCGAAAATTGTGACCGTCATCGTGACAGCAGCACGCGTTTGTTCAATTTGTTTGCGAAACTGTGACGGCGATTAGCACTCTTGAGAGATTTGATTGTCGGTGGCTCCAGAGAGGATCAAGTCAGCGCTGACTTTTAGAATCGTGTGCGTAAACTTTATCGGCAGCGCTATAAATTTGACGTCCCAGTTAGTTTTGCAGACAACTCAATTAAATCTTGATGCCTTAATTCCAATTACGCAAAGGTCATCCCGCGCAGCGTTTGTTCGGGGGCGAAATATATTTTGCATATAAAAGTGTAACGTTTAAACGGGCAAATACCACCGCAAAGGTCATCCTAGACACGCTAAATTACACTCCAACTTAATACGATATGCGGTATAGGTAAATAATTTAGCGGAACGTATAAACATAAATCATTCCACCCTGCGGCAGAGTGTGTGGCATTCTGGCCGGTTCTCGCGAGAGTGACCGGCGGCAATCGGCCGTTGCAAAAAGGTAGCCTCGTATTGAAATGAGCCCCGACGACGTAAGCCCTAAGCTCGGTGCTCTTAAGGTATTAACCAAGTGACCAAGTAATCACTCTGGTGATATGACCGTCAACGGCTTAGGAGACGACGAAGAAGAAAGGTATCAGCGCGCGATCTACACGTTGGGCATGTCCAACAACGGTGACCTTAACTGGACAGCATAATGGGAAATTATGACTTTTAGCCGGTCTTGACATATATGGTTGACATCTCAATTGGGCTGGGCAAATTTATGACAGCGGATCAAGTTGAGGATGACTTCACATAGGTCCTTTCTTTAATCTACTTGAAGAGCATAGTTAGAACTCCCTAGATAATAGTTCAGCTTCATTAAATCAACCTAATCAAATTTGAGATCATATACTACCAAATTGGGCTCATAGTTTAGACCAAATTTACTCAAATTAGCAATCAATCTGTCTTAAGAACAGATTCAGGATAGCTTTTGCAAAATTAAACTCGAATTTGCACAAATTTCCTATAATTCTTGCCACAGCTTAATTAAAACCGCGCCTGGCACTGACCTATGCAAATGACCAAAAGGCAACTCCTCGCGTCATATCACGTTGCACTTGGCGATCCTGAACTCACACGCTGATCTTTACCTCTGGAGGCCATTGTTTTTTTAATCAGTCCACGGCGCGCCGGTAGTCAGCACCAGCACTGCAGTGACATTTGATACCATCTCTATGTGAAGAGGTGTTTTGTCTCTCTTGGCTGCTGCGATATTAATCTCACTCAATTTTCTCGCGCGTGACAGTCCGTCGAGGTCGGGGCGCACGCGAAAACATCGAGGACTCGCACCAACTCGAACTTCAAAAGTTGACATAGTTATCTCCGGTACGACATGACATCTCGCGCGGACAGAGGTACGAGAAGGTCTATCTATTCAAACCAAGGGGAAAGAATGTCGGACGCCGTTTAGTGTCAAATATGGCGATGGGAGTTTTTTTGGTGGTGACAACAAGCGGATTGTTTGATGTTGTAGATGATTGTAGATTAAGCGGGAATGTGGGTTAATTGGGACAGTGTTGCGTAATGATTTGAATGAATCAGGGAATTTGGATGAGAAACTTACCAAATTCTCAACACTCAACTCATCTCAACCGTATACCAGTACTATCGAAATGTATTTTGAACTAAAAGGTATTTATCTACTGTTTTAAGTGGATAAGGGAAAGTCTCCTCAAGAACTCCAATTAAGTATTTATCAGATTTAGAGGGTTTTTTCGACTTTTAATACAATACTTTTTACAACATTTACAACGAAGTCGAAAAAAACTTAACAATTTTGGAAACATTGCAATGTTTACATATTCGATAACATAGAGTTACCAAATTTGTAAACATTGAAATGTTCTGAACTGAGAGCTTTTGTTGGTATAAAAGTGATTCTCTACGTTTCGACATTTCTTTATATTTTTTAATATGGATAATCTGTGTTCCCAATGATGAGAAAAGTCATTTTTCATCATTAGTTTTAGCGCTTGAGTTTAGGAAAATGCAAACTTTGGTCCGGAGATAACATTTTTGAAATTTTCGGAGCATTGTCGATTTTTTGCAATTTAAAAACCCTCATGAAGAAAGAGCAAAAAAATTGTTGGTATATGATGAGAACATTTCCTACAGTGTTTTTGACATTGTTTATGTGACCGGGAAACAATATCTTAAAGTTTTAATTTCGCGATTTTTTTTCACAGTGTCTAATTTGCCTTCATTTTTCAACTCGCAATATCCCAAAAACTATCGGTTTGATTTTCTATGTTGGTAGAGTTTTTCATCAATAATATTTTCAAAATTTAAAAAATATTTAACGTTATAAATTCATGAACATTCGTAAATAGTTTTAATTAATTTCATAAATTTATGAATTTTTATTCACGATTTCATGAATTAAATTCATGATACACCCAAAGGAAAAATATATCTAAAAATCGCAACAGTGGGTTTGTTGCAGAAAATGTTACATTTTATAACATTTTTTTGCAGCAAGCCCGTAGATCATTTTTGCCCGCGTATAAACATGTCAGCGATCTGCAGTTCTCACCAACACATATAATGCTGGCCCGTCCCCGAGCAACACTCCAAAGAGAAGAATATGTTGATGCTCTTTCACACTCATTTCATGAAGCGTCCATGGCGCGGTGGTAGCGTGTCGGATCATTAACCAAGAAGTTGGTGGTTCAATCCTCGTTCTGTTAGAGTTTTTTTTGTGAAATACAACCAAAAAGCCGTCGGTAATGTCGATAATTGTCAGTAACGGGCAAAAATGTCATACCCCTATATCGCAAAAAATGCATGAGGACATGCAGATTCTGACATACTTTCATGCCGCCATGCATCACAATCATGCGACCGCCGTTTGGGTGTATCATAAAAAGTATCACAAAATTATGAATACAATTATTCACGAATTCATGAATCGAAATTCATGATTTCTCGCACACTTTTTTTCCGTGTAAAGTTGGGCTAAACCCTTATATTTGACATTTTCAATTGTAAAGCTGGATTTGATTTTTTTTTTAAATATTTATAATTTGATTTTTTATGTGTTCAGCAGAAAGTTTAACCAAATTTTCATATTTTAAACTGAAATTGTAATCGATAATTTTAGAGATATCGCAAGTCGAAAAATGAGGCTTATTAAGTTACACTAAGAAAAATTCATCTCACCAAATTCGAAAAGTTAAACTTCAAGCGGCTTCATCAATACAATGTAAAAAACTAAAAATTTATCAACCATTTTAAATAGTTTTTTGCAGGGCTGGTGTTTTTATGCATATTTTTTTATATTGTATTTTTTTACATTTTTCGAAAAAAATACCTTCAATTGCAAATAACTTGAAAGCAGTGTACAGTATCAAACAAAAAAAATAAAATAATTTTCGATTGCAAAATTTATTTTCCATCTTAATAACTATGGCTTGTAATTTAATTTTTATACATTTTATTATTTTTTCTCCCCTCTCAACTTTGATCAGAAGGACATAAACTTCTAGAAATATTTGTAACGGCCTGAAAAATATAAAAAAAAATATTTTGATTTTTAATTAACTAAAATAAAATCCGTGCGGCTTTTTTTTAAGACGCTTATTTAAGTGACAAGTTTTATGTCGTTTTGAAAAAATCTGCAATCTTCCGGCCTTGCCTGGCCTTGCCTGACGCCGCAAACGAGATCTCGGCGGCAGCAACTTCTTCTTTCTTTTTTTTTTGTTCTTGTTATAGTGTGTTTACATTGTGTGATTGATATTTTCTCAATTGAAGTCTAACATTAGCACGATCACAAAAATATAAAACCTCAAAATAGAAACTTTTAGGTGGAATTAAAGAGCCGTAATTGGATGTAGAAGCACACATGAATTTTACGCACTTTATAGAAACCTTAACGATGAATCGTTCAGTAAGCGGCAAATTACGCACGTTGCCAAAAAATCTTTATTATCCTAATTAATCACATGATCCCTTGCAAATCCCAACGTTTAAAGCCCATTCTATAGACATTGTTATGTCACCATCAACTCTCTTCTTCCACCCAACTGACAAATTGACTGCCAGCACTAAAACAAAGCTCGTTTTATCGCACCACAATAATCGTAAAACCCGCGTCTATCATTATCATTAGAGGCTTCAAATTGGCAGATTTCCAAGGTCGCCTCGCTAATTACTCGCCGAGTCTTTCGACGACGTCGTCGTGATAATTTCACATTAAGAAAAGAACCGAAATTCGCAAATATGCCAAAATAACACTTTCTGAAGCCGCGCACTTTAGTGTGCTAATTGAAGGCACAACTGGACAGCAAACCCCGGCAACTTATCTCGGGCTCACCTGCCATTCGTGTCTTCTCAGCGGCGGTGCGCGAGGAGAGAACGTGCGAAATTTTCAAGTGGCTAAGTGGTTATCGCTGTTGTCGGCCAATAACCATAAAGTGTGCAGAAATGCATGACAGTGTTGCCATCATCCTGTCGCCGGTGTCCCCAAAAGTCTAGTCAGTTTCGGTGTCTTTTAGAGTGATTAAGTTACACCGGGTGCAACCAGGGTAAGAGGTGTCCTATTAGCATCACAGCTCTGTGATTAGCTGTTTATTTTTAAACCGTTGCAGTTGGGATAATTCAATTAGCCCACGACAGGTTGATGGGTTCTCCGTTAACTCTGTTCACAGGTGGTGGTCCGCAAAAGTGACACAAAGCTGCCATAATGGTCACAAGCGATAATTGGATTTTTGAGCTGCCGCGGCACGACAGCCTGGTCGGCGGCGTGGGTGTCATAATATATATATATTATATTGGCGATTGGCTTTTTTGTGGACAATGTTTGCCAAAATGAAATGAGCTGAAAACTATTCGCACTACATAGTAAATTATTTACAATTGCGCAATTCTTTTACCCAAAATAATTGTAACTGTGAGGTTCGTCGCTTAAAAGCGTTGAAGTCTCTTTGACCCCCAGAATACTGAAAACCTTCGAAATATTAAAAGAATCAATCCAATTAAGATTCAATCAGATCAATACAGTTTCGCATGAGACTAAATCAACAAAAAGCTCAATTCCCATGCCCCTAATTCCCTCAAACAGTCACACGAACGATCACGCGCGCTTGATTTGACCGCAAAATGCCGTCATCAGTATCGGGTATTATAGTTAATTTGAGCGGTCCATAATCCACCGCAACCCACAGCACGCCCGGACACACGCACCACACGTTCAGGTAGCACCCCGACTCAATTGATTTTTGATTAATCACACTTGGCCAGAGAGCCAACAGCACACGCGACACCCTTTACAGAGGGTAAGCGCCGAAGGAGGGAGTTGGTCACGTTGGACGTTTAATAGTCTGCTGCCCTTTCTGGCAGCACTGCTTCGCGACTTCACTGTATAGAACATTGCTGAACAGTGATTGGTGCTTGATCACACGCAAAAGATTTGATTAGTACAAACTGCGCGTTGTTATTCGCATCGTTTCAAGTTTATTACATTTTGTGATTTATGTTTTATTAAAATTTCAAATTTGAAGTCCACGGAAGGTTGAATATTATCTCTTTTATGTCGCAATTATACCTTAATTTAAACTGAAAATGTTACATTACACCAGGAAAGGGGTAAAATTAATCATTTTTTCTTACATAAAAGATGTATCCCTTCCCAGATGTAATACAGTCCAGACTCTGTTGTCTTATTTTCGATTGTCGAGCTTAAGTATATGCCATAAACTGCTCTAAAATGGTTGAGATTATTTTTTAATCCAAGGCCAAATCGGCGGAGATGAAATATTGAAAAAAATGTTTTTTTTTTTAATTCAATAGGCAATCAATCACTCAAATTTGACTAAAATTGGTTCGCAGAACTCGAATTTAATGTTAAAAGTATAAAAATATAAAAATACGAAAACAACATTCATGATTAGATTATCCGAAGCTCCATACACACCATCGGATAATCGAGTCTGGACTGTATTACCACAATTTTTTTTACTGTGTAGCCTTAAGTGAGATCCGGCTTCAAAAAAGTACATAAATATCAACTAAGTGGTCATAACTTAAGACAGAATTGCCGGATCTTCTCTTCAAACTTTTGACTCGATTAAAGGGATCTGAATATTAGAAAATTATTGACCGATATTATTACGGATATTACTGGAAACTTGTATGAATTGAAAAAAAACTAATCATTAAACAAATGATTCATTTAAAAACGATTTCCACACAAAAAATATGTTTACAGTGTTGCTTTCCTTGTGTCAAAATAGGCCAATTTGCATTATTAGTTTTTCTATACAAAAATCCATACAAATTGAGAATGTGAATATTTGAAAATCTAATTCTTAAGAAAGGCTTTTCTGATCGGAAAACATCAACCACAAAAACATTAAAGGAACCTGCAAAAAATACATCCGGAACGCCGAAATTTTTTTGGACATTTTTTTTTGGCATTGTTAATCAGACTTGCTGGTTGCTGAAATACACTTTCTCGAAAAAAAAAGATTTTTATTCACAGTGTATACTTTTTGCAGAGGTGCTTTCCCTCTACCCGAACAGACGGTAATAACTAAATTCATGCCATTTCAATAACAAAAACTGTTAAAATAACAGAAAGCGTTGTGGAATATTCTTGAAAAATTATTTTTTGCATAAGAGTTCAATAACAGATTATGTTATCATAACAAAATTTGTTATCGGTCTGACATTGATTGAAAGCCAGAACAACTTGGGAATAACATTTTTTGTTATGGAAGAATACCTCCAACTGTTATTGGGATGATCGGATTAGTTGTTAAAATAACAAAAAATAATAACAAAGATTTGTTCGAAGAATAACGCAAAATGTTATTTGTCTGTTATTACAATAACAATCCAATAACAAAAAAATCATAACGACGAATAACAAATCCTGTTATAAATAATGTTCGGGAGTAGCCCTTCGACACCCTCAGGACTACATCCCTGGTTTTTACCACTTCTTCGCTCGCTGACGGTCAGCTCGTCCACGGTTGGGACAATACACGGACTCGAGCACGGATGACCGTAGGAGGGAGCAAGAGGAGATCATACGACGAGTGATAAGGGCTGACATCTCGATCATCATCGGCTTATCATCGTGGTCATCGACGGCGATCGGGGGAGCGGACGTCTACTCCGATTCTCTCTGAGAGGATCGGAGTAGAGGTTATCGCACGACCCGTTTTCTCAGGTCACTTGGGTTCAAGATGACCCACCAAAATTATATAATTCTAGTCAATCTCTGCCAGCCAGAGCGTCAAGGTAGACCAAGGGACGCGCACGGTGCGCGCTCCCTGGCAAGATTATGTCTAAGTCCTGTAAATATAAAGTGTTAGGAAAATAAATGTTCTTTTACTGTTTGGTGTTAATTTCGTGTCGTGTTAAATTTATACGGCCGGAAGCGCCTGAAGGTCGTCAGGAGAACGACCTGGAGAATTCACCCAGCGTTGGCCAAGGATCACAGCGTAAGCCAGCCCATCTACAACCTTCCCCCACATCCGGTGTTGGGACCTGCCGCCTGCCACTCCGCTATCGAAGGCTTCTTGGTGGAAGGCGCGGTCCCCAACAAATAACATAAAATGTTATTGGCCTAGTATTTTCAAATAACAAAGAATGTTATTCTCAAGTAATTTCCGTCTGCTCGGGTAGAAGTATTTCTAAATAGATTTTTTTTTTTCAATTTTTTAAGCCTATAAGTTGATACCGAACAATTTTGTCTGGAAATTTGATTTTGCAAAAAAAAATGATTTTTGAAATTATGATTGACGATGTTTATGATTTTAGAAGAAGGCGTCATCCATAAAGTATGTCACGCAAAAATCGGCCAAATCGGCTGCTTTTAAAGCATTTATTTTTATCAAGCAAGAATTTGCAATGTCATGTCCAATGTCACCCCTGATGACGGTACTTCTACATAATAGTAAGCAAACAATTTTAGAAAAAAGGATTTAATTTAATTGTGTACATTTCAAATTAATATTATGAAATCATAAAAAAAAAACCTAGCGTGACGTCACAATCTCGCAAACCCTCCTCCCCCCTTCGTCACATCTTGTCACACCTTCGGTAACCTCCACCCCTAAGAGCGTACGTACTTTATGGATGATGCCGAGTATGCGTTCTCAAAAAAAAGTATTGCGCAATTCCAGCTCAAATCAGGAATTTTTCAGGAACTTTTGTATCCGATCCTCTCCGATTTCAATGAAACTTTTTAGACATGTTATCCTAGGCCTATATAAGCCATTTTTGTGTATATGGAGCCAGTTGCACTCGATAATGACATTTGAGAAGGGCGTAAGTGTTTTCAATATTTTTGTATTTCGTGATTTAAATATTGCTGTATCTCGAAGCCGTTGCATCGTATCAAAAAGTGGTCAAAGACAAACTTGTAGGAAATTGGACGGGCTTTCTGTTAAAAATACACTGAAAGAAAAATACACGTCACTTCTATGAGAATTTTCAATTTGTATGTTTAAAAGTTAAATTTGTCGTTCAAAATTTTTGAGGAAATAGCCTTAGATGTTACTAAAAGACTCACGAAAAATGCAGGATGATATGTCTCTCCTAAAAAAAATACAAAAATCATTTACTAAAACTTTTTTTTTGAAAAGTGGTCTAAACGTCAAAATTTTCAAAAACCGATAGTGGGAAATTCCCAAGTTACAGCGGTTTTAAAAATAAAAATGTTGAAAAAATAGATTTTTTGGTGGTTTTTGGCAATTTCTAAATGACAAACTTTATTTTCAGTCTCGTAAGTATATTTCCTCAAAAATTTTGAACGAAAAAAAACGTGACATTACCTTTAAATTTAACTTTTAAACATACAAATTGAAAATTCTCATAGAAGTGGCGACCGAAGTGCCTCAATTTGGTCACTATCACTGTCAACATCAGTACCATGTAGATTAATACCAATCCAAGTTATGTTCAATCAAGCCCAGATTTAGAATTTGGGCTCAATCCACCCATTTGTTTATGTTACACTCAAATTGAAAGGTACCAAATGTCCATGGTTGTTTAATCTTACTCCATAGCATTTATAATATAAATTTACAATTTTATATGTTGTCAAGGAACTCAATTCTGTCGATTGGAGCGTATTCAGGGAGCCCAAATCTATCATACTTTAACAAAACTAAAGCGTTTACTGACATTAACTTCAAAAATTTCGAGGTGTGTAATTAAGGAAATCTCCGTTTTCATCAAAACAATTTTGTGTAAGAAACTGATTTAACGATAATGTAGAAGAAAATGCAGAAACAGTGGTGTCAACTCACCTCAAGGTCAACTAATTTGAGCTTTTTTATTTAGTTACCATTCGGTGGTCCTTTTTTCAAGTGTAAAAGCAAACATTTGTAGCAGCCATCAACCTCTCACTGTCTCTGCTGGCTCGCACCTTTCTGCAGGTTTATGTTTCGATAACGATATCCATCGGTATGGCATGCTTCGCAGGTATGTTTGCCTCGAGCAAATCGATTATGTTTGACCCTCGATCAGGGTGTTTAACCCAAACAACTCAGCGCATAGCTCAATCTCGGTCTGTTCGCTGTTCAAACATTTGAACAAAGTTTAACGCCGTTTTAAGGTTATTTTGATCTTATTTTCAGCCGTTGATACTATTAAAATTTCAAAATTCCTCTACTTGATCCGTTTTCCAAGGTCTCACGATCTGTGGCCCGCAACCAGAAGTAAGCCAATTTTCCAATCAACCACTCTGTCAAGAATGTTGCAAACCCCTTGCGGCAAGGGTGGAAGTCGCCTGCGGTTTAGAGGGGGTGGGACCACACTTCTCACTTAACTGCGCCCAATTGCACAACCCTTATGGTTTGGTGTGGCTTATGACCAGATGCTAAGATCGCTGACCTAGGCTTGCACTTGCCTAGTTAGCGACTGTTAGCACTTAATCACTCTATTAAAGCCCCGAGAAAGAGGCTTTCGGCTGGCTGCGTGCAAAAATTAAAATGTTTTCTTGCGCGATAATTACGCGTAGACCTTTTTTTCTGCACTTCTCACTAAGTACATTGCAGTTTTGCCGTTGACGGTCACTTTGAACTCACGCGAGCGGGGGGTCTATAGAGCTGCAAGGGCCTTAGTACACAACTCTATAAAAAACGGTTTTATCTGGTCACATATTTGAGCATGTTGCCACACACATTGAAGTGCATGTTTTGTGAGATAATTTTTTTTCTTCATCCAGCAAAAGGTCACACACAGTATGTTGAATTTAGTCATTGGGCAGGGGCAGCTATTTTTGTGGAATTTTAATAAACTGCGCCGGCGATTTGGAGCGGCATTTGTGATCGGAGTTCGAACTGCATTCTTTTTGAGAGGGCGCTTTTTTTATTTCAGCAGCCTCCTGGACAATTGAGCACACGCGATTAAAGTTAAATGTCGCGTTGATAACGAAAGTCGTGTCTCGTGTGTTCCGCTTGAACCACTTGAGTTGTGTTGTGAAATCGAGCAACATAGCTTTGTTTTGCATTGCAGCAAAGAAAGACTTGTTGACAATCACTGCCGGTGTCATTGGACGAGATTGAGTATTCATGTTCGATTTAGAAGTTTTTACCTTCAGTTTTGGCAAATTGTGTCAGTCATGGTGGACTTCATTTAGCCAGTAATTTGCAACTGACGATATCTCGAAAACTATTGGTGCGATTTTTAATGTAAACAAAAATGAAACTTTTCTGAAATTTTCACATCTTTTTAATAAAAATTATTTCAAAACATTATTACATGGTGTAAAATATTAAATGGAGAAATTATCTATTTTTCTAGGTTTTTAAACCTTTTCAAAAGTTATGCCTGTTTTAAATTTTTGAAAAAAATTGAAATGATTAATAACAAAATTGAAAATCAAACCAATAGTTTCCAAGATATCATTTGTTGAAAATTCCACGCTAATTACTTGACACTTAGAAAAACTTATTTTCATGGATTTGAATTCTGTGTGAGGATGTAACTCAGAAGCTGATTGTCCAATTTTAAAAGTCTCAGAGAGAAAAATGTAAGAAATTTTCGAAGCTCTCCAAACAAATATTTTGTTGAAGTGCAATAAACGAAAAAGTGGGGTGCAAAAAAAAGAAATCGAAATTATATACCAAAAAAAATTAAATGATTTTCGTTTGCAAACTCAATTCGATTTATTACAATATTTTTTTTTTTAATTTGGAAATCAAAGAAATTATGGCTTTTGTCTTTTTAAATCACCAAAAATATTTTTTTTTAAAAATCGGAAGTTGAAAAAATACGGAATGCAACTTTAATTTAAACTTTAAAAATTATGATGGAAACTGACTTATTTTGACCAAGGAAATACAGCAATAAAGTTAATTATAAATTATTTTTGTTGCCCCCTGATTTTTCGGGGCAACTTTGAAAGGGGTGAGGGGGGGGGGCGACAAAAACTTACATAAAATTTGTACTTGTCTAAGATGATAAAATAAAAAATAATAATAACTGTCGAATCTGGTATAATTCGCCGAAAGCTTTTATTTTGCTTACAGAATTCATTTTAATAGTTTTAAGTTTATTTTTGAGAATGTTTGCTGAAAAATGAAAAGAAAAATATTTACTGAAAAAAAAATCCTGTAAAAAAGACATCATAATCCAAAATAAATGAATTGAATGAGTTCTCTTCTAAAGATTTCTTGATTTTAAAAAAATCCTACACGCATTGAAAAAAACAATTTTAAAAACTGCTTGTGCCTTAAAAAATACAAGAACTACATAAAAAATATATTAAATAGAACGCCAGACATAAAAAATAGCCATCAAAAATCATCTACTGTTTTAGAAACATTAAAAAAAGAAAATCTTTTCATATTTCAAAGAAAGAAAAAGTCACAAAAATAATTAAAATTCTTGAGCAACAAAAACTTACCGAAACTATTCATTAAAAATTCAATTTTTTTTTCAAAAATCTGCTCAAATTCAAAAGTATGCAAACACTTTTTTTACCTTTCTTTATTTTTCGATTTATAAAAAAAACGCATAAACCATCAAAATATAACTATTTGAAATCCAATTTTATTTAAATAAAAATATACAATAAAATTAGTCAAGTTTATTTTTTATTTTTTTATCTTTTTATTTTTTATCTTTTTATTTTTTAAATTTTTTTTCAACTATCAAATCCATTGTTTTAAAATATGTGCAACGTGTTAAACGTTTATAATTCAAAATTACCGGATATCTCTTGATTTTTTAAAAAAATAAATTATATTTTCCTCAAAAAGACATTTCAAAAACTATATACCCGAGCAGACAGAAATAACCTGGGAATAACATGTTTTGATATTTGAAAATACTAGACCAATAACATTTTATGTTATTTATAACAAGATTTGTTATTCTTCGTTATGATTTTTGTTATTGGATTGTTATTGTAATAACAGACTATCTTTTTAGTTATTCTTCGAACAAATCTTCGTTATTATTTTTTGTAATTTAACAACTACCCAAGTAACCACAAGCACTAAATTGAGGTATTAATTCAGTACTAAATCAGCACTCGAATGTTTTGAAGTAGTAAATAAGCTTTGCGAATGCCTCATAGTACCAAAACTTTGCAGCATTACAACTGGCATTAAATCACCATTTACGACCTTGAAAATGTGCTTCAAAGCATTTGATGTTTATCAACAAAGTAACCCATCGATACGGGAAACATTTCAGCCAGACACGCTCTTATTGACTTCGATCCTCCAATCATCCCAATAACAGTTGGAAGTATTCTTCCATAACAAAAAATGTTATTCCAAAGTTGTTTTGGCTTTCAACCAATATCAGATCAATAACAAATATTGTTATGATAACATAAACTGTTATTAAACCCTTATGCAAAATAGTAGCCCGGGCAGAAAGTTGCATCTGGAAAAATCTACCCATGTTCGTAAAAACACGAACAAGTCAAGTTCACCCAGGGTATGGTTAAGAGATAACCGAACATGGCCACGAACATAAATTGTTCGAGGCGTATCTGCGAAAATCTTGTTGAGTTTATTTGACCAACAATGCCACATCAAGTTGAGTTTATAGTAGCAAACAACTGAAATCTTCCAAAAATCATATCAAGTTCATAAAGTAGATTTTGATCCCAAAAATAATTTTATTGGTTTTAATGCACCCTGCCACAATTCAGACCCCCCCTTCTTCCTCTTCACAAATATGAGTAATATTGCAGGAATATACGCACTCACATCAAAACAAGATTTTCAAAGTTGAAAATTATTTTACTTTAAAAACTCATTAAAAAATTGTGGAGAAAGCGTTGAATTGCCAAAATGTCTCAATAATTTTCCAAATCACGAAAATCCAAAGTCTCTATATTCCATTTTTTTAATTAAAAATAAAAGTTTATGAAAATATTCCTAAAATTGCATAAGTCCAAAAATCCACAGTAAAATTTCAAAAAGCCTATCAAAATAATTTTTCAAAATGTTGAAAAATATTCAACTGGCTGAGAGCAAAAATTTCGCAAAGTCCTGAAAATCTAATAAATACTACCAAAAATCTTGTCGTGATACGGATCCCGTAAATTTTCTAAGTGCCGGAACGATTTTTGTAGGGGGTATATCAATAATTATTAAAAACCGACTTTCGAATTTCAAAATTTCAATGAAGACGTTTTGTTAGGGACATTATCTTAGGAACAAACTGATGTTTTTTGCAAAAATCGGACGAAAATTTCCTGTAATTTCGACGAATTTTCCGAAATTTTGTTCAAAGCAAAAATAAACATCAAAATATTTTATCATGTTTCAAATTCCCAAAAATTTCTAAGTCCCAATTTTTTTCGGTTTCTCGTCTCGAAAAATTTCTAAGTGTTGAAAATATTTTACTAGCCGAAAGCCAAAATTTTGCTAAGTCCAAAAATCAAATAAATTTACCAAAATCTTGTCGTGATACGGTTCCCGTAAATTTTCTAAGTGCCGGAACGATTTTTGTAGGGTATATCAATAATTAAAAACCGACTTTCGAATTTCAAAATTTCAATGAAGACGTTTTGTTAGGGACATTATTTTAGAACAAACTGATGTTTTTGTAAAAATCGGACAAAAATTTCCTGTAATTTCGTCGATTTTTCCGAAATTTTGTTCAAAGCAAAAATAAACATCAAAATTATTTATCATGTTTCCAAACTCCCAAAATTTTCTAAGTCCCAAAAAATGCTTTTTCTGTAAAAGTAAAGAATTGAAAAATATACGCAAAATTTCAAAGTCCAGCATAAATAAAATCAAACTTTAAAATATCAGCTCATGAAAATTATTCTAATTGTCGGAAATTGAAAATTATGTCAGTGAATGCTAATTTTCTAAGTCCAGCATAAATTTGAAATAAAGTCAAAATAATCATTTCATGATGTTCGGGTAGATTTTGGAAAAATAAAATTTTCGAAATTTTTGCTAAGTCCAAAACTACCACTAACACCTCAATATCAACTGTAGATAATGCAGTATGATCATGGAATATACTTTCCATGATACGCAGTCGGTTTCAAAAGTCGTCATAACTCGAGGAGTTTACAGCAAGATGCGAATAAACAAGCCAAGATAGTTCAAGTTATATCCAAACTCACTTTCCGCCCGAGTTTATGCAACAAGTTGCAAAAGAAGAATTTTCAGCACGAGTTGTACATTTATCCAACGAGGTTTACCGAGTTGGATAAATACGACGAGTGCTGAAAAATCAAGTTTTGCAACGAGTTGCTTACAACATTTTTGCAATTCCGAAAACGCTTATTTAATGGAATTTTATGTCAAACATTCATGTGTTTAGTAAATTCATCGTTCAAAACAAAACAATATTGAAAAATGTTACTTTTCGATACCAGTGCTGAAAAGTTCAACTTTTCAGCACCCATTTCAGTGCTGAAAAGTAGAACTTTTCAGCACTGTTATTGAAAGGTATTAATTTTCCATTCTGTTATTTTTGGTAGGGAAAAGTAGGTCGTTTCGTTTCTCCAGAAGGGCAGGAAAAGTTGACAGTTTCACAGTGAAATTGCAAAAATGGATTTTTCAAGTAGATTCCATAACACTTTCTGTTATTTTAACAGTATTTGTTATTGAAATGGCATGAATTTTGTTATTACCGTCTGCCCGGGTAGTTATATATACATTCGGATGTCAGATAAATGTTATATATCCTTAAATAAGTAATCAAAAGTACTTCCAAACTAGTCAAAAATGTGTAGACCTGGCAATTACGTTACGTAATAAAAGAACACTCCCTTAGTGATATTTATGTTCTCTTTTGAAGCCGGATCTTACTTATCTGTATGAAAACTATGTCCGGATCCATCATCCGACCTATTGCCTTTACCTTTTTAAAGGTTCTAAAATTTTGCAAATTTGGTAACTTTGTTTCAAGTTATATTTGATGAAATCTATGTATTTTTTTAAGTCGAATCTCATTCATCTGTATGAAAACAATAAAATCGTCAATAAATTTCCAATTCATAATTTTCAACACCAGCCATAATTTCTGAACTTTTGCAAAGGATCACTATAATGATGGCAAATTAACGCTCCTAAATAACCACCTTTTCATTGACCAATTTGAACTCTCAAAAACCCTCCGCCAGAAACCACAACCCCCATTAAGCAGCGTAGCCCCATTTAGCCAATATTAATCACTTCACACCTGGGCCGTCTTTCGTAGATTGTGAATGCTCGCCGGGTGCACTTTCCACCGATCTCATTCAGCGGTCCACGACGCCCCTAATTTTTGTTAAAACGGTAATAAAAAGCCATTTCTTCAAAGGGAAGCAAACCCCCCCTGGCCGATCAATATTCGCGGTGTAAAGGTCTCAAATTAAAATATTGCCGTGCGGTCAAAAATAAAAGAGTTGGGCAGCGCAAAAAAAAACGCCGTCGGACATCCCACATAAGCAGCGTGAAAAAAGTTTTTGCGCAGATTTTACAACATCCTGGGCACAGAAAGAAGGAGCAAAAGCTCAATGACGCAAAACGAGCAGCTGGGGATTGTAAAAAAATGTCGATCAGTTAGTGAAATAAAACGCTAATGTACTACTTTACACGCCATTATTCAAATTTGTATGATCGACTGCCGGTTGATTCATGCTACAAGCGGGGTGTTATTGTCCCAGTTTGAATGAGTTGGTTTTGTTTGGGGATATTTGCCATTTGCTGAACACATTTTTAGCTTTATCAAAATTAGACAACTTCTTGCAAAACTGCCTGGAACATAAAAACTAACTTTTCCTTGTCCCTATTAACCCTTTTCAAACCCCCTCGTTCAAGGCCATAAACTAATTTGCCACCCCCAACGCCGCCACAACACCCCCGCAACATAAAATTATGTTGCCTAATGGTCACGACACGAGGTTTGCGGTTTGCGTTCTGAAAAGTCACGAGATTATTAAATGTAAACAGCCACACCCAAGCCAAGGGGTCGGTCGACCGGTGTGATTTGTTCTGGTCATTGAGCCGCCAAGAACATTCACCAAAGTTTTGGTTCCCATGATCTGGGTTTGGGCAGGAGAGATCATTAGAAAGGAGATAATAATGGTTTGGAAAGAATTTGTCATTTTATTGTTTGGAATGGTCGGACTAATCGAAAACAGATTTTGCAATCAAATTCAGTTTAGATAGTACTAAAAATAAAAAAATCGCTTCAAGATAACTTTTAAGTACAAAAGTTATCTTGCAGTGATGTTTTTTTTTCTAAAATCATCGAATCTGAGCAATTCTCTGAGATTCCGGTCAATCGATTTTTTTTGTATTTTTTAATCCGGATGAAACTTTTTTGGTGCTTTTTGGAATGCCCAAAGAAGCCATTTTGCATCATTAGTTTGTTCAAAAATCGGTATCTTTTGAAGGAATTTTTTGATCGATTTGGTGTCTTCGACAAAGTTGTAGGTATGGATAAGGACTACACTGAAAAAAAATGATTGGTGATGATTGGTGATTGCAAAAAAAAAACGCTATTTTTTTTTCTGATATGTTTTGGAAGACATCAAATGCCAACTTTTCAGAAATTACCAGAATGAGCAAAAAATCTTTGACCGCGTTATAAATTTTGGAATACTGATTTTTCAAAAATCGAAATGTTGGTCGCAAATTTTTTTCAGTTTCAAAATCGAATTTGCAATCAAAAAGTAATTTAGTGAAATTTTGATAAAGTGCACCGTTTTTAAGTTTAAGCCATTTTTAGGTAACTTTTTTTTAAATAGTAGCAATTTTTAATTTTTTAAAATTAGTGCCCATGCGCACTTTTGAAAAAAAAATTTTTTTTGAAGAGCTGAGAAAATTCGCTATGTTTTGCTTTTTTGAACTTTGTTGATAAGACCCTTAGTTGCTGAGATATTGATTTAAAAACAGGAAAATTGAAAATTGTTTTCTAAGTCTCACTCAAACAACCCACCATTTTCTAATCGACGTCGTCGTGCTATCTTGTCGCACCCGCCATTTTGACGTTCCGAGAAAAACGCGTTTTAATGTTTGACCTTGAATAAACAAAAACGAACGTACGCAATGTAAACAATAACAAACACGTTTTGTTTGGCTGACCATTCTGTGCATTGTCCCGAAGTTTGGTTGAAGTTGGTTGCTGGAGTCCCGAGTTGTAATTAAAAATGTTTACGGTAGTCTAACTTGTACGTGCGTCAAACGCATTCTGACCTGAAATCCCTTTGCCCTTTGTCGCACTTACATCAATTTTCAGGGAGTGACAAGATAGCACAACAAGATTGAAACTTCTTTTATATGTAGAGTGACAAAAATTTTCGGACCTTTTTTGGTTTTCATTGAATATCTCAGGATTGAAATCGAATTTTGGGGATCTGTGAAGGTCAAAAGATGAGGCATTGTGAGCTGCACAAAATGGCGTTCTTAACTCAATTTGGCCCAAAATGCACGTACGACAAGTTAGCACGACGGCGACGTAATGTCGATATCTCAGCAACTAATTGCTCCGATTTTCAATGTTAACCCTCTAACGCCCAGAGCTGTTTGCTTATCGTAAAAATAGTAAATGGCTAAATTTTGGTACAATAATGCAGGAAATACTTTACTTTGACCCACAAACATCGAATTGGTGCAAAAAAGTTGAATTTGAAGTGGTGCACTAGAGCACCATCAGGATGATGAGCAACTTTTTTCAAATCACAAAATCTCGTTTTTTTTTCAAATCTATTAGTTCCAGTTGTAAGAACATGCTTCGAAATGTGTTTAAAACTACTTAATCTTTGTTGTAAGACCATATTTCTGAAGTATGAATTACGAATTCTAAAATCTCTGCATTTTCAGATTTCTTTGATTGGCTCTAATAACAATGTTTTGTCTTGTTTATGGATAGTCAAAACGTCAAAACTATTGTTTTGATAAAAATAAATTTTTTCTGCAATTTAGAAAAAAAAGTGCTCCTGAACAGCGATGGAATAATCATCATCAAAAGAAAATCATTGGACGTTCATCAAGAGAAAAAATCCGAAGGGAGTATGGCTCTTCTCTCTCGGGCACGAAATATTGGTAAAAGGAATCTAAAAAAATCATCATCTTGATTATTCGGCGGAATATCTTTTTCACTACTACACTAGCAAGTGTAACGTCACACGTCGAAAAATGACCTGTCACATTTTGTAGATGGGCAATGTATGTAAACAAAGTGAAATAAATATTTTTAAGTGGTGCTGACAAGGAAATTCACAAAAAAATCATCAGCAGATTGATTTTCTTGGAGATGTTCGGGGGCGATTATCTTTTCCGTGATTTGCCTCCTCTCTCTTTCGCGGGTGAAGAAAGTTCGCAAGCGAAATTGATTTTTTGCGATTATTCCATCCCTGCTCCTGAATATTTAGTTGCTCATATGCCTAGGTGGTGCTCTGGTGCACCAAATGAAAAAGGTTGAAAAACACTCAAAAGCGGTCCAAATGTTATTTACAGGGGTTCTTGTCCAAGGATCAAATGATAGCAAAACATTTTTTGTTTCATTAAATTTTGTGTTTGGAAAACAGGTCTTATTTATTTCCCTAAAATTGGCCCATTTTTGTTTACGTTTCGTATTGTAACTTTGCTTGTTCTTAACCAAATTTGATTAAATTTGAGGAGATGTTAGTATACATTCTACATGAACACCTGCAACTTAAAGCACCATGAAAGGTTGTGTCAGTTCCGAGATATTTGAGTTCGAAGTTTTGGTGCTCTGGAGTAACCATGGGCGGGAGAGGGTTAAAATATGAAACATTCGTGAAAATTTCTGATCTTTTCAAAAACGATATTTTCAATTTTTTTTAATCAAGACTAACATTTCAAAAGAGCCAAACATTCAACATTACGTGAAATTTCACTAAAGTACTTTTTGATTGCAAATTCGATTTTACATCGAAAATGAAGTTAAAAAAATTTGCGACCAATATTTCGATTTTTTCAAAAAAAATCAGTATTAATTCAAAAATTCATAACTAGGTCAAAGATTGTTGCCCTTAGATGCCTTCTAAACCACATCAGAAAATAAAAAAAAATTAAAAATTGTGTTTTTTTGCGGACCAAGTTTTAGTGACAAAAAGTGAAATTAAAAATCACCAAAATTTTATTTTTTCTAAGGTCATCGAATCTGCAAGATAGCTTTCTGCAAGATAACTTCTGCTCGAATTTTCCAAGGTAACTTCAGCACGATTTTTGCAAGATTACTTTTTGCAAGGCTCATTTTTTGTAAGGCTCATTTTTTGTAAGGTAACTTTCTGCCAGATAACTTCAGTTGGTTTCATAAAATGAGCTGAAGTTATCTTGTAAAAAGTAATCTTGCAAAAATCTTACTGAAGTTACCTTGCAGAATTCGAGCTGAAATTATCTTGCAGATGATTTTAGAAAAAAACATCGCTGCAAGATAACTTCTGTACTAAAAAGGTAATTCTCAGCGATGTTTTTTTTAGTATTTGCAAGATAACTTTTTTAGGACTTGCAAGATAACTTCTACTAAACTTATATGGTTTACAGAGTAACAAAATTACCGTTATGTAACAAAAATCCATACAAAAATCGTAGTTATCATATTGACCTTGCAACCTCTTTCGGCAGGTGAGCAAAAATTGGCCACAAGCAATGCTGTCAATACTTTTTAAGTGCTTTTCTGGGCACCTTAAAAGTGAAAGGAAACCAAATCGTAGCCCATCCAACGGGGACTTCACCAAAAGTGCACAGAAGTCACTGTGCTAATTAGCACCAACAAAGCCGGTGCTTGATTTGAAGTTGCGATTATCGACGATAAAGTTATTTTTTTGTTTGGGTAATTTCAGATTTCGAAATCGCTGTCAACTCAACGACTCATCTGCCATCGTATTGGGGCGCAGAAAGGGAGACCATAATTTGCTGGATGAAAAAAGATCTGCCCTCGAGGGGTGATTTGGTCGAACAAAGTAAAAACGAGTTGACAGTCCCTCGAGGGAGCTTAGCATGAAGAATTACGGAAGTGTTAAAAGTTACGGGTTGCTCTTGGCGCTGTGGAAATGTCTTTTTAATGTGAGCCATTATTTTGTCATCAATTTGAACTGTGGGTAGGTTTGGCTTCACCATTACGGTGTGGGAATGTTGGCAAAAAATTAACGGGTCTTGAAATTTGTTTTGAAGTTGCAATAAAATTTAATCCACTAATTAAAACCTTTATGACTTAATCCTAAGGCTACTTGCTATTGAGGGAGTTTTGGAGCATAACTTTCAATGAGTCTTGTCCTGAATAAAATAATTGCTATTGAATTTGTCCAACTTCAATTTACCAGAGTTTGAATGTAATCAGACATCCAACGACTTAGGCCTAGTTTTCCTGCAAAAAGGTTACTTCATAGCCCATACTCTAGCTCGACCTTGCACGACCACCGTCCGGTTGGCGTGTCCAATTCCGAATACGAGGGAGGTCCCCTCATTATTTCCGCGTGCCTTAACGCCAACGCCACCACCAAGATCCGTCAAATCATCGTGATTTAATTGAATTTCCAACATCTATCCCAGCAGGGGGGACGGCTGAGCTTTAGAAGTTTGATTTCGTTTTATGCATATGGCGATTGTGTAACCCCAAAGACGGTGGTCGTGCCAAAGCAAATGTCATCCAGAACAACACCGCGGTACTCAATGAGAGGGCGGCGGCGTGTCTTTGACTGTGCCAACCGCACGAGGCTGGCCAAGGCGTAGTTCCGACCGATTCTTGGCCGATCTTGCCACCGGCCATTGTTTCAAGTTCTCATTAAAAACCACTCCACCGTTTGAAGTAGCGGCACACGTCCGAAAATTCAATGCAATCTCGGAAAAATAGGAAACGACCATTATTTTCCCACTACATCCGAGACAGAATCGGCTGCGGGGGTTCGAGCGTGGCAAATTGGCGTGATATCGCTAAGCTATGCTTTGAGGTTCTGTTGAAGTTTCATAGCCCAGGACATTTGGAAGTTGCAAATTTGGACAGTAAGGTTTCCGTGCACGCGATCAAATCAAGTATTCGTTTTGTTGAGCTTTTATTATGTCAAGGAATTGGATGTTTAAGCCTGAAGATTTTTTCTCTTATCCGATTGTTATTTTGTTTTTTTTATTTTTACTTAAAAATAAAATTCATTCTTTCTAAATATCGTTAACTCAGACGAGTCGGAACCACAGTCTGAATAGAAACAATTGTTTTTGGGGACTTGATTGCAGAACATTGTTCTATAGATATTCTCAAAATTATTTTGCTATTTTTTAATTTGTATTCTTTGATTTGAATAAAACTTTGTCCATACATTCCCTATGTCAAAAGAAGCAATTTTGCATCATTAGCATTTCCATAGAAGTCTTCATAGAATTTAGTGAGCTGGTTTTGATATTTTTTTTTTAATTATTTTTTATTGAAAAGATCACCAAATTTCATAAAGTTTTTTTTTAGCTTTGAAAAACGAATCAATATATCAATATTTCCATTGATTAGAATTCTTTGAAACTATCTCAGACTCTGATTGTTTGATATTCAAAGTTTTAGAGATTTTTTTTCAGACTAAAGAAAAGGATGCCTAAAATTTTTAATTTCTGAAAATTATAACTAGGGTCAGTGAATTTTCACGATTTCGCGGACAGCGTGAAATTTGGAAATTTCCGTGACACTCCGTTAAATTTAACAATATTCTTATATTAATGCTTTTATGTAAATTATAGTTGTGCTCAATTTAAATGCGTGATATAAACTATTGAATGAATCAGAGGAAAATTTATACCACACTGTTACTACATTTATTAAGTAATGAATATTTAAAGCCAATAATAAGTCAAATAAAAAATATTAATTTCAGTATCATCGAGCTATCAAGAAATACAAAAGTTTCGATGATTGCAGTTAGTCTTCTACCAAACATAATTTAAATTTCTATGTTTTTTGTTTGTCAAAGTTTTATGCACATCTTTTTTTTTGTTTTTTATAAATTTTCAAATTTCAATCAATTCTTTTAAAATTGACATAAAAAGTATAAAGTGATTTGTTTTGAAAGATTGCTTATGTTTATTTTTTTCAATTAAATTAATTTATTTGTAATTATCGAATAAAAGCAAACATTTTTGTAAAAGCAACATGCAGTAAATATAATAGTCAAGTTAGTTGGAGGCAGCAATATAGGCATTAAATTAAATTACTTCATTAGAAGGAACCGAAAATTCGATTGAATTAGATACAAATATTAGGAAATCAGAAATAGATATTTGGCTAATCGATAGATTTTTATCATCTTTTCTTCGAAATCTCACATATTTAAAATCATACTTCATTTCATGTAATTACAATTTGACTACCATTTTATTTTGGAGGTTGTACAATTAGAACATTCAAACTTGGTTCATTCATGACCAAAAGAATTTCAATGATTTTTCAAAGTCCGCAACATTTTCACGATATTTGATGATTTGGTTTAATTATATAGATTACAGATTAAATTTTTTGCTTCTAGATTTTTGTAATGAAACTTTTGAAGAGGGATATGAAAAAGAATATTTTTGTTGAGCTTCAATTTCTTTTTTTAAGTCATTAAAAAAATGTAATATTATTGTAATAGAAGCTAATCTGAAAATTCTGTTTAGTTGTATAAATCGAAAATGTTGATAAAAACAATAAAATCAATGAGCATGCGCAAAATCAAACTTATTTCACAATGATTATTATAAGTCAATTTAACTTATTTCACTTTAAATCTTTGCTTAATTTCTATTCGGTAGAAAATATCACCTTAGGGTAATAAAAAGAACAGACGTTTTTTCAGCTTTCTATTAGTATCTCGTTAAATATTGGTGAAGAATGTAATAGATGATTGAAGAATTATATAAGATAAATTATTTTAAAGTACTTTCTGTACATACAACATACGTTTGTTAAAGTTATTCTAACATTTTTCGCGTTCTGTGAAATTTCCGTGAAATTAAGTGTTTTAGGATTATGGTTCCCGTGAAAAATGCAAATTTTGAGCGTGAAAAATCACTAAGCCTAATTATAACCTAAAAGTGACTTAAATTAAATTTTATCAAAAATTCGATTGAGTACTTTTCGATTACAAATTTTATTTAGCTTTTAAAAATATTTGTTTGACTACATTCTCGAAATTATTCAAAAATCTTACTTTTTTTAAACGAACTTAAAAATATGAATAGCTTAAAAATTATTTCCAGAGTTTTTTTAATAGGTCCTATAAACATTTGAAAGACAATAGTTTATAGGACCTTTAAAAAAAAACTTTAGATTTGTATTTATTTCAAAACAATTGCAAAAAAAATTGTTTTTCTCTTTAAAGAATTGTCAGTTTTACTGTCAATTTGCGGCTTTTGGAACGTTTTTATGACAAACAGTTATTGTAGCAGTAACGAAATTTTGAAGCCAGTAACCGGTATTGACGTAAAATTAAGTTGCTTTCCGTGGCCACCATCAAAGAGAGATGTTAAAAGAAAACGTTTTCTGGTTCAATGTGCCAAGCAAAGCAACTGGCCGCAAAGGTCCAATAAAAGAACAGGTATTGCGTTGAATCTGGTCATGAACATGATCATTATGGATTTTTTCGACAGCAATTGTTAACAATCTGGCAGTAAAATATTTTTAGCTAAAGGTTTTATAGTAATTGAGCAACATTCGGAACAACTTTCATGAACAATCTTTTAATGCAATCGATTAGTTCCGTAATGTGACCAGATATTAAGTGCAGGTTGTTTTTTTTTTTTTCGTGAAATTGTTTATTTAGGTCCCCTTAGCTGTAAGTAAACTGGTTCGGACCGGGTTTTAGTTGTAATTTACATTTTAACTTAAGGCTATAGTAAATTAACAGTTTAATCAAAAGAGATAATGGCATTAAGCGCCTTATTCTCCCTGAGCATCTTGCCGAGCTCTTTGAAGAAGGGGATCAGAGGTTCCAGCAGGGTTCTTGTTGATCCGCTCACTACCGACAACACCGCTTCCAACAAAAGCGAAAACGGAATTCGGTTGTCTTTACCATAGTCCTTCTGAGGCACGACTGCTGCTGGGTTGGCTGGATCTTTTGGCGATGTTTTTATTGAGCTCACTCCCGGGAACGCTTTGTTGAACTTGTCCGAACCTGGCTGTGGAAGGGTGCTGCTCCGAGACTTGTCACTGTGGCTCGTTTTCTTTGTTTTTCTCTTCCTTTTGAATGTACCGCCTTTTGTGTTGACTATCAGCTCATCTTCAGTTCCGTCCTCAGATGAACCATCCTCTTCCTCAGAAAGGACGGAAAAGGGGTTCTCGCTGCCGGCACTGGTCGTGACCGTCTTCACTATATCTGCGAATGATCGCTTCGACCGCCTCTCCAGTTCGCGTTTCAACTTGTCCTCGCGCGCCTTGTATTTGGGACAAGAACGAACTTCGTGAGGTTGTCCTCCACAGAGCAGGCACTTCTCCAACTCTTTCTGGCACTGCTCGTCCGGATGTTTCTCGCCGCATTTGCCACAGACCGTCTTGTTGCTGCAGAATGCCTTAGTATGTCCCAGCTTTTTGCAGTTAGAGCAACTCATAACGCGCGGGCGGTACATGCGCACCGGAAGACGGAGCATGTTGTCCACCACCAGGTAGTCCGGTAGAGCTGTCCCCGCAAACGTCACTCGGTACGAGCTCGACGGGACGAAGCGTTTGGACGCGCCCTCGCCTTCGGACGTACCCATCTGTCGAACCTCGATGACTGGGATTGTTGGTAAGTTCCTCCTCTTGAAGTGGCCAACCGCCTTCAACACCTGCTGCTCTGTCAGTCCATTTTCGCTCACTACGCCGTCGATCTCCACGGAACGCGCCGGAATCCAGACCCGGTATTCAATACAGAAACGCGGATCGCAGACGATTGCGTTGGCTTCCTTCGGGTTGTTGACAGTAGCGCGGAGCTTGTTCTGGTGGAGTTTGGTGACATCCGTCACCCCGGGGTAGTGCTTCCACAGTTCCTCTGAAATCCGCATTGTTTGCAGTGGCTTGTGCTTCGGCCGAAAAAAAACCTGCCACCTCTCTCCGGGAGCGTCCTGGTACTTACGAACGCGCAGGGTTGGTGATTCCGGTTCTGAGGAATTCTCCACCTTCTTCTCCGTCGCTGGCTGCTTCTCCGCCTGAAACCCGTCCGGTTTCTTCCACACACTTTCATTCGTGATTGTGTTCCAATAGAACGGCTTCCCCTCCTTGGTCTTTTGGAGCGTCCAACCACTTTCCGCTTCCGCGGCCGCCGCCATGGCCGTCAGCGAAGGTAAACAACTCCGTCAAAAATAGAAAAAAACGCGCTAAAACTCGAAAGACGACCGCTCACTGCAAGAGCTGACGAGAGAGTGCCCAAGTGCAGGTTGTGTTGGTTACGAAAATTGAACTTTTGTTTTTGATTTTTTTTTGCAAACAAAAAACAACCGTACAAGGAATAATCAATATATCACTAAACTTCTCACACAAGTTCAACAACTTTCCCAGCGGAAATGCCAAAGTTTCGAGGTAATTCGGAGCGATTTTCGGATCCTGTCAAAAACTGATTCCGTTAGCCAATAAATCGCTCAGTTTGTCTACAACCCCGAAGACACCTTAAAATTCCTTCACCCAGAACGGCTCCAAACAAATCCCGGACACACTGCGCTCGTTCCTTACGATTCCAGCCGTCAGATTATTTCACCCAATTTCCAACAAGAAATAACTTATGGCAACCAATTACGAAAGTGCCATTTCTTCGAACGCACGAGAACCCGTTTACTGCCTCCGAGACCCAATTCGTGCCCAGAATCGCGCAGAAGGGGTTCTCGGGACGACCCACAGACCTGCTGCAGAATCAAATTACATTTCGATCAGCGCACGGAGAAACCACGCGCGGGGGATGAATTATTCATTGAGTTTCGCTGGCCCATGAATGAACGAACACCGCCATCCATATGATCGACTCCCTCCGCTGATCGAGCAACAGAAGTCGTTTGCAATTCTCATGACATTCGTGTGGGGTTGAGGGAGGATGGAGGAGGATCGACTGAGGAGAAATGCCAGGTAGGAGGTCAGGTGGACCGTCGTTTTGGACGCGCATATTCTGTGCCACACGATCGGACGAGGTTCGTCGCGAAAAAAAAATAAACGAGGGAGCGCAGATCGATCTCGATACTCCAGTTTTGTTTTGGGTTTATTTCTGTGCGGGGAGACATGTTTATAACCTGTTTCGTGCGACTTTATTGCGGGAGGGTTGAATGTGGTGGGGAGGGGAAGGTTGATCATGTGCAGCGACACAAGCGCGCCATATGATGTTGCATAATGTCAGTTTTCTTCTTGTGTCTTGAGAAATTGCAACGAAGGGTAGCAGTTTGTGAGATTTTGTTGTCTATTTTGATGTCAAATTCACGTACAAACATTGATGAAAATGGAAGATTACAGAACGTTGTATTCTCGTATGTTTGGCTGGCTGAGGATTCGGTCCTAATTCCATCCAATTTGCAAATTCTAACTGTTTTTACAAATTGTATTGCAAATGTTTTGATAGAAACTTTCTTGTTCACTTCCCATTAAGTTACACAGTAAAAAAAATCATGGCAATATTACTGGGAAGAGGTACATCTTTTATGTCAAAATGATGTGTATTTTACCGCTGAAAATATGTTATTTTAACACGATTCTTGTGTAATGTAACTTTTTCTAAATTAAAGTAATATTACATCATAAAAGAGGTACCGTAAAACGAGGTGACTTTGCTAGCCGGGGTGACCGGGTTGATAGGTTTGTGATTTTTCCGCAAAAATAGAGTAGAATTAAAATACGTACGAAATGGTTTAGAACCATATTGACCGTGATAGAGAAGTGTTCAAAGTACCTCAAAAAGAACTTTTCATAAAATTTTGAAAAGTTTAAAAAGTTAGTTAACTATAGTTAAGAAAATGTTGAAAGTCATTATTTTAAACTTCTCAAAGTGTCATGATTTTCTCAATGAACATGATTTTGAATCAGAAAACGGAATGCATTTTCGGATTCTTTGGACAATTTTCCACTAGGAGAAGGTTAAATAAGTTTGTAAATAATAAATAATATGTATTTTTGAAACACAACTAAAACAAATCTTCAAATTTAAAGGCAATTTCAGTTGAACAAATTTCATGTAAAATGTGAAATCATGTGATTCGTGCTTCGAATTCAGTATGAAATTTAATTTAAATCGATAGTTTTATAAACAAAACTAGTTTTAACAAATTTCTGGCAAAATTCCGACTTTTTAGCAATTTTACCTAAAATTTATATGTATTTTGTTAAAAGCTTATAAACTTAGTTAACTAAACATGAACATGGATTTTTTGTCTTGAAACTATATCAGCTACTTTAGTGATGGTACATTTAGCGTACAAATAAAGTTTGAACATCTTAAATATGATTTCAATAAGAAAAACTATTGATAGTTTTCAATTTCAATTCGGTTTTATTAGTGAATAATCATGTTACAATTAGTTCATTCGCAGTACATAACAGAGTTTTGGAGTTCCTTGCAGCTGTGTGTTAAATCTCAATCCATTTTGGAACGATTATTGCTTATGACTAAGAGATTACCAAAAGTAAGAAAAAAATAGAAAAAAACTTACTGAAATTGCAAAGGAAAGGGGATAGAAATAGAAAAACCTTAAACTAGATCACAGTATTTTTTATCTATTGTAGATGTGCTTAATCATTAGCTCCCCGAGGGCCAGAAATTGCTCCGCCTTGTTACGGCAGGTCCGGAACCGCGTCATCATCTCACCCGCTAGAGCAAAAAACTCCGGCAAGGTGAAGAGATCTTCTCCGGTAACCTCTTGCTGGGCCGCATCGCCGCTACCGGCAGCGACCACGCTGGCGAACGATCGCCCCATCCAGGAGGGAACGCTGAGTTGTCCGCTGGAACCGTACGCTGTCCAGCTGCAGGAACGGTTGCGCTCGTATTCCGCTGAGAAGGGTGGGATGCAGCTGCTTTCTTCTTCCTCTTTTCCTGCTCCTCTAGGTACGCCTTGCGCGCGACGCATCCGCGGTAATTACCGGTATGGTTGCCGTCACAGTTGGCGCACTTGATGCGCGCCTTGGTGTGCTCTGCCTTGTCCCCCAAGTCCGCCTTGCACGGCAGTGCACACTTCTCCGAGAGGTGTGTTTCACCGCACTTCACGCAGCGGGGCGGGAGGTTGCAGTTCCGCGAGCCGTGGCCGAACTTCTGGCAACGGTGGCATTGCGCTACGTCCATTGGGTTTTGGAGTAAAACCGCCAGTTTACCAAAAACCGTCCAACGCCTTAGTCCGTCGCAGGTCTTGGATTTTGACGGTGCCGCGGTCGAAGTACAACAGGTACAGAGTGTGCGTACCTGTGACTGTTGTCTTGCGCGAGAGCACTTTTATCTCCCGTGGCGTTATTCCGGCACCCGAGAGGTGTTCCTTCAGGTCGGCGATTGGGCGGTCTTGGTGTGCAGGACTACCTTAACCGCGGTCTTCTCAACTGGATCGAATGTGTAGAACTTGAAGTTGCTACACTTCAGTTCTTTCACCACCAGGTCGAAATTCTTTTTGTTGAAAGTAATCACTTGTACTTTCGATTTTCCAATTTTCAGACTATATTGGAGGCCTTCCAGCAACTCGTCAACATCGTCCGCCAACGTATCCAAAACAAAAATTGAGGTGGTCGCCGTTCCTTCGGAGAATTATCTTTTTTTGTCGTACTACCTTTTTTGCGTGCACGTCTATCATCGTCGTCGTCGTCGGTAGTGCTGCTACCGTCGGTGTTGTTGTTGTTGGTTTCCTCGTCACTCAGCCTCGCGAACTTGTTACTGGTGGGAATGTTGGCGGATGTTGATGCGCCACCGGTCGACAGATTGCCGGAAGTACCTGAGCGGAGTCTGCTTCTTATAGGGCTGCGATCCTGGACACGGTAATTAGCGTGCAATAACTCCGGATTGAAACCATCAGCGCACACGCTCCCGTGCACGATGGCGGACGACGCGGCGGCGTTGTTTTGTTTACCTTTTTGCACTCGGCCGGTAGACGAACTTCGCGGGTTTTTCGAGGCCGCACTCGAACTGCCACGGCCACGGCCGGCCTTCGGCATGCTGGTGGAGCAAACTCGCGGGTAATCACGGTCGATTGCGGCGGAAAATTCGAAAAAACTTCTAGAGCACTGAGCACTTAACTGCTGCTTGCTCTGGAGGATACACGCAGAATGAAAACTATTGATAGTCACCCTGGAATTTAAACTAAGCATTTTTAACTTAACTATTTTTCTAACACTATTGAAGAAACTTTTTTTCCAAAATAGTGCATGGACTTGGTGTGGCGTACCCCAGTACATGTTTTAGAAATAATAATCTTGAGAAAAACCTTCCCTGTTGGAAAATATTCCAAAAACAAATTGAAATCCTATCAAAGTCACCCCGGTTTACGGTAATATAAAACCTTCCAAAATTACTTGTTCCAGCTTTAAACATTATTTTTACTGTGTATTAATTGTTTCACAGTAAAAAAAAATTGGATGGTGTGGTTTTGGAAGGTTTAATATTACCTCTTTTAAGATGTAGTTTTACCTAAATAAAGACTAAAAAAGTTACATTACACCAGGAAAGTGGTAAAATTACACATTTTCAGAGTTAAATTAACATTTTTTTTCTGACATAAAAGATGTACCCCTTCCCAGATGTAATATTACCATGATTTTTTTTTTACTGTGTTCATATGGGTTGAACTCTATTTTTAAAAGCTGTAATTGAACGCCAAAGTATGCCAACATTAGGTTCCCGATGGAATACATGCCGTTCCCCCACTGTACATTTTATTTAAAGAGACCATTTTTCTTTTTTACATTCAACTGTTCACGCAAAGCCGAAATATTTGCATTTTAGTGACAAAAAGTGACGATTTTTTTAAAATTCTTTGTGTATTAGCGTTTTTAGCATAACACAATGACTTCTTCTATGTTTGTATACGGGGAGGCATATTTTTTGGATATCTTTATTTTGATCGTTCAAAAACGCTGTTTTTTATACAATCTCATGAAAACAACTTGTGATTTTTTCACAATGTGACGTAAACGTCAAGTAATCATAAATTATAATGAATTTGATCGAAATTTATATTTCCATGCTTCTTTCCAAAATGACGATTCTTCCGAGCTTTATTTGTTCATATCAAAAAATTAAAAGAGTTGTTCTTTTGAATACGTCGTCACTAATGTAGTAAGAATTTTGAAAATTCATCACAAAAGGCAAATAAGTAGAGTTTTTTTTAAAGGTTCTATAAGCTATTGTGTTTCATATTTTTCTAGGACCTATTCAAAAAAAAAACTCTAGATATGAGCAATTCTCTACGAAATCGGTCTTTTTTTATTTTTATTTTAGTATTTTTTAATTCGGCCGAATCTTTTTTGGTGCCTTCGGTATGCCCAAAGAAGCCATTTTGCATGATTAGTTTGTCCATATAATTTTCCATACAAATTTGGCAGTTGTCCACACAAAAATGTTGTATGAAAATTCAAAAATCTGTATCTTGTGAAGGATTTTTTTGATCTATTTGGTATCTTTGGCAAAGTTGAAGGTATGAATAAGGAGTTCACTGAAAAAAAATATGCACGATGAAAAAAAATATGCTGATTTTGAATTTGACTTTTTATCACTAAAGCTTGACCCTGCAAGGGTTATGAATTTTTCAATCAATACGGATTTTTTCAAAAAATCCAAATATTGCGCAATTTTTTTTCAACTTAATTTTTGGATGTAAAATCGAATTTTCAATCAAAAAGTACTTTAGTGTAATTTTGATAAAGTGCACCATTTTCAAGTTAAAGCCATTTTTAGGTAAATATTCGCAGTTTTTCATTTTTTTAAATTAGTGCACATGTTTGCCCACTTTTGAAAAAAATAATTTGAAGAGCTGCGAAATCTCTCTATATTTTTCTTTTTTGAACTTTGTTGATACGACCCTTAGTTGCTGAGATATTGCCATGCAAAGGTTTAAAAACAGGAAAATTGATGTTTTCTAAATCTCATTCAAACAACCCACTTTTTTTAACGTCGATATCTCAGCAACTCATGGTCTAATTTTCAATGTTAAAATATGAAACATTCGTGAAATTTTCCGATCTTTTCGAAAACAATATTTTCAAAAATTTTAGATCAACATTTCAAAAGGGCCAAACATTGAATATTACGTGAAATTTCCAACAAGTTTGCATTAGTTTTGGTTTCAAAAATTGTTTGTTAATTTAACGAAGTGGTTTTGAAAAAAAATCATTCAAAAATTAAAAAAAAAAAACGTTATAATATATTATTCTAGGGGTGAGCACCATCATTTTGACCACCTTTCATATTTTTGAGTCGGCTTATTATTTAAGCTTCAATCAAATAAAGACATTAGATCTTTTTACAAATTTTGAATTTTGGTATCACACATCGATAAAAGACGTAAAAGTTTAAAGGATTTTTTTTAAGGAATGTGTGGTGAAGCCTTTTATAATTAACTTTCGATTCAAACAAAACAAATTTTAAAAACACTTCCTTAAATTGTACAAATTTGGAAGATTTCACTTAAACAAATATTGTCCCTTCCACAATGTCCAACCAACATGAGTAATTACGAAACAAATTGAAAACACACCCATCAGCAGCCAGCAACCCTTCACCCAATCAATAAATTACCGGACACGAACAAAACCAAACTGTTGAAAGGCGGATATGGCAGGAACAGCCAAACTTGTAGTTAAAATCACCATAAAACACCCCGAAACAATCCCCGCCACGACGGGGCCCTCCGGAGAGTCAGTCTCGACTAAATTAAACCATCAAGTTATTAATCACTGTCACAATTAGACAACACTGTTCAAAAGTCCATCTCTGGTGGCGGTTTTTTTTTGTGAAAAAGGGAGAAGAAAGTCTCCGAGAGATTTTTTTTTTTTTTTTTTTTTTTAATTTATATTTATTCAGTTTTTCTTTTCCATGTACATTCATTCAGTTAAAATATTATTGAGTGTCCAATCACAATCGATGACTTTTCACCTCAATTTTAAATACTAGCAACTTTCATTTATTCATGAAATATTGTAGCTTTCGCTATTCAGTGATTTCAAATGTAGGAGGTCCTACATGTACAAAAGGGAAAAGGGATACCTTAAAACTAACTTATAAACTATATAAAGAGCGGATCAATGCAGCTGAAGACTGCAATGATTTTTGTCGAAATGCATCAATTATCTTATTGGACATAACATCCAAAGTGTCAACTTCGGCTAATTGATGAAGTTCACTGGTGCTGAACCAGGAGGAAGTTTCAGAATCATTTTCAGAATTTTGTTCTGAATCCTCTGAAGTTTTTTCTTCCTGGTTAAGCAACAGCTTGTCCAGATCGGCACAGCATAAAGCATGGCAGGTCTGAAAATTTGTTTATAAATTAACAGTTTATTCTTGAGACAAAGTCTAGAATTCCTGTTTATAAGTGGATACAAACATTTAATATATTTGTTACATTTAACCTGGATACTTTCAATGTGATCCTTGTAAGTAAGGTTTTTGTCAAAAGCAAGTCCAAGATATTTCACTTGATCCTCCCACTTTAAATTTACCTCATTCATCTTTATAATGTGATGACTTTTTGGTTTAAGAAAATCAGCCCTTGGTTTGTGAGGGAAAATAATAAGTTGAGTTTTTGCAGCATTTGGAGTAATTTTCCATTCTTTCAAATAAGAATTGAAAATATCCAAGCTTTTTTGTAATCTTCTTGTGATGACACGAAGGCTTCTGCCTTTGGCGGAGATGCTTGTGTCATCAGCAAAAAGTGATTTCTGACATCCTGGGGCAAATCAGGCAAGTCAGAAGTAAAAATATTGTATAAAATTGGACCCAAAATGCTTCCTTGAGGGACGCCAGCACGTACAGGTAGTTGATCAGATTTGCTATTCTGATAACATACCTGCAGAGTACGATCCGTCAAATAATTTTGAATAATTTTCACGATATAAATCGGAAAATTAAACCTTTTCAATTTCGCAATCAAACCTTTATGCCAAACACTGTCAAATGCTTTTTCTATGTCTAGAAGAGCAGCGCCAGTAGAATAGCCCTCAGATTTGTTGCTTCGAATTAAATTTGAAACTCTCAACAACTGATGAGTAGTTGAATGCCCAAGGCGAAATCCAAACTGCTCATCAGCGAAAATTGAATTTTCATTAATGTGCGTCATCATTCTATTAAGAATTATTCTTTCGAATAATTTACTAATAGATGAAAGCAAACTAATGGGCCGATAGCTTGAGGCTTCAGCAGGATTTTTATCCGGTTTCAAAATCGGAACTACTTTGGCATTTTTCCAACTACTGGGAAAATATGCCAAATCAAAACATTTGTTGAAAATTTTGACCAAGCTACTTAAAGTTGCTTCTGGTAATTTTTAATTAAAATGTAAAAATGCCATCCTCACCAGGGGCTTTCATATTTTTAAATTTTTGATAATAGATTTTATTTCATTCAGATCCGTATTAAAAACTTCATCTGATGAAAATTCTTGTTCAACAATATTCTGAAATTCTATTGAAATTTGATTTTCAATAGGACTCAAAACATTTAAGTTGAAATTATGAGCACTCTCAAACTGCTGAGCAAGTTTTTGAGCTTTCTCCCCATTAGTTAATAGAATATTATCACCATCTTTTAAAGAAGGGATTGGTTTTGAGGTTTCTTAAGAACCTTTGAAAGTTTCCAAAAGGTTTGGAATAAGGTTTAATTTGTTCGACATCTCTTGCGAACTTTTCATTTCGCAGGAGAGTGAATCTGTGGTCAATAACCTTTTGCAAATCTTTTGAATTCGCTTCAGTGCAGGATCACGAGAACGTTGATACTGTCTTCGGCGAACATTTTCAGACGAATCAGAAGCTGAAGATCGTCATCAATAATGGGAGAATCAAATTTGACTTGGACTTTAGGAATAGCAATATTCCTAGCATCCAAAATTGCATTAGTTAAAGATTCCAAGGCTGAATCAATATCAGCTTTGGTTTCTAAAACAAAATCATGATTTAAATTATTCTCAATATGATGCTGATACCTGTCCCAATTAGCTTTGTGGTAATTAAACACAGAACTATTGGGTCTGGTAACTGCTTCATGAGAAAGTGAAAAAGTTACTGGAAGATGATCAGAATCAAAATCAGCATGAGTCACTAAAGGACCACAATACTGACTTTGATTTGTCAAAACCAAATCAATTGTTGATGGATTTCTAACAGAAGAAAAGCAAGTTGGCCCATTCGGGTATAAAACCGAATAAAGACCAGAAGTGCAATCTCTGAATAGAATTTTACCATTGGAATTTACTTTTGAATTATTCCAAGATTGGTGTTTGGCATTAAAATCACCGATGATCAAAAATCGAGATCTATGCCGAGTAAGTTTATTCAAATCCCCTTTGAAATAATTTTTATTTTCCCCAGTGCATTGGAAAGGCAAATATGCAGCTGCAATCATAATTTTCCCAAAAGAAGTTTCAAGTTCAATGCCCAAACTTTCAATAACTTTTAACTTAAAGTCACGTAACGTGCTATAAGTCATACTACGGTGGATAACTATTGCAACTCCACCGCCATTTCGATTCATTCTGTTATTGGTTATAACTTTATAATCTGGATCACTTTTCAAATAAGTGCCAGTTTTTAAAAATGTTTCGGTTATAACAGCAACATGCACGTTATGAACTCGTAAAAGTTGAAAAATTCATTTTCTTTCGCTTTTAAAGAGCGAGCATTAAAATTCATAATATTGATGGAATTACTTAGATCCATGATTAAACTTCAGGGTAAGAACAACATCATTCGCAAATTTTAATCCAATCTGGATAGCTTCCATCATGGATGTAGCATTACTCATTGTTTGAATCAAACCAAACAGTGAGTTTTGCAAAAAAGTCATTTTTTCAAACGTAACATCGCCGAGATCAGAAGATCCCAAAGCGTTGCCAGCAGAACAATTTTCAAATGAAATTTGAGGTACCTGCCCAATTTGAAAATTGGTAGAGGATTTAAAATTCGTGGATGAACCCGAACCCGAAACGACGTTGGCATAAGAAATGCCATTGCTGTTACCTAACTTTTCCACGGTAGGGGTATTGTTCGAGTGAGACAGCACGAACGTTTGATTTAAAGATGCAGGTACAACCTGACTTTGAGAAAATTTCGGTTTGGTTTTCGGCTGATGCTTAGCACGAGAATCCAAAACCTTTTTTCTGATGGGGCAATCCCAGAAATTTGATTTGTGATTTCCACCACAATTTGCACATTTAAATTGGGTGACTTCTTTCACGGGACAATTGTCCTTGTCGTGAGAAGAATCCCCGCAAACCATGCATTTTGGAACCATGGCGCAATGATCAGTACCGTGACCGAATGCCTGGCAACGCCGGCACTGGGTCAGATTCTGGCCATTACCGCCATGTTTCTTAAAATGCTCCCACTTTACCCGTACATGGAACAAAAACTGAACTTTGTCCAAAAGTTTCAAATTGTTGATTTCATTTCTGTTGAAATGAATCAGATAAAATTGTGAAGTCAAACCAAAGCGAGAAATATTCCCGTTTGATTTTTTCTTCATTGGTATTACTTGGGATGGGGCAAAGCCAAGCAACACCTTAAGTTCGTTTTTGATCTCATCCACCGACAAGTCGTTGGAGAGACCTTTCAGACCGCCTTGAATGGACGAGCATTCTTGGTCTCATACGTGTAGAAATTGTGTTTGTGGTTTTTCAAATAACCAACAAAAGTTTGGTGATCTTGTAAAGATTCCGTCAACAAGCGACATTCTCCTCTTCGACCAAGCTGGAACGAAACCTTCAAATTGCAAGTTTCCTTGCAATTCTTCAGTTGCGTTCGAAAGCTGGCCAAATCGGAGACGGAAGTCACTACAATTGGCGGAGCCTTTACTCGTTTCTCGACGGCAGAAGGCTCAGTACGAGGAGAAGGATCCTTGTCAACAGTTTCGGATAAAACACCGAAACTGTTTGCCAATGGAATTGGAGGATTGACCTCACTTTCAGAATCAGAATCAGACCTCGGATGAGGCTGTTTTCTTTTCTGTTTCCGTTAGCCGATTTAGCGTTCAAACGCTTCACCGACGTAACGACCAAATCTTCAGAAGATTTGCGTTTACCTTTGTTTTGACGCATTTTGCAAGCAAAGTTCTCTTAAAAAGATGGCTTCGTTTGTAAAATACAACAAAATTTCAGGTGGGGTTAGTCTTGAAAAGACTGTTTAGAATTTTGGAAAGTAACTCAGGTAGTCTTTAAAAAGACTGAGAATTTTGTTTGAAATAACTCTGAGCTTAGGTAGTAAAAAATACCGCAGCTCTAGTGTCCGTTCACCACGAAGGTTCGCAAGACACTCAAGTCTCCGAGAGATGGTTTCATGTTTGGGCAGACCAACTCTATTCCAGCTAACTATAGCCATAAAAAGAAAACAAAGGAAAACAACGCCCGCCACGGTTTATTAATTAATTAGACAATTAATTAAAACCTTCTCTCCTTTTAGAGTGGTGGAAACGAATCGGGTGTGACCAATTAAGATGAAGCATGATTAAGATAGTTCAACAATTAGGTTGTTTCCTAATAAAATTTATCAAAGCTGTAAAAGAAGGCTTTTTCCACAACCACCCTATCGCCAGCAAACTTGAAAGGGTAGCGTCGCTTCGCTGATACCACGTGATAAAGCATGTTAAGTGGACGCGGGCGCAGAAAAATGGCGTTTAATTCGCCATAATTAGGTGAAAAGTGGAAATGAAAGTCGTGTGCGTGGCGTGGCGGAAGCCGCTTCCCTATAAAAAGAGAGTTTTTTTGCTGGGGCGGTCCAGATTGTTGTTTTCATAAATCATTTAATGAGCGCGTGCAAAAATGAGATAAGTCGACGCAACTTTGCGCCTTTTAATTAAAACGTACGAGATAGTACGGCTACGAAGAAATGTTTTAATTATAGGGTGGTCAATAGGAGAATTAATGGGATTTTCTTTCTTCTTTGTTTATAGGGAGCAGCAGCTGCTGAATGTGTTCGAAGTGGTGGTATCGACGTTGGAGGGCAAACTCCAGCGGATAGACAACCTGGACAAGGCGGTGGAGCATCTGATGCGACGGGTGGAATCGTTGGACAACAAGATGGCAGACAACATCCACAAGACCGATTCGGTCATCTCGAAGCTACGAAACCTGGACAGCAAACTTACCAGCGAGGATGATCGCCCGAACAGTGTGCGAACAGCCAAGTCCACCAACAGTTTGGACAGTAGATTAGTCTCACTGGACCAAAAAGTCAGCGATATCGATCACAAGCTCAACGGGCTCAAGAACCAAATCGACAGTAACTTCCTCCCAGTTGACGACATCAACGCCGAAGCCAGTGAGCGCAAAACGGTCAGCATGAACGTGGCGGAGATTACCAAGGCGATGCACTCCGAAGTCATGGGACACATCACCAAGGAACTCGGCCAGTTGCGATCGATCTCCGAAGGAATCGACAAGAAGCTGCAGTTCCACATCAACATAGTTTCGGAAAACCTCGGCAAAACCATCAACCTGCTCAACGAAGTGCACGACGCCGTCGTTGACCACAACATCAACTTCAGCTACAACAGCACCTCGACCCTGCCACCGTTCGTCAAAGCCAGCAAGATCGACATCCTGGTCAAGCAAATCCGCCCAATCATGTCGGTGTCGGAAAAGATGGACGAAGTCTGGGACGTCGTCGTGGGTACCAAGAGTTCCGTCGACGACCTGGTGCCCAAATCGGACGCGCTGCTCACCCAGAACCAGCGCCAGGAGCGGGCGATCGGCGAGATTCACCACGATCTCAAGACCAAAACCAACCTGATCATCAACAACCTCGACATGGTGGAGAAGCGGCTCAAGAAGCAGGAGGACGACGTGGCGGTGCTGGCCCAGCGCCCCGTCCCGGCGGAACTTCTGATGGATCCGACGATCGACCGGCTGGTGGAATACGATCCCAACAGGTGACAATTGTTTTTAAGAGTTTGATCAAGACAAATAATATAACCCTTTCCCCCAAAGATACTCGATCGTTGAGGACTTCACGGAGCCCCTTCCCACAACGACCTACCCTTCGCTATCCTCCTCCTCAACGGCCAGCAGTAGCAGTAGCAGCAGCAGCAGCAGCACAACCACCGCCAGCAACCAGATCCCGGCGAGCACCAGCAGCAACACCATCACCAGTGGCAACAGCAGCCAGACCGTCCAGGCCGGAGGTAAAACCGTTTCGCGCAAGGGTGGTATCATCTTCCCCAGTGTGAAGAACAAACCGTCCGTGCTGAACAACACCTTCGCCACCGACAGCCTGCTCTTCAAGGACATTAAAGTATGTATCGGTTCTTTTTTTCGACTTCTTTTTGTTTTTCTCCTGTCGAGAATATGCCTTTCGCCCCCCGTTCTCTCTGTTTAGAGTCACGTTCATCACTCATCGACCTGGAGCGGGGGAGACCCGCGTGTGCCAACCGTACCGCCATCGACTTCGACCTCCGGTGTGACCCCTCTCGCTTTCCGACTACTGTAACGATAAAGCCATGACAATCTTTCAGGGTGGTTGCGTACTAAGCGTTACGAAGGTAGATGATTCGCTTGTGAAGCAACGCATCAGCTCAGATCACGATCGAACGCTGAAGCTAGCTACTGCTACAGGTCACCTCCTACTCGGTCTGTGTCTTCGAGCGATCCACTGAACTACAAAAAGTGGTTGCGCACTCGACACAGAACAACTCCACTTGCCGATCTCGATGACTTTTGACTGCGAACTTTGAACCGTCAGTTGCAAACTGGTACATGAGGGATGGTTTTTTCAATGGTGAAAATGATGAAATTTTAGATCGTAACAGTAATCGAACCACTGAAAATTACGTCGAAATGAACGATCATGCAGTTCATATGATCAACTGTTGTTCATCAGGTTAATTTTTTTTCTGTTAGATCTGTCTGTGATCTGTGATTCTTTAAATTTCTAAATTGAAACAGAACATCGCTTAAATCCAACACTAATACCATTTAAATTTTAGTTACAATATTTTTGACATTATTTACGAAAAAAGCGGGTTCGTCGCTTTCGCAGTCGACCAAGTCTCTCTCACCCCCACGTACAACCATAATCCATCATTTCGAATGGGGCAATTCTCTACCAAAACCGGAAATGAATTTTTATTTTTATTTTTTTATTTGGCTCAAACTATGTTGGGGCTTTCCCTATGACCAAACAAGCTATTTTGTGTCATTGGTTCACCCATACAAGTCTCTATACAATTTTGGCAGCTGACCATACAAAAATGGTACGTAAATATTCGAAATCCGTAACTTTTGTATGAATTTTCTGATCAATTTGGTGTTTTCGGCAAAGTTGTAGGTATAGTGTAGTGACTAGTGAGGAATATCCAAAAAAAAATATGTACACGGATAAAAATTGCACAAAAGCTCAATTTCCCAATTTATTTTCGAGATATTTCTATGTGTTTTAGAAGACAAAAATGGTCTAACATTCTGCTGCCAAGTTATGATTTTTTTGAAAAAATTGTGATTTTCGATTTTATGACCTACAAATAGGAACTTTTCAAAAAAATATATTCAGAAATGGTCACTTATGGTCACTACTTTTTAAATAAAAAAAACTGCAAATATTTCGCTGAAATCAAACATTCGATGGCTATATCTTCACAGCTAAAAAAGTAGTAATCCAGCTGCGTGTATAAGGCCTGGGTGTAAAATGAATATTGCATTATTTTATGCAATTTTATGTGATTTTACACCCTGAAATATGTAGCCCATCAGTATGGGAAACCTACTTGACCGAAATTTCAAGCTCATATATGCGTTTATCCTTTCAGCTTTTCATCGATCTGATGGCCGAGTGGGCTAAGGCGCCAGCCCTTCCCGTCGGTAGCAACTTTTTTTTTTGTGTTTGCAAAAATTGTACATGCAGTGTGTAATATTAAGTGTTTATTTTGACGAAGGTGATGTGCATGCTTTTGCATGCGATTTTACCATCGGATTTTTTGCTGTGTTGTAAACGAATCTGGTACGTTTCGCCGAATGTCGCTTCACCGAATGGACATTTCGTCGAAGGTAAACAAAAATATAAAAAACACCAAAATAACCAAAAGCTAAAACAAAGAACGATTCATGTTTGAAAGAATGCAAAAACTCACAGAAGTATTCTCAAACCATTTTTTAATACTTTTTTATCCTTTATTTTTTATTTTTTGTTTATAAATTCTGCGAAATGTCCATTCAGCGAAATGACTCATTCGGCGAAACGAAAAAAAATAGGTCAACAAAAATTTATGTATGAAATAAGATTTTTTTTGAAAACCGATAACTGAGCGGCAGAATTTTTACCATACTTCTCTAAGGCTCAAAAGTTGCGGGTTTTTGTCCCCTAAAACGAATAAAAAAATCCCGAAAATTAAAAAATATTGCGCGTATTCCCGAGAAAGACACGCGGCAAACCAGCCTCGGAACGACGCGCCGCACTTTCGGCAAATGCGCGCTGTCAAATCCTATACTGCACGTTTTGTTTTTGTTGATCTTCTTCTTTGAATCGCCTGGCATTGTTGGCAGGTATGTTTTAATGAGCATGAGCATGAGCATGAGCATGAGAGATTGTTGGCAGGTATGTTTTAATTGCACCAAAAGTGCAGAAAATCGCTGGCAACAATGTCTACGGCACATTCTGAAATGCCGCGCGGCGTGTACCTTTGAAAGAAATGGACAATACGTATTTTGGGTAGTGCGTCCATCCTGGGAATTCCCGGGACAAAAATTCCGGGATTTTTCCAAAACCGGGAATTCCCGAAACCCGGATTTTTTATATTTTGTCACGGGAATTCCCGAAATTGAAAACAAATCAAATTTTGGTCTATCATTTGGCTTAATATGCATTAATTTGGCTTAATATGGAAAATTATAAAAAAATTAGTTTACAGATCCGCAAAATTATTTGCGCCTTGAATATTGCGCAATTCCCACTAACTTTGACTTCGATCTAAATCATTGCTTTCGATCGCACTATTGCGACTTGTCAAACTACCTTGGGAAAATTAAAATTTCCTAAAAAATGATCAAAGTGCTCGCTTGTTTTTCAGCTGTCAATCGCAATTTTAAAGTGCGAATGTCCAGTTTGGTGGAAACTGCGACTGGCAGTGTAAACAAGCAACAACTGGTTGCCTAGTTTTTCGAATTCTTGTTGTCAAAAGTGCGAAAGAAAAGTGCGGGCAAAATCCAAGTTACAGTGCAAAAATCAATATTTTCTAATATCACGTATACTTATGACTTTAAAATAGAAAAAAATATTAAATCTAAAAAAATAATTTAATTTTTGATCAAAACACGGCATCTGGAGCAAATCAGGACAAAATTTACAAAATAAGCCAGCTGTTTAAGCTATTTTTTGCATAGTGTCTAATTGTTTTGATGATTACGGTTACAACAGGAACAGACCTAAACAATTAGTACACCGATTTCCAAATGTATTGATCTAAAATCTCGTGTACCTTTTCAGATAGCAGTCCCGATTATCCCAAGTTGGCGGTAGTGACTCAAAGATAATTTTTAAAATATGTTTTTAATGTAAAACATAAAATACTAAACTTTTCCAGAGTGTTACATTGTCTGGTATAGTTTAATTTGTTTTCGTTTCTTGCTATTTTAGACAGTTTCAATGATATTGTTTAAGTTTTAGTTGTCAACAAAACAATTGTTACATAAATTCTTAAACAAAAGAAATATATTAAAAATTTTGGTTAATTTGAATTCCAAAGCACATCAAAGAACAAAAAAGAGATGTGTTCTAAACTATCTACTGGGAAATTCAAAACCCGGGAAAATTGAACGCCTAATTTTGGGAAATTGAGTTTTTGTGAAAAAAATGTAATTAAAAATTCGGCATTTTTTCCGCGTACATATTTTTTTCTGAATATTTCGAAGATTTTCAAATATTTACGTACCATTTTAGTATGGACAGGTGCCAAAATTGTATGAAGACTTGTATGGGTGAGCCAATGACACAAAATAGCTTCTTTGGTCATAGAGAAGGCCCCACAAAGTTCGGGCCAAATAAAAAAATACAAAAAATAAAAATGGTCGAAATCGGCCGATTTCGAAGAGATTGCTCAGGGCTTGTTCCTGAGATGGCCATAAACAATCATTATAGCAGAGGTACATCTTCCGAGATTCCCGGCTTCTGATTACGCGTGGTCGCTAATTGGTTATTTATTTCCCAGCGTCCGTTAACCCGTTGCCATAAATTGATGCGGTCGTTGCATTCGAACTTGGACGACAATCTAGAGTGCAAGTTTTGTTGGGCATATTTTAGTGTTTTTGTTTACATCTGATCTACATCCCAACCAAATTACCGAGTTTGGAACATGACACCAAAGGAAAGGGACATAAATAGTGTATCGTGAAGCAAACTCAATTAATTTGTCGGACATGAAGAACCGAAAAACTAACGTTACATCACTCACGACAAGGGGCAGCGAGAAGTGCCACCGAAGAAAAGCTGCGTGTCGGAAAAATTAAGCATCGTGCGAGACTCACGCACCTTAAGACCGCGGCAGCTAGGTCGCACTTTAGAAGTGATGTTGAATGGACAGTACAAAAATATTCAGAATCTTTGATTTAAAAAAAATATTAAAAAAAATAAACGAAAATATGATATAATTTGAAAGTGATTTTTTCCAAAGATATTTAACTAAATCTCAAACTTTTTTAACTGTGCATCAGAACTGCAGCCACGTTTTGGGTATCATAACAACAGAGATACGTGTTTGGTACCGCAAAACCAAACACGAAGTGGGCCCGTGAGAGTACGGCGCGGCGAACCTCTGATGGTGAGACAATTTTATGCAACACTTCATAAATTAGATAAATATCGCGAGTTACTGCGCGTGAGCATGCACGCACGCACGGTACTTATGGTTCGGTTTTGAGTACGGTAAAGTAGGTTTACTGGCGGTTTTACTGATTTCATTAACTTGAATAGCGGTCATAAAATTTGCAGGATTTTTAAAGTTTTTTTGACAAAGAACTTTGTCCTAAGGTTTCTATACGGGGTGTCAATCCAAAATTTTCGCGAAGCGAAAACGTTACGTGACGAATTCCCCTCTCGGCAAATTTCCCCTCTTTTTGGTGCACGCTGGTTGGTTGAACAAACGTTTCCCAATCAGTCAATATAGAGACATGAGATTGATGTATCTAAAATCACCCCCACTCTACCTCATAATTTTCGGATCGTCGACGCGGCAAAAAGCGAATAAGGAGATGTAGGAGAATGGGTGCAAAGAGGCGGGGCATACGTCCCCGATCTAAATTAACAAAACTCGGCTCGGTCGGTCCCGAAAATTCATTCTGTTGCTGGACGTCGACGAGAACACATCAGGAGCAGCCCGGGAGTAGATAGCCTGGAGGCATGGACACGCCAAGACATGCTAGCCGGCATGAGCGGGAATTGATAATTGGAATTGGCCACCACTTGGAGTGGCCGGAGGCCCCGGCGGGTGTTCCGATGGGGGGGACTTTTGCCGAACCATAAGAGTTGGGGCAATATGGGTATTAGAGTGTGTGTGTGTGTGGTCCAATCCAATACCCGCTAACCGGTAGCGAAATTAAGGGAAAGTATAATTTGTATCAGACTGTGTATATGCCGCCGAATGCTGATACAGCTTATCTCAGTCCCGGGGTATTAGGTGGTGATAGCCCTCGCGCTGCTTCCAACGACCCATTTCAGAATGACAGAGCTCCTTGCGGTCCAATTTCGAGGTCGCTGGGCATTGTTCGGCCCCGCCTAAACATAGAAGCAGGCATCTGAAGGAAACTCGATCTATATTTAGACTTCCAATCCTCTCAGGCAAATCAGGGATCAGCGCGTATTTAATATGAGAAGATAAACATGTTTCAACACTACGGATCAATTCACTGCTAGAGTGTAAACCTTCTGATGGCCGACTGCTTAGCGTCCCAGACCACCAATCCAAAGGTGTGAGTTCGAATCCCACCTGACTTCATTTTGGTTTTTATTCATATTCAAATTCCTGATTCAAAATTTCAAAGGTACCGACCGGGATTAGATCCCTGAACCTTCTGCTTGGGAGACAGAAGCCGTAACCATTAAGCCACGGAGCCGGTTGGGGCAATATGGGTATTAGAGTGTAACAAAAATGACTTTTTGGCGGGCATTCAGGGGTTTGCTCCGTTGGGCATACTGAGCCCAAATCCCAAATATGAGCTTGATTGGACGTAACAGGAGCTGGCGCTCCGCCCTTCAATTTTAAATGGGATTTAACCCGTAATTTTTTTTTTTCAAAAATGTCAAGTTTTGAGGCATTTTGGCCACCAATGCGTTTACCAAAAACATCACTGGCGTGTAGGCCAGTTCCTTGCGCATCTTTTGGTATATATAACATTGAAGTTTGGAGCATCGTGGAAGTCGGTACAGACCTTCAAAGTTTAGCATTTTTTCGAAAAATCTGCCCCGGCAAAAAAGATATGCGTCGCACCACGCGACGCCCGAGACGCCATTTGATTTTGCTGGGACCGATTTTTCGAAAAAAAATTGCCAAACTTTGAAGGTCTGTACCGACCTCCAGGATGCTCCAATCTTCAATTTTATATATACCAAAAGATGCGCAAGGATCTGGCCTACACGCCAGTGATGTTTTTGGTAAACGCATTGGTGGCCAAAATGGCTCAAAAATTGTCATTTTTGAAAAAATCTTTTTTTACGGGTTAAATCCCATTTAAAATTGAAGGGCGGAGCGCCAGCTCCTGTTACGTCCAATCAAGCTCATATTTGGGATTTGGGCTCAGTATGCCCAACGGAACAAACCCCTGAATGCCCGCCAAAAAGTCATTTTGTTACATCCAAATGGGTATCAAACTTCAGGGTTTTTGATACTGGACATGAAATTTGACATTTCGGCAGTAGTGGCCACCACCTGGAGTGGCCGGAGGCCCCAGCGAGTGTTCCGATGGGGGACATTTTCGGAACCATAAGAGTTGAGGTAATATATAACTTCTGAAATCTGTTTCTGGAAATTTAGAATAACTATTTCGTAATCAATTAGAGCCCTGAAAAGGGCAGTTCAGCTCCACTTGCAATTTCCGTCCTCTTAGTTCGATAGGACGTTGATATTATGTCTTAAAACTATATAAATCAAACAGCCTGTTTCAGGGCCACGAAATTGACCACAAAAGAGTTGTCTTGTGTAATTATAAGGGAATCATGGGGAAATTTGGACCGGACGTTCTAATCAAAAATTTCAACAATCATCTAGCAAAGTTCTTTGTCATACTGGTCATGTGTAACATAACCACCTGCACCTTTTTTCTTATTTTTTTCATTTGTGATACACGTTTTGTGTTTCAGGAACGAGAGTGATCTTTTTGAACAGTTCTTTGTTTTCTTCTAATTATTTTTAAAATTTATGATCATGATCGCGACGATTAACATTCGTGGAAAACATAAACGTGCCAGCATTCATTTCCCAGGAACGCTTTGTTTCCGTCTAGCAAAAACCCATAAAGTTTAATTAAAATCAAATATGCCTCTAACATCACACAAATCATGATTCACGACTACACCAACCTTAGAGCGTAGCATATACGCCGACCCGACCGGTCTCTTCTTCAACGTTGATTGCAATCGTCATCAACATCCTCCACCGCCGCCGCCACAAGGTTACTCATCTTGTAACGAGCCTAAATACTATACACAAACGACAGATTAAACGCGATAACTATTATCTCGGCCATGCCGTGATTAATTGGCGTTGGGGCTTCCGCGAAACGGATGGACGGACCCCCGGATGACGCCATCCCGAAGGCTAGCCTCCCGGGGCAAAACGTGACTTGGGCTCACCTCGTGACGAACGGTCCAACGTATATTGGGAAGCGATTATATTGATCACTGGCAGCGTGCGGGAGCCCTCCCGTGAACAGCTTTCCCCGCGCCGAACTCCCTAATTAACGGGGTGTTGATAAATCACTGAACAGTGGACAGGGTGGCAACTGGGGTGGTAGGAAATTGAATCGAAGAGTAAAAAACTTTTTTGCCTTGCTATTATTGAAGAAAGGTTCTAAAATCACTAGAAAAATGAATTTCTTATTCGACCTCCTAGACTCACCTTCACGTGTACAAATCGACTCAAAATCAAATTTTAAGCAAAAATCACAAATTTGCAAAATATCAATAAATCTATGAAAAAAAAGGTTTCATGGCTTTTTTCCGATGTGTGCAAGAATCCAAGAATCAAAATTTGAGAAAAAAAAATCTTTTATTTCAATAAAAAATGTATAACTAAACGTTACGCCATCTGTTCTAAACAGTATAGGTACACAGTAAAAAAAAACAGCATGGTAATATTACATCTGGGAATGGGTAAATCTTTAACCCTCCTTTAGACGGGCTTCGATCGAAAAAATCGCCAAAAATTAATTTTTCAACCAATTTTTGATCTTTAAAAAGCATGGGAAAGAAGTAGGGCGTCCAATTTTCCCGGGTTTTGAATTTCCCGGGAAACGGGAAAAATATTTTTTGAATCCCGGGAATTCCCGGGATCCCGGGATCCCGGGAAATTTTTGCAGCAATCATAAAATCTATGTTTTCATTATACACAGAAAAAAAATGATAGTAATATTCATTAGGAAATGGTGAAAAAATGATTAATTTTACCCCAGAAAATGTTGAATTTTCATCAGTTTTTGATCAATATTCATCAGGTTCACATTTTTACACATTTTTTATGTAATATTACTCAAAAAAAGAGGTAATATTCAACCTACCAAATTTTCAACATTCCAAAATTAAACTTTTTTTTCTGTGTATTTGTTACGTTTTTCTAGCTTAAATCATAGAATTATTTAAAAACTGTTAATGGTGAAAAGCTACACTTCAATCTGAACAAGGACAGCTAAATAGATAGTTTAAAACACATTAAAAAAAATGTGTTCTTTGATGTGCTTTGGAATTTAATTGAACCAGAATTTGGAATATATTTCTTTTTTTTTATATATATACACAGAAAAAAAAGTTGAATTTTGGATTGTTGAAAATTTGGTAGGTTGAATATTATCTCTTTTTTGAGTAATATGACATAAAAAATGTGTAGAAATGTGAACCTGATGAAAATTCATCAAAAATTGATAAAAATTCATAATTTTCTGGGGTAAAATTAATCATTTTTTTTTGCCACAAAATCTGTCACCATTTCTTGATGAATATTACCATCATTTTTTTCTGTGTAATATAACTACAAAAGCTTATACAATTTCGTTGAAAGTGTCTAAAACTACAAGAAATAAAATTAAACCAGACAATGATGACAATGAGACTTTGGATAAGTTAAAAATTTTATGTTTAATATTTAAAAACATTTTTTTTAAATTATCTTTAAGTCACTGCCAACCAACTACCAACTGGGGATAATCAGGACTGCAATAAATTTGGAAATCTGTGTACTTATTGTTTTGATCTGTTCCTGTTGTAATCGAAATCAATCAAAACAATCAGAACATTATTCAAAAACAAATTAGCTTAAACAGCTGTCTTAATTCGTTACTTTTGCCCTGATTTGCTCCAGATGCCGGCTTATGATGAAAACAATTTTTAAAATATTATGCTTTTTTCAAGTTTAAAGCCATAAATGCACGTGCATATAATAATAAGTCTTTTTTTTTAAATAAATAAAATTAAGTATAAAATATCTAAGGCGCAAAGAAAATGCTGTTATATGCCGAATACAAATTTTAATGCTTTAAAATGTTAATCGATTACTAGTTTCCACAACCAAATCTGAATTTCTAGACCAAAATTTGATATGTTTTCAATTTCGGGAATTCCCGGGACAAAATATGAAAAATCCCGGGATTCGGGAATTCCCGGTTTTGGAAAAATCCCGGAATTTTTGTCCCGAGAATTCCCGGGATGGACGCACTAGAAAGAAGAACTCTTTAAGTTTTAGAACATTTTAGAGTTGGAAGTTTGATTTGTTTTATGTGACTTTGCCAATGTTTTAAAAAAATGTCATTAACTGGCTGTGTTTTTTACTAACATTTCCTATATTTTAAGTAAAAATGAGTATGCAGTAATGTTTGTAGTGTCCCAGACTATGCCTCTACGCATTTTGTAGAAATTTAAAAGACAATGCTGCCATTCTATAGCAGAAAATGTGAAAAACAAGTAAAAAATTGGAAAAGTTACTGTAAAAACATGAAAAATTAGATAGATGTAATGATAAGAAGTGGTGGCCATATACTACAAAAAAAAACAAAAATAAACTTAACAAGATAAATGCAAATTAAAATACTAAAAAATAAAACAAGAAAAACATAAAATAAGAGAACTGAAGTTTTTCGTTGAACAAAGATAGCTCAAAATGACCTCCTGAACACTAGAAAAATAAAAAAAATCGAAAAAAATATTTGGGCAGCAGAGGGTTAATGTCAGAAAAAAAGGCTCTCTGGCTGGCGATCTTCCAGATTTCAATTTTGCTCCATCTACCGCTGAAATGATCAGTCCATTCAAACGGCATACTTCGATTCTCTTCATTCCTCGATATTTTTTATCTTGCTTGAAGGATCTCTTCATTGACGGTCCCTTGAATCAATTTTGCTTTAGAAATCTCTTCCGGTTGTCAATAATTTCACTGTCTCATGGCTAGCATACAAATTTTTCTTTAACAAACGAAGCTTTGAAAGGTTTTTGACATTTGTTTGTTTTTGTTTAGCGACGTTGCCATCGTTCTCTCCCATAGCTGGAAAAGAATATTTCCAATCGAGTCTTCATTTTGCATCGTTCTGTAAACTGATGCTTCTCTTCCTCGACGGTCTCTTGGATATTGACAACCAGAAAGTCAACTGTATTATCTCTTAAAATGAATAAATTTACCACTTTTTCTTTGTAATATCACTTTTATAGTCTAAATTGACCTTCCAATTTTACACCTTTCAAATTTACACATTTTTTACTGTGTAAATTAGGTTGGTCCAAATCCGGGCTTCCTCGCAACTACCCCCTGAAATCGAAGATTGACCCATAACTAGGCTAAACTTGAAATTTGAGCTCATTCTGACCACGGGAAACCCTCGCTCTAAACCCTTGAAGTTTGCATGGCCGCTAAAAAATGATCATTTTTGGAAGCTAATTACTTTTTGGCAAAAAATTCTAAAAATATGGTGCCTTCGGGAAAGTTTTTTCCAAATTTAACGAAGATCTTAGTTCCGAGAATTGGTATAAATTGGGTAGTTATTTACTTTTTTCCATACTTTTTGACATTTTTTTCGTTTTCATTATCATACAAACTTCAAGGGTTTGATGGGGGGGTTCCCTTGGTCAAAATGAGCTCAAATTTAGAATTTAGCCTAATTATGCGTCAATTTTGAATTCAGGAGGTAGTCCCGAGTAAGCTCGGATTTGAACCACCCTAGTGTACAATCGATTGTACTATTTTTTCCATGAAATTATAAATGGAAAAAAATCTATTATACAATCTATATTACCCTTATTTACATTTTTTTTATATTCAAAAAGGTAAAAATCAATAATTGACAACATCTTTCACTCTGTAATTGTGTGATTAAAAACCGTGTAAATAATTTAATTTTAAATATATTTGTTCGATTTATTTTAATTTCAAAACTGCAAATCGATCGATTTCCCAAATTCAGTCACCACCCTGTCAAAAATTACGACACCCAGATCGCCACCCCGACTGACCTACGTTGTCGTGCGTAATCTAGTATTACGTGAATTTTGTGTTATAATTATAAGCTAATTTCACGACCCAAACCGATTAGTCATCCCAGCAGGGGTGAGGTTTCTACACCCTACACCCTACAAGATAATCCGACCCCACACAGGGCTCTCTCGCTCCCCCGTCCACGGTAGCCTCGCGGGGTCATTTGTCATCGGTGTTGAGGGGGATCAAATCTTCACCCATCCATCAGAGAAGAGGCCGGCGCCGGCGACTAATTAGCATCGCGCGTCACCTCGTTTTAAGGCTGGGGGACCCCGAATCGTGTGTCACTTTCTTTCTTCAACACCTTTTCCGACACTTTCTGACCAACTGCTAGAGAGAGAAGGGGGGGGGAAGTCTCTGGAACAGAAAGGTCCCACGCCGGGCTCCATAATGTGGTTGTCCCCATGCATGTGGTTTTGTAAATTTTATTGTGTTAACGTGCGCTGCGAACAATTTTATTACCCTGTCGACGAGTTGTGGTTTGTAGATAGGTTTGCCGCGCTAATAAACATTGCCAACAATGTGTTTTTTGTTGTTGTCTGGCTTTGTAGAGATACCTTTTCTTTAACGGACCAAGAAACGGAACGGAACGACAACGGGGTGGTACCCTTTCGGACCGGGCTGACCGGGGGTGCTGCATTGTGATTTGTGGGTCGAAAAACTGTGAAAAACATGTGCGGTAAAGCACATGGGCGTAATTTTGCGCGGGAACTATTTTGAAAGGTGTTGAACAGGTTTGCAGTTATGACCACCGTCGATTTCATGCTGCGCTGGTCACACTGAAGGAACCATTGTGTTATGCACGTGCATTTAACATTTTGCGGCCTTTAAATCGCCCCTTGTGGCTTTTTGGAAATTTGTAGAATATTGAGCAGAAAAATAAATTAATTTTAAAACTATTTGAAAACATTTTTAAATATGTTAAACTATTTTGTTATCAACCTCCAAAACATTTTATTGGAATTTTAAATACTTTTCACATTGAATTTACCAACTAATTTAATTAATGTTTTTTAATGTTATGCATCAAAATAACTATGTTTTTGCCTTCCTCACCTCAATGAGGAAAGGCTATAAAATCACTCGAAAAATGATCTTCTTTATTCGACCTCGTAGATTCGACCTTCACGTATACCTATCGACTCAGAATCAAATTCTGAACAAATGTCTGTGCGTGTGTATGTCTGTAAGTCCGTGCACCGAAAAATATGCACACGATTATCTCCGGACTGGCTTAACCGATTTGGACCGTTTTGGTCTCATTCGATCCGTCTTGGGGTCCCACAAGACCCTAGTTAATATTATGAAGTTTAGTAAAGTACTTCAATAGTTATGCAAAAAAAAAACGATTTTAGCTAAACTTCGGAAAATTGTAAAAAGGGTGATTTTTGTAAGATAACCCGTCATGCTATATACTGTTAGAAAGGTATTTGAAAGACCTTTCCAACGCTTTCAAAAGGTTGAAGTTCTGACAACCCCATCAAAAGTTATGAGCACTTAAGTTATTTATACACTTTTTTGAGGCCGGATCTCAAATATTTTGATGAAAAAGTTGTCTGGATCTATCATGCGACCAGACATGCATCGGCACTAAGAGCTCTTCTTAACGGCACTCAGCTTGTTCTAGTTGGCATTTACGTTTAAAGTAATGTTATACTTGTTGCCAGTTAAAAACGTCTTGTTTTTAGCTTAAATAATTTGTAGAAAACATTGGTTCATTGGAAAAACCGACTTCAGGTATATTTTCATGTGACTGTTCTCATAAGCTCTCAAGAAGAACTTCTTAAAAGCTCTTTAAGTGCACTTAACGGTTCTTTCCCCAGGTTCTTCGGGAGCTTTAAAGATTAGCTTAATTAGTGTGCTCTAATCACTGGTACAACATGCTGGGAGTCATTTACGCGAAATGCCAAACAAGTTCTTCTAAAAGAGCAGTTAGAGCGGATGCACGTCTGCATGCGACCCATCGTTGGATAGGTAATCAAAAGACCTTTCCAACGAGCTAAGAAGATTGAAGATCTGACAACCCTATCAATAGTTATAAGAACTTTAGTGTTTTCAATACACGTTTTAGAGGCCGGATCTCAGATATTTTGATAAAAATAAGTGTTATTTCTATTCTTTTTTTTATGCTGTGTAGTGTATTTACTTTTATGAATGCGAGGAAGGCACCAACCAACTAAAGGTGGATTAAGTAACGTTTTTTTTTTTTTCATTCACATAAATATTTTTTTTAGATTGGTCCGAGCAATGTTTGTATTCCTAATTTTGTAAAATCACTTTTGTTTTGAGGTCGATGATTTAATCACGTATCAAAGATGACGCCAATCGTGAAATATTTGCTTCCGTTCTCACGGGTATCTTCTTGTGCTAGAATGACGCAAAATCCAAATATAACGCTAATGCAACACCAAGACCTTCACCGCTTATTACCGATAATTTCATAAGCAAATCACGACTAGTTTCCGATCACCTGTACCAATGAATCAGCAGCATCGAAACAAACACCATAGCTATTAAATAATAGCGATACTTTGCCAACCGATCATCGATCTCTTTAGCAGCAATCAATAATGGCCTAACAGAGGCCGCCATTCAAAAACTCTTGTTACAACTCATAATTCAATGAGATCCCGCCAAGGTCGTTGCCACCGCGTGGAAATTCCTCAATTCCAGTTGATTGACGACCGGCCCAAGTGTTGCGATAGCCAAATTCCACCTTCGCGTTTCGCGAAAATCGTGACTTTGAACGACGACTTCGCCGTGGGGACTTCCTACCGTTAGAGATTCAATCAGGTGCCGCCAAGACCACGCAAAATCATCACCCACCGACGACGACGACAATCAACACTCAACACGCAAAACGGCGCTAGCTCATTAAACACTGTCTCGAGTTTCTCCTCTAATGACCCCCCGATAATTAAACGATGCCTAATTTATTGATTTTTCTTTTTTTTTCTTTTCTTTTTCCCCCCACCTTCCTCGTCCTAACACGACCTCCTTTCCTTCTGCAAACCCCCCCGGGAACATCTCTGCACCTTCTCCTCTATTTGTGTGTTTCCATCTTGCGCTTGCTTTCTCTTCTCTACTTGCAGGGATTCTCCTGTACCGACCTGATGAACGCCGGCATGCGCCAGTCCGGCGTGTACTACCTGCAGATCCGCGGCACGACCTACTGGTTCCTCAAAGTCTTCTGCGAGCAGGAGATCGCCGACGGCGGATGGACTGTAATTAATCGCTTACCTATTTGTCATTTCACCTAGTTCTAGATCAACCTTGAAACGCCGTACTCCTCTTCTGTTCTGTAGGTCATTCAACGGCGTGACGACTTTGGCGAACCCCGGGAGAACTTCAACCGCGACTGGGCCGACTACAAGAACGGCTTCGGCGATCCGGGCAAGGAATTCTGGCTCGGCAACGAGAACATCTACATGCTGACGAACAACGAGGACTACTCGCTCCGGGTCGAGCTGGAAGATTTCGAAGGAAACAAACGGTAAAAAGCAGAGAGTCAGCTACTGAAAAAATGTACTAAACGAGAAGCACTTGTATTCTTTCCACCAGGTACGCACAATACTCCCACTTCAAGATCCACTCCGAGCAGGACTACTACAAGCTGGAGATTGACGGGTACGAGGGTACCGCCGGAGACTCGCTGAACGATCCCTGGTATGGCTCGAACAATAGCCCCTTCTCGACGTACAACCGCGACAACGACCGGAGTTCGCTCAACTGTGCCAGTATGCTCAAGGTAGGTTTGGGTTTCAGGTTTATATTTTCTTAAAAAAATGAATATTGACCACTATAAATTATGAAAAAACATCCACGTGACAATCAGAATAAAAAAAACGATAATTATTATTAATACGTTGAAATAAAAATTAACGCAAAATTCTTTACACATTATAACAGTTACAGTCCAGGCTCGATTGTCTGAACTTTCGATTATCTGAAGTTCGTTTATCCGATGGTTTTTATGGGACTTCAGATAATCGAAACTCTTTTTTATTTTCTTGATTTTAACATCAAATTCGAGTTCTGCGACCACCATCTTATCAAATATGATTAGTCGAATGCCTGTTAAATTGCAAAATCATTTTAGCAATATTTCATGGCCACCATATTTGATTTAAAAGTTCTATATTATTTAACCCTCTACAACCCAACCCCGCCTCTAGACGGGTTTCGATCTATAAAATCGCCAAAAATCCATTTTTCAACCAATTTTTGAGCATTGAAAAGCATTGGAAAGAAGAACTCTTAAAGTTTTAGAAAATTTTTGGGTTAAAAGTTTAACTTGTTTTATGTGACTTTCCCAATATTTTTAAAAATTTCAAGTCGACCCCTAAGTGTTATTTTATTAATATTTGCTATATTTTAAGTATAAAGAAGTATTTAGTATTTTTTTTGTGCGATTCTATAGCAGAAGATGTGAAAAACATGCAAAAAAATGAAAAATTGACTGTAAAAACATGAAAAATTTAGAAAGGCAAAATGTAATGTTAGGAGGTGGTAGAATGGGCCAAATACTACCATAAACAAACATAAACTAAACAAGATAAATGCAGATTTAAACACTCAAAATAAAACAAGAAAAACATAAAACAAGAGAAGTAAAGTTTTTCGTAGAACAAAAGTTGCTGACGCGGGAAAAATAAAAAAATTGCAAAAAAATTGGAATGTAGAGGGTTAGGCGTAGTTCAGGGGTCATAATTAAGCTCGGCAATCAAAAATAAGACAACGATTTTTTTTTATGAATTATCCGAAGAAAAATCGAGTCTGGACTGTAGTTTCAAACAAACATTGATGGTCAGAAAATGTCACCTTGATTGAAAACAGGTAAATACCTCAACGGTATTGAAATTAGATCGTTCATTTGTTTAACCTGTCTCAAGGTCTGAAGAGGGAGTGGGGACAAAAACTTTTAAAATACTTTTGTTAAAGTCTTTGAAACATGTTTAGAAAATCCAGCCAAAGAATTACCATTAAATTTATAACTACTTTTTAAATCTAGTGTTACCTTTATTTTTTAAATTGTGGCAAAGGATTATAAGGAGCGTTGAAAAAAAAAATCACATGGAATAAATCTAGAGTTTTTATTTATCAGGTCCTATAAACATATGAAAGACAATAATTTATTGGTCCTTTTCAAAAAAAAACTCTAAAAATGCTGATATATTTTTTTCTCTTTTAAGCAATAAAATTTTAATTTTCCAAACACGCCGTTTTTTGTATATATGAGGGGACTTTAAAAAGCATCTTTTGCACTAGAGTTTAGGACGGTGCAAAATTTGGTTCCGGAAATATGAGTTTTTTTTAATGGATGTATGAAATGGATGAAAAATATCAAAAACATCATCGTTAAAAATTTGAAAATACAATCCCGGAAAAAAGAGCTTGGAAAGGCTGAGCTAATTTCCTTTGAGTGTAGTTCTCTAAGACTTAGCAATTTTTTTCACGATTTCATTTTTTTTATATCCATTTTTTTATTTCGGAGAAACTTTGTCCAAAAGATGCAATTGTACAGAATTAGTTATTCCATACAATTATGAGGGCTGGCCATACAAAATGGAAAGGTAAATGTATGAAATTCTGTATTTTGAAAAGAGATTTTCTGATCGATTTGGTAACTTCGGCAATGTTGTAGGTTATGGTAAGGACTTTTTGGAAAAAAGGTACACGGAAAAATATCGGATTTTTTTTTACTTTTCACATCGCATATCGCAAAAGTTAATTATTTTACATTTAAAATCGTAACAATATTCGAAAATTAAACAAACAAATACTCTGGGAATTTAACTTTTAGTAATAAAAAAATAATTTAAAAACATGATTTTTTTCCTGTGCTTTAAAAACAAGATAAATGCAAATTAAAATACTAAAAATGAAACAAGAAAAACATAAAACAAGAGAAGAGTTTATCGTAGAACAAAAGTTGCTCAAAATGACCTCCTGAACACGGGAAAAATAAAAAAATACGAAAATTTTTTTTGGGCATTACAGGGTTAATCCAAATCAAAATAATACAAAGAAAATTGATTTTCGAAATCGAAGAAAACCACCTATATTTATTATTTTTTAAGGATAATTAGGATCGGACAGACGGTTGCTGATATCTCGAAGATTTTATCGTGTTAAAATTGTGTTTTTCTCAGTGTGTATTGATGAGGAATATTCAGAAAAACTGGTACACGGGGAAAAAATCACACTTTTTATTATTTTTTACAAACCCGGGCAGACGGTAATAACAAAATTCATGCCATTTCAATAACAAATAATGTTAAAATAACAGAAAATGTTATGGGATGTTCTTGAAAAATCCATTTTTGCATAAGGGTTTAATAACAGTTTATGTTATCATAACAAAATTTGTTTTTGGTCTGATATTGGTTGAAAGCCAAAACAATTTTGGAATAACATTTTTTGTTATTAGGATGATCGGATTAGTTGTTAAAATAACAAAAAATAATAACAAAGATTTGTTCGAAGAATAACAAAAAATGTTATTAGTCTGTTATTACAACACCAACCCACTAACAAAAAATCATAACGACGAATAACAAATCTCGTTATAAATAACATAAAATGTTATTGGCCTAATATTTTCAAATATCAAAAAATGTTATTCCCAAGTTATTTCCGTCTGCTCGGGAAGACACAATTTCTCAAAACCCTAATTTTTTTAATTTTTTTTATATGTTGCAGGAAAAAAAAATCTCGCTACTTTCGAGTTATAAAGAAGCAAGCGCTAAAAATTTGTTAGATTTTTTTTTCGAAAAAGATTTTTTTTTATGTTACCCAACAAAAATGTGTTTACTAAAGTTTTAAGATTGTTTTAAGATTGTATTAACCATAAAAAAGAATTGAAAAAAACTGGACTCGTAAGAGATGCGAATAATTTCAGTAAATTACTTCAATTTTAAATCTTTTCTAACAACAACCTTTTTCTTCCCTCTTTCCCCAGGGCGGCTGGTGGTGGAAGTCATGCGGCCGAGGCCTGAACGGTCTCTATCTGCACGACCCGCAGGACCTGACCGCCCGGCAGGGCATCGTCTGGTTCCGCTGGAGGGGCTGGGACTACACGCTCAAGAAGGCCACCATGATGATCAAACCGCGAGGACCCCAGGCCGCAGCCCAGCAACAACAACAGCAGCAACAACAGCAGCAGCAGCAACAGCAACAAGGGGGCGGTTCGACGACGACGTAATAGTGATATTTTTTTCGTTTTGTTTTATGTTTTGTTTTTCCTTTTATTTTCGGAAAACTTTTTCGCACAAAAACTCCAATTTTGTACAAACTCTGTTTTCTCTAAACGCCTCTTTTTCCCACACACATTAAAGCTAGAGGCGATTCCATGAATGACGTTACATGACACGTTCACGCGCCAAACGAACAGCTCATTCTTCAGACATTTTCCAGACCATAATCGCCAAATTTGTAAATTACCCCCTCCGCAACAACTTCGAACGAAGAACCTCCGTCCGCTGCATTCACATCCCTGTACCATGTTTTTTTTTTCTAATTTGTTGTATATGTATTTTTATTTTATGTTTAATTTATTAAATTTAGTTGAAAGGACGAGCGTGAACGAGCGAAAACAAAGCAAATTTAAACAAGCACACTTATTAGTGAAATATCTTGCACTGCGTCACCGTCATACCCCCCCCTTTCTTGTGTAACGACACGTGGTCAGAACCGCGTACTCAAATAGCTACAGGGAACGTTACATTTGTTATCCCCGAAAACTACAAACTTGTTGCACAACAACAACAAAAACGCCGTCTTCCAGCTGAAAAAGCAACAGTGAGAAGAGTACAACGCACACAGACGCAATTAAATGGTGAAATTAAAAACTTTACGAGTTTGGACCTTCTTGCGACGGAAAAACAAAAGAACTTGTGAAACTCACCAGCGCCGATATTTTTCTTTTCTCAATCCTATAAACTCTGGCCTTTATATGCAGACGAAGAGAAGATATCTGATGACGAACTGAAAGAGATTGTTTAACGATAGTGTATTATTTTTTGTTTTTGTTAGGTAAAATTGTCATTTTTCATCATCCATCATCATCCACGTGCGCGTTTGTTGCGAGTTGGTTTCCTTTTTCGCAGCTTTAAGATGGCGGCGAAAGCTACTGGGTTCTTCACGAAAAGTGTTGAGTTTCATGTACTCACCACTGTGAGTTTGGTGCCCTCACAACTAGATGGCGACGGCGTTGCTCGAAACTTTACCTCCGTTTATCTGTGGCTCAAAAATTACGCCACAAACCCAGAACAAATGGACCCGTTCAGTTTTACGACCACGTTGACATTCCATCTCTAATGTCAAACGTGGTGAATCTTGCCGATACGCCTCTCTACAGAACAACCGCCACCGATGACCGGAAAGGTCATCGCGACGACTGTCCTTTTCGTGCAGAAGGTAGACCAGACCAGCTGTTACCTAATTCTGCAAGCCGTTGCCGTCACCCGTGGTCTCCCAGAAAGACCATAATTCATTTCTCTGCCGTGTTTTTGCGCAGGTAAGGCATTTTCTTGAAGCCTTTCCTTTTCTTCACTCCACTACTGGTCGTTTCAGATTTGTTTTGGCCAAGTACTTCCCTGACTTTTTGCCCGAGTTTTGGCCCCCACTTGAAACCGGTCCTCTCTCGTTTAATGGTAGTTCTAGAGAACGTGGTGAGTGGCAACGTGTGGTGTAAGAAAATTTCATGCTACGCCATGTTGGGAAATCATAATAATAAAGTACGGCGACGAGTGCTGGGCAACATTTTTCTTCGTTACAGAGACAAACTTTTTTTTTTCAAACATGGTGAATTTACAATATTCACCACTGCGAAGCGTTTGACAGCTGAGGGTCGTTCCAAAATTGCCCGCCAGCAGGTTTGTTTGTTTTCTATCTGTTTATCTGTGTTCAAGACAGATTGGATGCTGAAAGGAAAAGTGTTCCATTCGGTATTTTTGAAAGCACTAGCTATGGCAAGGAAATAGCGACATCATGTGAATTTATTTATCAATTTGTACCCCCAAATGTCACAACAACCTTGCTACTGTTTCTCAATAGAATGACATTCTGCATCCTAAATCGGAAACCTCCACTCAGCAACGCATAAATTGCATTAAATTGCTTCTTGCAAAAGGTTGAAGCACTTAGCACCTCCAACTAATGACCGTAGCGAAATAATCAGCAAACAGTCACCAACCGTGGTGAATTTGGCGAATCGCTAACTGTAAACCCCTTGCAGCCTCCCCTCCTCTTCTTCTTCCTTCCGCCATTGTTCGTTAGAAGGGGTTGAATTCATCACGTCGCTAGTGCTAGCTGTCAGTTTAGAGATGATCTGCTGCTGACGCAACCACGTGACATCCTCATTAATCTTCATCAAAGATCGCAAATTCGAGAGAGAGAGAGAGAATAAAAAAGGAAGGATGTCCGCCATCTAGCGGGCGAAATACGAAACATCTCGCGCACACAAACACGCACAACCATTCATTTTTCACGCAAACAGATTCATGTGTACACACATCCATCTTTAATTGCAGTAAAGAAATGTCAAATCATCAAAAAAAGCTGTAAGCATATAAAAATAGCAAATCGAAGCGAACAAAAAAAAACACACACATTTGGAAGGCTCACCTGTTTCAGGCGATCATTGAATTATTGTAATTAATATTATAACGAAACAAAACACTCACCAACACGTACATAAAGCCCACACAATCACAATTACATCGATACAAAAAGAGCAAAAAAAGAATAAGAAAACACACTTGCACACCACATTAAATTTGTACGTAAAGAAAAAAAACATATTGTCGAACCGCGTGCGTCCGTTTCGTTGCGAAACGGTTCGCGCAAGGATTTACTTGAATATTATACATAAAACACACTCACACACACGCAAACGCCAATCATCATTCAAGTGAAGAACAAACAGCCAACATGGATTATAAGAAACAAGAAGAGGAGAAGAAGGAGAAGAAAAAAAACAAACGGAAACAAAAAACAAGGCAGCAAAAGAAATCCAATTGTAAATATCGTTTTAATTTAATAGTTGTTAGAATGTTTTTATACTGAAGTAAAACAAATGTGAAAATAGTTGTAATTAAAAGTGAGTGCGTGTTTTATTGAACATCCGAAATCCCTAATCGTTAAATAATGGTACCAAATTTTACCAATATATAATTCTTCGATTTTCGACTTTCGAATAAAAGTTGCATTACAACTAAAAAGTGGTAAATTTACACATTTTTAGAGGTAAAATAAACATTTTTCTGACATAAAAGATGTACTCATTCCCAGATGTAGTATTACCATGATTATTTTTACTGTGTTTCTAGAATTAAAATATCCTGATTTGAATTTTAGGTATTTTATTTTTATTTTAAGAAAAATTTACCCTATTATGTCTTTATTACACAGTTAAAAATTGTGCGCTCTATTTTGAATACTCTTTGATATTACCATGTTTTTTTTAATGTGTAGGCTTAGTGATTTTTCACGCTAAATGATGTAATTTTCACGGGGATCACTATCCGAAAATACAAAATTTCACGGAACATAAAAATGCTAAAATAACCCATACAATCTTTGTACAATTAATTATTAAATAAGTATCCAAGCTAAGTGATTTCTGAAACTAAAAATTTCCAGTTTCCTCGGGAAACATCAAATAAATTTTTGTGGAAATGCTAAAATATACCAGAAAAGTGCTGATTTTCAGAATGAAATTACATTTTAAAGCTCAAGTCATTACATCATGAATAAAACGAATTTGAAACTCAATTTTTGATTTTCATTTTTAGTTCTACCTTTAAAATTTTGAATATTAGTGAAATTTCCATGCAAGTTGTGCTATAAGGTTTTACTGCTTTTTTCGGGAAAAATATTTTTTTTTAATGCTAATGAAAATGTTTAATGTGCTAGGTAAATTCCGTGTAGTAAAAATTTGACTACCATTTCAAATTTCTAATTGTCAGATGATTGCACTTCTATTTTTAACTAAACATTTCAAATTATTTTGAAAAAATATCGTTTTTGACAATAACAATAAAATGACTAAATATCAAATTTAAAACTTTTTTTATTTGAGGCATCCATAATTGCTACAATACATTTTTAAATTCACATCCTACTGTGAAAAAAATACAAAATATCAATGAAGCCTTCAAAAAGAATTTGGGGTGCTACGGGTATTTGGTTCCAAAACTCAAAATTTAGAAGAAGCTTTAAAGTGCCAAATTCAATTGAAATCGCTAAAATACAATTTTTAAGTTGGGAGACACAAACTTAACTAAATTTTCCTGAGCCTAACTGCAATCATATTTTTTTTTCATTTTGGGATCATTTGAAGATTTCGCAAATAAAATATGCTTTTTTTATATTTGAATATATTTTTGCACTTCAATTACGTATTCATTTCTCAAATGATTTTGTAAAAATTCTATTTGGTCTATTCAAATATTACAGTTCAAACCAAGTGTTTAAAGAGTAAATTTTACGTTTTTCAATCGGAAACTATAAAAATTGCACTAAAACCCCATGTGGATAAAATATTTGTATTTTTATTTTTTTTAATGCATTGATTTCAGAAAGTCCATAAATTTCACGTGATTTCGAGGAAATAGTGGAATTTTACGAATATAACGCTGTCTGCGAAATCGTGAACATTCACCAACCCTAGTCCTTATGTTACTTGCGTGACCTAATGTAAATTGTGTGAAATTTCTCAGCTCTTTGAAAGACATATTTTAATTTTTTTAAACTCCACTTACATTTCAAAAGGTTTACACGGGAGTTTTCGTAAGAAATGTTACATTTGAAAAGTAAACTAGAAAATTTATTTTCCAATAGGTTCAGAAAATTTTAAACAAGTTTCACTTTTAACAAGGAAAATATGATTAATGCTTTCCAAGATGTCATCAATGGAGCACCGGATTCGAGTGGTAGAAATGACAGTTTTCCCATAAGGAATATATTGTAGAAAAAAGCAAAAACTGCTCGAATGGAAATGCTCTATTGAAAATTTAAGGGGTCAATTGGGTAAAACTTTTTTTTTGATTTGATTTTTTTTGGAAGAACTCATTTTTTTTGCAATTTTCATTCTTTCTTTTATTTTATTTTATTTTTGTACGTTTTCGAAATCTCCAAAAACACTATTTGAAAAAAAGTGAATAGTTGGCACTTTTTTCTACTAAAACATATCAAAACATTAAAAAATCGGAAGGAGTTAAATTTGGCCAAATCGAAATTCTGTGATGAAAAGTTTTAAAAAAATATTTTTTTAAGGGTGTTACGTTTTTTTTCTGAATAGTCCTAATTATAACCTAAAACTATGCCGAAGACATCTTTTCGATCAAAAAATCGATACTGATTTATAAATGTTTTCATGGAACTTTTCTATAGACAACCCCTAGCGAGACTTGTTTGAAAAAGCCTATGATGAAAAAGGCTTATTTGGACATAAGATATCGATGGATAAAGTTTCATACAAATAAAAAAAATTGAAAGTCGATTTACGCAATCCTTTAGAATTGCTCTAATGTAACTGGTAATCAGCCACTCCAATTTGGCTAAAATGTGGTCGCATATCTTGAATTTGTGAGGAAATGAAAAAAATACGAAAAAAAATTCCATGATTCGAAAAATCTTAACCTTGAACAATCGAGTCTGGGTTTTTGTCAATATTGTCCGTTTTCACCCTGACGAAAGAAGAAAATTTAGAAGATATATGTACTTGTTTTTATTTTCAATAAATCTAATCTAGCTAATTAAAAAAAAAAAAATATGATTGCAAAAAACAACAATTTCCACTAAAGATATCATAAACAGCCTTTGAAATGATATTTTTTTTTTCAAATTGAGTCTTAAATTAAGTTTTTATTGCTGAATTTATTGTTCATCCTCAAGTATAGCGTTTATTTTTAATTTGTGGCTCAAAATTATTTTTTTTAAGTCTTAAAGTGCAAGTTTATTCAATAAACATTTATATTTTCAGCAATAATTATTTTTTTACCCCTGAGAATAATATGTTCATTTTAAGGTAAGAAGAAAAACCTGTTTAAATCATGTTTTATAAATAACCTATCATCTTTAAAATTAAATCTGCATTCCAGTTTGACAGCTCGCCCAGAGCAGACGTGTGTCCTTTGATTGGAGCTTAGCGCGTTTTTGACGGTGTTTTTTTCTAACTTTCGCCGACGGCCATGGCGGCGGCCGCGACGGCGGAGAGTGAGTGGACGGAGCACAGGACTGAGGATGGAAGGACGTTCTACTGGAACGCGGCCATGAAGAAAAGTGTGTGGGAGAAACCGGACGGGTTCCAACCCAAAAAGCAGGTGGTGACGGGCATGGAGGTGGAAGACTCTGAAGGAGGAGGAGAGGACGGGGGCGCATTTCGTCCCGTGGTCAAGGTTCGGCGCAGGAAGGCTAAGGAGGAGATCAACGTCGGTGATGGCCAAGAAGTGGAGAAACTGCTCAGCAACAACAAGTTCAGTCCGCTAGCGGAGAAGAGCAACAACAACAACAACAATGCGAACCCAGCAGCAGAAAAAACCACCCCCGTGGTACCAGCATCCGGCCAGTCGGCCGGGGAGAAGAAGCAGCCGCCGCTGGTGGTGAAAGACACGAGCTTCGCCAGCCTTGCGAAGGTGATGTCGTCATGTGATGTCCAACCGGAACACAAACTGACGCGGTACGGTACCAAAATTACGTGCTTCTCGAGCGACGACTTTGACACGGTGCAAGCCCACCTGATGAAGAACAAGGTGCAGTTCTACACGCACGGAAAGCGCAGTGCGAGACCGCACCGGGTAGTGTTGCGAGGTCTCCCGAACGTGGAACCAGATTACATCAAGGAGCTGCTCAAGACGGAACATCAACTGGACGCCTTGGCAGTACACGCCATCAAGCGGAAGCAACAACTCCCCGCCATCGATGAGACGCCTTTCATCGTGCTCTTCCCCAAGGGACACACCAGTCTCAAGGAGTTGAGTATGAAAGTGAAGAAAGTGGGACCAGTCGTCGTCCGGTGGGTGGCCTACCGGAGCAAAGAACCGCACGTGACCCAGTGCAAGAACTGCTTGCAGTTCGGTCACGGAACCAGTAACTGCCATCTCAAGCCTAGGTGCAGCAGCTGTGGGGGTGCCCACAGCACCGAAAAGTGCAAAGCAGAAGAAACCCAAGCCAAGAAGTGTGTCAACTGCTCTGGATCTCACGAGGGTCTGGACCGCAGCTGTCCCAAACGTGCGCAGTTCATCCAGTCGAGGCAGCAGGCGTCCAAGCCGAAGCCGCCAGCATGGAAGAAGGAGAAACAGACTCCGGGTGGAGCCGCGTTCACCGCGGCGGATTTTCCTCCGCTACCTGGAGCGGTGCCGTCCGTCGGGACGGAAGAAAAACATCCTCGTCCCGCAGGAAGAAGTCCAGATAATACTGGCGCCGGCGCCGGTGCAACCCCGAAGGCGGATCAAGGCGAACCGAAGCTGTACAGCGAGTCGGAGCTGTGGTCCATTTACAGAGAATACAGAGGTCGCTTGAGGCAGTGCAAGACACCCGAGGAACAGATTGACGTGATCGCACACTTGCTGACACATGGCACGAGAAAATGATAATCTAAATTAGTTCCGGTTTTTTTTTATTTTTCTTTCATTTTTTTTTTGTACTTTTGATCCTCGGTCCTAACCTGGTCACAGCACCTAAAAGGACCTAATAAAAATAAGCTATGAAAAAAAAAAAAAAAAAAAAAATTAAATCTGGGTTAACATAGTTTAAAAAATCATGTTCATGTCGACACGAAAGAAAATTGAAAATAAAAATAGCAACCTGTTGAATGCTCAAAATCCCGACCAGTACCAAACAATTACAAAGCATTTCAAAACAAAATCACAGCCTCCACTGTAAGAGCCCACCCCTGCACCACGCGCGAGAGAGCTGTCAAACGAAAAGGGAATGAGAGACGAAAAGAGCAGCAGCCAAAAAGAACTGTCTCGTCGTCGTCGTAGCTGTCGCATTCGAATCCCGTCAGCTGAAAGTTTTTTGCAAGTTTTACACCATTTTCGGACTTTTCACGTGCCAAAACTAGTGCCAAACTGATCCCCACTCTCCAACCGACCGCTTGCGGGTGGAGTTTCCCGGTTTCAGCAGGATGAAAGCGGGGAAAAGTCGATTTTCCCAAGTGACTTCTCGATTCGTGATGGAAAAAATAATGAAGCAACAAGAGGAAGAAGAAGACAAATTCCAACAGCAAGCGAATGGAAAGTATCATCATCAGAAGCAGCAGAAGAAGTAGGGAAGGCGAGAAGGTTGCGGGGAATCATAAACAACAAAGAGTTCCGACAAACCTCAGTGCCGAGCCGCTCTAGAATAAGAAGAACAGCAGGAGCATCGACGGCAGCAAGAAGACCGTGCTCCTCTACAAATAAACAGAAGAAGGAAAATGAAATGATACGATTCTTAGGCAGAGAATCAACGTAAATCTAAAGTGATAATCAATTACAGATGAAACAAAATAGAATTTTGGAATCACAAGCAACGAAAAAAATGGCTTCCAATCGACGCAAACAGTATTACTATTATTACCTGCTGATGACGGCAGCAGCAGCGGCGACTCTTTTTGGATGTCGGCAAGTCGCCGCTTCCTCGTCCCCTGCCACCAATCATATCTTTGTAAATAACATAGTTCCTTTGATAAGTAATCTAAGTGGTAGTGTGATAAGTTCCGATAACGACAGCAGCAGCAGCAGTAAAGTGCCTTCCTCCCAGTCATCGACCGGACCAGTGTTTCCATTTGGGGTGGTGGCGGCACCACCACTGACACCGGTTATTCAGCAGCAGCATCCGGGTCAGCAGGACCGGGACTATAGCATTCAGGAGCTAACGAAGCTTCTTGAGATGAAGCTAAAGCGGATACGCAACCAGGAGCTCGATGTTCCTGTTGTGCAGGAATTGTATGACACTATGGAGTTCACCTCTATCATCCGCAATGACGTAGACGAGCTGGACAAAATGACCAAGAAACTGTCAGCCAAGTTTGAGCAATCATCCGCCGTCATAGACCGACTGCAGGCATTCATCTATGATGCGATAACTCGCCAAGGTGTCAAATACAACACCCTGATCAATCCGTGTCCGTACAGTGAAATGTTGAACCCATGGGATGACGAACCGCAGTTTGATCTGCAGAACTTCATTCAAAACACCAAGCTGATGAATTCAACCGCTTCGCTGAAGCAGTTTTCCAGTGATTCGGGATTTCTGGACTTTTCCGCCTTCCCAGCCAGTCCCGACGATCGGCCAAGGATACGAATCAATGATCAGACCGTAGAGGATAACAACCAAAATCTGCAGAAACGATTTGTGGACCAAATCGCGCACTTGCATGGTAACTTTTACAACCTAAAGCAGCTCTTCTACCTGTCTCCGCTGGATCAAGCTAGTGCATTCAAGTGTCACTATCATCCAAAGGATGGTCGACTAAAGTCACTGTATCTGTCCTCTGTGAGGAACAAGCACTTCATGATTCTGCTAGACATTGGAAACTCCGTCAGCTACGACCAACTGGAAGTCGCAAAAGCGATTGTGAAGTTCATAATTTACCTTCTCAACGAGAACGATAGGGTAGCGATTGTAGCCGTTAGTCAAAAACTGACCACGACGGAAAACTTCCTCGATTGCACCAATGGACCGTTTGTAAACGCCACCATGGACAACAAGGACCGATTGGTGGATTTTGTCGACTCCCTCAACAAAACGGCTTCGGCTGCCGCACACGTTTCTGCGTTCAAATACGCGTTCAAAGCAATCGGAGAAGCCTACCAAGGAGTGTCCACGGAACTTCCGGTAGTGTTCCTCTACCTTGGTAGGGCACAAATTTCTCCCATCACTGCCGCCGCAAAGGCTCTCATCAGAACGATCGCTGACGGCCAGTCGAGGCTACCTTTTCCAGTGATCATCAACACCTGCCTGATCCTGCTGGACGAACGAGAGATTATGTACGAGAAGCAGTTCATTGCCGACGTAACGACGCAAAATTTTGCAAAGTACAACCTGAGCGGAGTGTTTTTCAAGCCGCGAGCCGGCAAGATGGTGATGATCTCCAAGCACAGCTTCGATGCTCAGCGATTCGTGATAGCGCTGATGGAACCATTCTTGAACGATTTGAAGCTTATCGAGAATCGGATTCGGATTCATTTGCCCTACCACGAGGCGATGACGCACGATACGCTGGTGACGCTGTCGATTCCGGTTGGGATTCACGGTCTCATGGGAATCGATTTGTACTTGAGTGATCTAGCAGAGGATGTGTCGTACTACAAGGAGGATGATGAATCGTACGCGTTCGTGATTGATTTGAAGGGGAATACCATAATGCATCCTTCGTTCCCTCGACCACTGGCAGCTAGAGAGAGCTTCTTCATCACAAACATTACACGATTGGAGAGGAAGCTCGGGATAGCTGAATATCTAAAGATTCTGTCGCTGGAAAAGGGCAACTTCACGATCCAAGACGCTAACTCCAACCAAAGCACAGTTTATCTGTGGAAACGTGCCAGATTCTACATCATCTGCATCGTCCGAACCATCAACTTGGACCGCAGTCCAAACATTCTGCTCAACGGTGCTAGCTCTCGGTTCACTCCAGCGCAACAGATGCAGTATTACCACTCGCGATCGAGTCTGGATTACAGCTTTATCAGCAGTAACGGGGTCAGCAGTCGTAACCTGTTGTCGGAACTGATTTACCATCGCATCGATATCTATCCGGCCCACCTGCAAAGACCTCAACCAAGCATATCGATGAACTCGATCAACGGCGATCAACTGGCAGCTGAATCACCACGAGTCTGCCGGCTGATGAAGCAGCTAGCTCTGGCGGATGATTCTACGCTTTACCTGAGCTCATCCTCGTTTCAATCTCCGTACGCTCACATCCGAAACAATCGTGACGGTTCCAACGAAGACGAAAACGTGCGGACCATTCAGAACATCATGGCTTACCTGAAAGATACCACATCACTGTTTGCCAACCCTGGCCTGCTTCCAGAAGTTCGAAGCGATGTGCTTGCCCTGCTCAAAGTCATTTCGAACTACCGCCGGAAGCACGACGAAAGCAAGCTCAGCAAGTACATCATTCGACGGTACGCCGCCACCATCAACGGAGTGCTCGAATCGTACCCGGGAGGCCTGCTCGACACCGACATCGAACCAACGAAGCGTCCCTGGTTTGTCAAAGCCATGGAACATCCGGGAAAGATTGTCGTTACGAAACCGTACCTGGACGCCGGTGGAGCCGGATACATCGTCAGTGTTTCGTACACGATCTTCGAGGGAATCGCCGATGCGCTGCACAACACAGAAAACGACAAACCGATCGTGGTGGTTTCGTTGGATCTTACGCAAGGATTCTTCTACAAGATGCTGATGGAATCGTCCAGCACTTGCAACGCCGAGAATATCAAGTGCTTCCTGATGGACGATCGAGGCTACCTGATCGCACATCCCAAGCTGATCGAACCAGCGATCAACAACAACCGCCGCATGCTGGAACACATCACCCACAAGGAGTCCCAGGTGGCGAACGACATCTTGAACCACAAGCAGCTCGTGACGAAGAAGATGTGCTTCAACTACGTGAACCGTACGGTGCAGCGGTTCTACCAGTTCAACATGTCGCTGGCGGAGGTGGTGACGAACCTGATGTACGGCGAGAAGACCAAGTACCAGATCATGCTGATACCGGACACGAACCTGTTCATCGGGGTGGTCAACTCGACGAACGACGGGGGCGCGTTCTGTCCGTGCAGCACGGTGAGTTCAATCTTGACTTGTTTCAAGAAAAATTGATCTAATTTGAATGTTATTTAACCAGGTCGGCAACTCGTGCCTCAACTGCAACCGGATGGAGCAAACCGAGTGCGAATGTCCGTGCGAGTGCCCCCTCGAGTACTACGACGAAGAGTCGCGATCCGGCAGTGGTTGTTCGAGTAGCCCTAGCTCGGACTCGCGCAGATCGCGTCAACCTCGGCCGGAATCGATCCCGCTGTGCTCTCCGCTTCCGGAGGAGCTCATCTCGATGAACGCGCTCAACTTTGAAAGCGAGTACGACCTGAAGAGCTGTTCCAGCATCAACTGCGAGGACTACACGACCCAGGGGGAGTGCTTGGGTAAGTTGGGAATAGTTTTTGGAGGATTCTTGAAGTAGGGATTCATGAAATGAATTGTTTCAGGCCTCGTCGGTTGCGAATGGTGCCAGGTTGACATCGACGGTGAGAATACGTTGAATACTCCGTTTTGTACGTCGCAGTTGACATGCTTCAACGGAGTGTTTGGATCGGCAACACCGTACGGGGACGTGATGAGTAACAACATCATGGAGTCGGTACTGCCTCCGGCGTACAGCGCGATCGGACCGGTTGCCGGAGCCATCTTGGCGCTCTGTTTGGTCGTTGGTTTCGCGATGTATTGCTACCGGCAAAACAGTGCGGAAGCTTCCGATCAGCTGTACGATGATCTGGTTGCGGATCACTGCAACGGACTGCCTCTGTCCCGGTTCGACATCGAGGATCACAGTCCTCCGGACGATTGCGACATCAGTCGAACGAACGCCAAGCAGAACCTGCTCATGAACAACCAGAACAACGCCAACTATATGATCTTCCCGAGCGTAACGTCCCCGTACCAGATGTCTTCCAACTATCGCCGACCGAACGCCGGATCGTCCGATCACGGCTACTCGACCATGACCCACCACGAGGAGTCGGAGCACTTGTGCCTGTCCAACGCGGAACCAGTGGCACCGAACGCTTCCGCCGGCAAGCGCCTGTCGATGTCCGACTCGGCTTCGATCAACACGTCGGTGTCGAGTCCGTACAGCAATCACCAGAACTTCCTGTCACACAACGGTAAGCTCAAGCCTACTGGGATCGGCGGTGACAGCGAGGAACAGCAAAAGCTGTACGACCCCTCGCAAACCGTGCTGCCCTCGCCGAGTTCGGTGTCCCGGACGGGGCACCACATCCTCGTGCCGGTCACCGTCCACCGGAACATGGACGTTTCCTAACGAACAGTGCTAGGCTACTTATAAAGAACTCTATATAGATGTTTATATTCGATTTATACAGTACGGTAAGAAGTCGCGAAGAAGACTACGTTCTAACAGTGCTAGTGGGTAAATGTTAGCATGTAACTAATCCTCTCCTCCCTCGATAGTTGTATGTAAATGTGTACCTTAACAACCCAGAGATTTCCGCTGTAACCGTTCCTGTTGACCGTCACGCGCCCGTCTGTTAAATGTAGTGAAAAAGACCCGGAAACCTCGTTTGCGTGACCAATCCCCGTGATTACAACTGTTAGGAATATCCCACTTAAAGATTTCAAACACTCGCATTGTTACATCCTCTTTAACGTAACGTTTACTGTGCAAAACTTCCCGATTTGAGCACCTTACAGATTCCGGTAATAAGACATTTGCGGTGTGGAAATTCATCGTACCATCAAGCTTTGAACCCCGAGTTTAAGCATGTGAAACACGATGTTCAACAACCCCAGTTTGACAGTTGGTTTCTCCAATTAACTCCGAAGGCTTGACACTGATAGCTGTCAAACTATCAGGAATCATTTTGAGTTTGACATCTGTTTTACACGGCGCTCACCTACACTATCAAACTCTTGATCAAAATATAGAGCTTTATGTCGTTTCGCGTACACGCAATAGTGCACCATTTGATTTTGCTGGCTGACAAAATTTAACCTCACTTTATTTCCGTGTACGTACACGCAATACATACGCACGTAGATTACTCTATTGTTTTGCTAGGTAGTGTGAGTGAACGCCGTATAAAAAGTGACAGTTGAACACTTTTTACTTTTAGGAGTCATAGAGTTATCTAAGTCCGTTCTCACGCACACTAGCACGCCATTTGTTTTGCTGGTTGGTACAAAATTTAACCTCAATCTTTTTCGCGTTCGTACACGCAATACATGCGCACGTAGATAACTCTATTAGACTACGACAAACAAACATACAAATTCGCAAACAAACTTTTTGACAGTTCGCCTGCTTTGTTTGTTTGACTGCAATAGAGCACTTCCATTCGAGCAGTTTTTGCTTTTTTTCTACAATGTATTTCTTATGGAGCGAACTGTCAAAAACTGCTCGACTGCGGGTGCTCCATTGTTTGCAGAAACCTCAGCCTGCATACATTTGGCTTTGTTTGCGAGTTTGGCAAAATGTCAAACACAAAAAAAGTGCGAGTTTGTTAGTTTGTTTGCCATAGTGTAATAGCTCCTTTACATAGAGCGAATTCGAATATTTGAATTTCTCTCATTTTGAACGTAAAAAAAAGTTATCAAACTGATGTTTACATTTCAAACCCAATAATCATCGATTTCCCTTCCATGATTACGCACGTTTGACAGCTGTCAGTCCTTTCAATAAATCAGAAAATTTCAGGTGAATTTCCACAACGCTTATCTCTAAAATAAAAATAAACAAAGCCAGAACCAGTTACGCACTCCCATCCACGCCCCCCTTAAATTAACCAACTTTCTAATAACTGTTGACTGATTGTTAAAACAAAATATTGACTAAAATAGGCATTTACTAAATATTTAGGCTAAACTAAATCTTTTTTCAAGCGCGGCTATTGCCCCCGAAACCAATAACAACCAACACACACACTCGTAATGTTGCAAACAAACAAAAAATCACACGCCATTTAAAGAGATTTTGAGTGAACAAACCAAGCCAACTACCAACCACTGCTAATGAGACGCAATTTAAAACAAAAAAATATATCAGAAAAAAAAATATAAGAAAACCCGCTAAATGTGCTAAACGGAACTGTGTAGATATTTTACTGTGAAAGTTTTAATGCAAAAGAAAAAATACAATTTATACCAATCCATTTAACAAAAGTCTTTTTTGCGTAAAGAAAAAAAAAGCATTTCAATGCATTTGAGACCAATCCTGCAAAAAAAAACTTCAAACCACTGGTTTTTAAAAAAGCTCAAACTTTTTAAAGGCTTGGTTCGAGGATTGTCAATAAAAGGGAATGTTAATTAGAAAATAGCTATTTATGGAACAAAAAAAAACAGACTGATTAATTGACACCGACTCCAAACAGAAAGCACCCCCTTGAAAAAAAAACCTAGCTAATGAAACGAAAACAACGAACATCGGTGTGGAGATTTCCCGTTTTAAACAGCTTGTCAATTTTGATAAAATCTTAACTGTAATTTTACAACCAGAGAAACAAAGGTTGTTGCTACTTAAATAAAGTGAAATTTTATCTTTTATGGTTTTCCCGAAGCTTTTTGAAGAAACATATTTTGGCTAAGAAAAAAAAAGCAAAGTCAAACAGTTCGTCCAGAAAATTAGATTCTACTTCCTTGTGATTAACAATTGAAAAATGCTTCAATACTTGCATCTAACACCAGTGGGCGGAATACTGTACAGAAGAAGTAAAATACACTTTCGCCGTGTGTGTTTTTTAAGCAGGTTCGACGTTTGTCTGTGTACCTACAACAAACTTGAGCGATTATTTTACATGTTAGGTTTAGCCAGGTATAATGCAGATTTAGTGTACTTTATTTTATAAACACAAAAGCAAATAAAACAACGCGTCATGACCCGGTGAAACGAAATCAATGTGCTAAATAAGAAATCGGTTGACACGACTTTTGTACTCAAATATCACATCCCTCAAATGAACCAAAAAAAAACGATGAATTTGTCAAAAAGTGTTGTTAAAATAAATAATTCTCAAGCTATTTTTTAAAGTTAGAACCAATCCAAATTTTAAGGTGAAAATTTGACACGTTTAATATTTACGTAAGCTTATTTACTATCCAGGTTTCTACCAGTTTCTACCACACTGAAAAAATATTCTATTTTCAGTTATGAGCAATGTAATTAAGCTTCTATCAGTAACCCCATACATCCAATTAAAACGCTGTCAAAGGCAAACTTACGGGAAATTGGACGAGCTTTCCGGTGAAAATATTTTCGAGACTGAAAAATATAGAAATATAGAAATTGCCAAAAACCATAAAAAATCTATATTTTCAACATTTTTATTTTTAAAACCGCTGTATCTCAACATGGATTGGATATAGGACAATGGTCAAAATGGAGACTTTTATGTAAAATTGTCTGAAAAATCGATTCCCAATATTAGTTTTTACATTTTTTTACATCTTAGGTTATTTCCTCAAAAAATTTGAATGAAAAAAAAAATCGTGACATCACCTTGAAATTTAACTTTTAAACTTATAATTTAAAAAATCTCATAGAAATGGCGTGTATTTTTCTTTCAGTATATTTTTTTAGAAAGCCCGTCAAATTTCCTACAAGTTGACATTGGCAAAGTCACATAAAACAAGTCAAACATCCAACCATGAAATTTTCTACAATTTTAAGAGTTCTTTTTTCAATGCTTTTTAAACATCAAAAACTGGATGAAAAATAGTTTTTTAAGCGAATTTTTAGATCCAAGCTAGGTTGTAGGGGTTAATGATGTGTTGACTGAATATTTCAACGTTTTATTTCAAGTTTTTTAAGAAAAATATTTAGGCCGCTGCAAATATTTTTCAAAGTTTATGTCGCACCCCCCTTTAATGTTGGTCCGAAAAATCATTTTTTTCAAAAAACTTCAAAACTTTAATGAAAATTGAAGTTTAATCAACTATAAACAATCTTAAATGCATTTTTCTATTTACATTGATAATCATATTTAGCATGTTTGGGATTGTTTGAAAATGTTTTGAATTTTTTGAAAATTCCAATGTACAGCAAAAGTTATGCTAAAAAAACGATTTTGGCGTATGTCCGGAAGATTGTAAAAAGGGTGGTTTTTGCAAGAAAACCTATCATGTTATACATTTTCAGAAAGGTATTAAAAAGACCTATCCAATGAGCACAAATCATTGGAGATCTGACAATCCTATCAGAAGTTATTAGCACTTTAGTGTTACTTATACACTTTTTGGAGGCGGGATCTTAGATACAGTCGACTCTCTGGTTGTCAATATCCAAGGGACCGTCGAGGAAGAGAATCATCAGTTTACAGAACGATGCAAAATGAAGACTCGATTGAAAATATTTTTTTCTTGATACCCAGCTATGGGAGAGAAACATGGCAACGTCCATCAAACAAAAACAAACTAATGTCAAATACCCTTCAAAGCTTCGTTTCGCCAAGAAAAATGTCTATGCAAGCCATGAGAAAGTGAAATTATTGACAACCGGAAGAAATTTTTAATGCAAACAGAATCCAAGGGACCGTCGAGGAAGAGATCCTTCAAGCAAGGGAAAATATCGAGGAATGAAGATAATTGAAGTATGCAGATTGAAGGGACTGAAGAATTCATCGATAGATGGAGAATTATTGATATCGAGAAGATCGACAGCCAGAGAGTCGACTGTATTTCAATAAAAATGATGTCCGGGTCCATCATGCGACCTGTCGTTTGTTAGATAATCGAAAGACCTTTCAAATGAGCCTAAAACATCAAGGATTTTACAATCTTATCTAAAGTTATTAGCACTTAAGTGTTATTTATACACATTTTGGAGGCCGGATTTCAGATAATGTGATAGAAATATTGTCTGAATCTTCCATGCGAACTATCGTTGGATAGGTTTTTTATCAGACCTTGCCGATGAGCCATAAATTGAAGGTCGGCGAACCCTATCAAACGAAATGAGTAATAAAATTGATTTGTTAAACATATAATGGGGGAATGTTGCTATTTTTACTGAATGTATTGACTTTATGAATGTGAGGAAGGCACCAACCACTTAAAGGTGGATTAAGTAACGTTTTTAATTGAAATGTTGAAAAAATTGCTCGTGATTTCAATTTTTATCAACATTTTTATACTTTTTTGCTCTGTGTTTAGAGCAAAACGCTCACAAAGTTTGACATTTCGCTTTGCGCATGGCAAACTTTCAAACTTAAATCGGCTTTTACTCAGTTGAATCATGAAATATATTCATGAAACTTTCAGGACTGATTGAAAATCATCTTTTTAGTGAATTTGATAAATTTTCTGTAATATGAAATTTTTTGATTTTCTACATGCATGTAACCCCTTCAAATAAAATTAAAACGCCAAATAAAGACAGGGAGATGACGAGGGAGGGGAGAGATCTTTAATGAAAAATATTTTCGCATTCGCAATTTTCAGTGTAAGAACGGGCCTTGACTAGAGATCCTAAATAGGGAGACTGGTCGAAGTGAATTTGACGTACCGTCATCAGGGGTGACATTGGGTCTGGGGGGTGAGATTGGGTCATACAAATTTCAGCATTTTTGTATGACCCAATCTCACCCCCCAGACCCAATGTCACCCCAGATGACGGTACCCAAAAAGACACGAGTTTGACGTATCCAAACGAGCATTTGCCTTTACGCCCAGCAAAACTTATCAGTGTTGCCAAGCTCAAAACATACGTTGCCAGATCGATTTAGCCAGCTTAGACCAGTCTCCCTATTTAGGGTCTCTAGCCTTGACCGATCTTATGCACTAGGTTCCCGACGAACACGCACTGCCCTTACACCTACATCTCACCCTTGCTCTGAGTCAGTACGAGCAACACGCTAGAACACGCTTTGAGTGTTCGTGCCAGGCATGCACACCTTCTTTTCCGGATACGCATTTTAACTCGGCCGGGGGTGGTACATTACGTATAGGGTTTGATGTAAGTATAAGCGCCTCACCATTTATAGTGTGCCTATCAACTTTCATTAAAGCAAAAACTGTTTTATTTTTAGTTTGAATTCAAAAACTAGTTGTTATATTACTGTGTATTGTTTTCTCCTGAAATCTTTCCTAGTGTTGAGTCGTGTTTATATGTTGCTATTTCTTTTGTCACGGTGTTTTGTTACAATGTTTGGTCCTAAGCATGTTATAAAAGTTTACCAAAAGTACAATAGTAATATTTGTGTTAATCCTTAAACCATTCCATAAATTGAGTAAGGGCTCAAACCTCACTTGTTTGAAAAAAAGGGTGAAGATTGAAAACAAAAGACAGTAAAAGAGAATATATTTTATAAAAATCAAGAATCTATAGTAAGAGAATGATGAGCGTATTTTAAAGAATAAAAAAGAGAATGTAAAATTAGACAATAGTTAATAAATAGAGATACAAAACAAGCTTTGATTATAGTAATGATAATTTATAGGACAGATAAAGAATTATTCAAATAAATAAATTCGCAATAAATCAAAAAAGATTAGACAAATGATAAATAGACTTAATATTACTAGTACATTTAGGAAAAGTATAATTTTAAGGAAAAAAACAAAGTTTGTTACAGCAGTATCAATTGGTAAAAAAAGAGTGGAAAAGCTTTGAGAGATAAGAGAATCAAAAGTAAAATCAAAATCAAATGATGGATATTAAATAGAAGAATCAGTGAAGAAGTGAGAATCAGTAGAGCAAAATAGAAATAGGAGATAGGTGGTAGCTGAGAATGCAGAGAAGAGAAAACCCCGTTGTGCGATGTTTCAGGTACATCCACAGCAGTTGACTCAACATACTGCGAATCAAAACAATACCGTCTAGAATCACAAATTACTTCCCTTTCCCACATTGTCGCGTCTTTCAGCCGTCTCGACTATGACCCGCGGTGGTCAAAGGTTTACGATCCGTTTCCACAGGCCACCAGCTAGGTATGAATGCCAAGCCAACGTGGAGGTAAGAAAATAGGACACTTGCAAGGAACCAGAGCTATACTGTTCTGATCAAGATAATTCGGATGATCTAACAGAACTACGGATGTAGTTAGTTGCGCTCCTTCCAGGATGTTCCTTACCTGGACGTCAACCGAAGAGCACGCAACAAGATCAGTACCATTGCATGCTCTTAGGTATCAATCCTTGGCCTGCTTTAATGAAAAATATTTTTTAATTAAAATTAAAATACAAGTAACTTAAAAATATATCAAGAGGCCACTTTCAAATTTGTAATTGTAACTGTAATTTGATTTGGCAACGATATCCTGTTAGTCAGACTTTTTATCAGGGCAAGGAGGTGTACAAACCGGAAATTTAAATAAGGACTAGTAAAATTGAATAGTTACAATATTTTCTTTAATGAGACAGAAAATTTCGTTGAAACTTAAAAAAAAAACATAATTTATATATTGAATTTGATTCCTGCACTAGGGGGTGTACAGAGTCAAAGTATTTACTGTTCGTCGATATATTGACGCTGAAATCAACATACTAGTTAATTTATTGACGAAAATTTGAGCCGGCGTTCCCACCGTGTAATTTTGACCTCGGTTAAATTTGACAGCATACATTTTATAAACAAAAACAACGCAACATGTTCGACGACAACGGCAACAACCACTGGCCGGATTTTCTGCAGTTTCTGTTCCTGTGTGCGAGTGCCCCGACCTTCCAGCTGCAGGAATCGGCGCTGCGAACCCGCCGTTCGATCCGGAGATGCGTTTTTTTTTTATTCTGTTGCACAACAAGGAAGATGCAGCTTGAGCCGGATGTGGAGGACAGTTGGCGCCATTTGGAGAATGCCCTGGCGATGGTGCGCAAGCTGGCGTAAAAGCAAGTGCCCTCATTTGTTCCGCTGGTGCTACAAATGATGACCGGCCTGGATGACGACGAGGAAAAGTCCGTATCGTATGAGATCGAAGATGGCCCTGCTGGACAACGACTAGGTGCAGGACAACGAGTTGAGAAAATTCAACGATCTCGTGCCACCGTAAACAAGATGATCGGAATCCTGATTTAACAGTTCATTAATGTGTGTGTTTCCTCCTGACAACATCATCTGAAGGCAACATTTATATTGTTTTAAATTTCATTCGATCACAATTACAAAATCTGCATTTTGGTTTCTCATTATTCAGTTTAGTTGTAAATGTTCGTTTTTCGTGCTCTCTAACCAGGTCATTTCAGAGGTCACTTCTAGTACGGAAGAAATTTTGCCACACTGTCCCCGTACTTCGAATTCCTGCAAGAAGCGCAAGCGTGGCCTTCTTACTCCAGTTCTCCGCTCTTTGGCCGGAAGCCTAGCACAGTTTTGTGTAATATTCAAAGTTCATCAAGCATCAGCGCATGAGCTGTTCACAGATTCTTGGCACAGTACCAGTTGCCGTCACTCGACTTCCTTTATCTCTAGGTTAATGAAGATCTCGTTGCTCGTTGACAGAACGTCCAGCAGCATGCCGATCTCCGGTGTCCAGCGCGAGTTCTAGTTTGCGGTTTACCCAGGCACTTCTTCTTGATGTTCAATCTCCGCAAGATTCTTCTCGAATCTATCACAGGTTTTACATAATCGCCGCGCCCCTTTATAATCGCTCTCCCCTTGCCCTCGAGTACCAGATTCCGGACCCACTAAATTATCTCCCGCTATTGTATTCTCTCCAGCGAATCTCCTTCTCCCGGTTCAACCAAACCGAGTCCGGAACATTCCCAGATCTGAAAAGAAGACGGTCACCCATGTAGCCACCGATTCTGTGAGGTTTATTAGCCGTATTCTGGATCGAATCCACCGTTGCGACCAAAAACCCGGTGAAAATTGTTTTTCTGTTTCATTGGGAACTTGTTTTGTTTTGATTTTGATGACATTTTGACTGGCCACGCTTCTTAGCTCATGGTGGGTGTAAGGTCCCGGCGTAACGGACGCAGCTTGTTGGCTGCCAGTCATCCTCCCGACCACCCCTGACCTACAGTCCGTCGCCGATTCCTCTGCGGATCCTTCGGAACCTGATTCCGGTACCTCTCGAACCACTCGCGTCGCAACACCACTCCGCGCAACGTGAACTTCCACTCCCCGTTCATCCATGACTGTCAGTCTCTTGTTCCTACTCTCCCGCCCACTGTCGCTCTTCTCTCCCACGACTACCACTGACACACCTCATGTGCCAAGGGTATCACACTCGAAGGGATCAGACCTACAATTCCCCCTTGGTTTTATTTTGAAAGACCTGACCGTTATTCATGCTATAGCGATAAAAGTAATGCCTTTTCTACAATCAACTTTACTTAGGTCGTAACGGAAACAATGATCATTGCTGTAGAATGTCAATAAAACATCGGCTTTGATTACTGTGATGTTTTGTTCATTGTCGAATGGCCATCATTTTTATCTAGTTGAAAGAACGCCATCAAACAAGTATTGGCAGCTGTGTTTTTTTTAGTGTATCACACTGCATGAATCTAATAACTTCCAACTCCTCTAGTTATTTCTGGTATGGTGTTTTTTTGGTATAATTTCTTTGAATTGAACTTAATTTGGAAAGATAAAAACTCATAGAAATATGTCCATTGAATACCTATCGCTCTTCCCTTCTTTTTTCATTTTTTTTTTTTTAAATTCGACATGAATCTCTAACGTTCCTAAAGTATTTTAGAAAATCATACATGTACTTAGTTTAAAACAAGTTCTGACTTATTGTCTAACCATAAGCTCGTATTAATTTAAAATGACTTTGAACTTTTGAAAATCCTGCAATTTTTAATCTCAAAATTGATCAAATGTTCAGCACACTAGATTCAAATATTGTATTTTTGCTAAAGTAAGTTCAATTTAAACTTTGGTAAATTGTTTGTGGAAAATGATAATAACAATATAATATTACAAATCTAACTGTCTACTCAGACAAATTGGCTATATATTCAGATCACATGAATAACACTAATAACAAAATTTATTTCACAAGAAATCATGCCAATGATGTACGCACATTTGTGAAATATATTCAAAATAGTCACTCTAACATCCAACTCATCGAAGCCCTATGCGAATAGTTGAGCTTCTCCAGTGTACTGGATCGTACATAAACAGCAATAACTGAATCTACCCATTAAGTAAAACAACACATAGATACTCAAAACCTATCGTTTAAAAGGACTTTTCATTCCATCAAAACTTTCTTATATAGGCATATCTCCAGATTCTAGACTACCAATGTTATTTATTATTTACATAATTTAACACTATTCAAAATTACATTGTACAGCACAACTCCAAATAAGCATTTCAATATTGCAATACATGAATCTTACCTACACGGTCAGCATCTAAATCCTCATTTAATCCAAACGTTTATCACTCAATTGTATACTCAATCAAATAGTTAATCAAATAAACATTATTGACTCTTACCGTTCTTACTAATAAATTTCATTAAACATTTTCAACGATATAATAATGTTTCGTATCGCATGTTTTTAACACAGTAGGGTGAATTCTCGTCTCGTACAGGTTCAGGACTCGGTCCTTATTCCTTCCAATTTACTAAGTCTCACTATTAAAACAAACTGTTTTGCAATGTTTTGATATCAAATCGCTTGCTTACTTCCCACTAAAAAAACGCTTATTTAAAGCTGTAATCGAAAGTCAAAGTGCTGATATGCCAACATTAGGTGCTCGATACATGGCGTTCTTCTATGTTGTTATCAGCGCCTAAACCCAATCTTCTTCCACTTAATGAATTCTTTAAATAATAAACATTAAATCAACCATGCAAGGCCTAACCTGCCTTTATTTAAAACCATGCTAAATTCGCAGTTGTGAATACAGCTTTCATCATCAGCTACAACTTAACTGTACTTTATTTTTATTCAAAACTAAAAATACCTATTATACAAGAGCCACATCTGAACCGCTCCTGCTGATCCCTAACTCTTCACTTCATCACATGTAACTCTTGTTAAGCCATGGCCGAAATAAACAGCAACTAATTTGAAATTTTTTCTCTTCATAAAAACCCTTTTACTAATGTAATTTTTACAACCCTTCACCACAACTGTCTTTCCAGTGGATATTCACAAGCCATCTCTCCGTCAGGCATGAGTGAACATCCACAACAACATTCCTTTAAATTTCATCAGGCCTTCCAGTGAATATCCACTAACCATCTCTCCGCCAGGTATTATAGACGACATTCACAATCATCTTCTACTTTCATTCTTACTAGTAGATGTTCACAAGCCATCTCTACATCAGGCATTAATGAACATCCTCAAGCCTCCTGTGCACAAGGGCTTCCTGCAAACATTCTCAAATCATATCTATGCTAGGCATTTCAGTGGACATTCGCAAAACCCTTTCCCCTTCCAAATTCCCGGCACATGGTCTTAATACTGATAAAACTACAATAACAAGTTATACTCTCTGATTATCAACTATATATATTAATATCCATGACAATTTCAAACGGTTGACTTATTGTGATTGACTTCAATTCCTGAATGGCTTCAACAACTCCTGAAACACCCATGATTCACACCTTTGTTCATTATTTATAACACATATAAAAACAATTCTTTTAGAACTATTTGACAGTTAGAAAACTGAACCTCCTCAGTACGGAAATCTCCATTCGTGAATTACATACAAAACCCGTGAACAACATTTTATTCACCACCTATAATAATTATAGGGACAACACTATTTTCATTAGTAAACAGCTTTACAACTGAACACTCAACCCGTGAACAACATTTTGTTCACCACCTATAATAATTATAGGGACAACACTATTTTCATTAGTAAACAGCTTTACAACTGAACACTAGACCCGTGAACAACATTTTGTTCGCCACCTATAGTTATTATAGGGACTACTTTATTCCATTCGTGAACAGCTGGACAACTGAACACTTAACCCGTGAACAATATTTTGTTCACCACCTATAGTAATTATAGGGACTACTCTACTTCCATTCGTGAACAGCCGGACAGCTGAACACTTAACCCGTGAACAACATTTTGTTCACCACCTATAGTAATTATAGGGACAGCATTACTTACAATCGCGATCAGCTAGGCAACTGAACACTAGACCCGTGAACAACATTTTGTTCACCACCTATAATAATTATAGGGACAACTTTATTTCCATTCGTGAACAGCCGGACAGCTGAATACTTAACCCGTGAACAACATTTTGTTCACCACCTATAGTAATTATAGGGACTACTTTATTTCCATTCGTGAACAGCTGGACAACTGAACACTTAACCCGTGAACAATATTTTGTTCACCACCTATAATAATTATAGGGACAGTACTATTTCCATTTGTGAACAGCTTGACAACTGAACTCTTAACCCGTGAACAACTTTTGTTCACCACCTATAATAATTATAGGGACAGTACTATTTCCATTTGTGAACAGCTTGACAACTGAACACTCAACCCGTGAACAACTTTTGTTCACCACCTATAATAATTATAGGGACAGTACTATTTCCATTTGTGAACAGCATGACAACTGAACACTTAACCCGTGAACATCATTTTGTTCACCACCTATAATAATTATAGGGACAGTACTATTTCCATTTGTGAACAGCTTGACAACTGAACACTCAACCCGTGAACAACTTTTGTTCACCACCTATAATAATTATAGGGACAGTGCTATTCCACTCGTGATCCTCTTGAAAACTGAACTCTTAACCCGTGAACAACATTTTGTTCACCACCTATAATATTTATAGGGACAACACCATTTCCATTGGTGAATAGCTAGACAGCTGATCTTTTAACCTTTGCACAATCCATTTGAACACATCCTACAGTAACAGGGATAACTTCAGTTTCAATCATGAACAGCTAGACAACTGATCACTTATCCAATGAACATTCATTTCATTCAACACCCGTGAACAACCTCTTGTTCACCACCCGTAAATTATACAGGGACATTTCACCCATGAACAACTTCTTGTTCACCACCCGTAAATTATACAGGGACATTTCACCCGTGAACAACTTCTTGTTCACCACCCGTACATTATACAGGAACATTTTACCCGTGAACATCCTCTTGTTCACCACCCGTAAATTATACAGGGACATTTCACCCGTGAACAACTTCTTGTTCACCACCCGTAAATTATACAGGGACATTTCACCCGTGAACAACCTTTTGTCCACCACCTGTAACAACAGGGACATTTTACCCGTGAACAACCTCTCGTTCACCACACCACATTTCAGCTGAAAACAACCCCTTGTTTACTTCTTGCATTGACATCTGTTGGAATCTGAAATATGTTAAGGTATATTAGTTTTTTTTTAATACACAAAAGTAGTTCTCGAAGCATCAACTAAAAAATGATTTAAGTTAATTGTAGGTCCTCCAATCAGCTCAACTTTACACAATTTAAATTCGTTTTGTAGTATTGAAGAATACAACTCAATGATGTAGATACGCAACTTGTCTTATTATCCTTCGTAACATTTTTTTTTTACTCGAAAGTTGATGAATCATCCTTCAATTCAAATTATAAATTTTAAACTTGTCTTACGTCATATTGTTGAAATTCTTTGTCAAAACCGTTTGGAACTTAACATCAAATAAATTCATTTACTACATTTCAAACTTATCCTACGTCATACGACCGAAGTCCTACGTCAACATTATTTGACTTATCGTTTTATTTTGGATCACTAAACGCACCCATGTTTTGTTTGACGTTTCGCCTTTCTCAAACGACGATCAAACGGTCGAAACTCCTCACAGTATCTCTCCCTCTCCTTTTCTGAGTGCACTCACACTCATTTGAAAACAAAAAAAACATCTTCAAACAATGGCCTGCTTAGCCCTATATTCCATCACACAAAAAAAAATCACTGTTACCTGCGCTTCATCCTCGTCGCCAGATTGTAAGGTCCCGGCGTAACGGACGCAGCTTGTTGGCTGCCAGTCATCCTCCCGACCACCCCTGACCTACAGTCCGTCGCCGATTCCTCTGCGGATCCTTCGGAACCTGATTCCGGTACCTCTCGAACCACTCGCGTCGCAACACCACTCCGCGCAACGTGAACTTCCACTCCCCGTTCATCCATGACTGTCAGTCTCTTGTTCCTACTCTCCCGCCCACTGTCGCTCTTCTCTCCCACGACTACCACTGACACACCTCATGTGCCAAGGGGTATCACACTCGAAGGGATCAGACCCTACAGTGGGATTTCGTCAATATATTAACGAAATGTCGATGCGTTGACCAATTATCTTAGTCTACTGACAATGTATTAAACTATCTGTCCAGCCCCTAGTTCCTGCATCCGCTAGCCCTTCGACCTTATCGCTTAGACAGAGAGTAGGGAAATACTTTTTGGCTTAGATATTGTTTTTATTGACATTTAACATGCATGAGAAAAAGAGCGCTAGTTCAGCAAGCCTGAATGAAGATGGAGTTGGTGTTCGGTGGAGTATTTGCGGTCAATATTTGCTCAATAGTTTGTATGGGATCAGCACGTCAGTTCGTCAGTGATTCTATCTTGACGCCGTGCCTTCCAAGTGATGATGTCATGGGGATATTGTTTAAAGAACATGTTTTAAAATGCAGTTATCGAGGCGAATTTCAGTAACTAAATGAAAATGAATGTGTACAATAAACGAAATTATTCGGCGATATCAGAAGTACTGTTTAGGTGAAAAAAATCAATTTATTATTTAAAAAAAATGATTTTTGGTGACGAGTAATGAACGTTGATAATCCCGGAATCCCAAATCCACCGAAATTCCACCCCTACTCGATTTTGACGTTTTCATGTTTGTGCAACCTGTCAAAATCAGCCGATATCGTTGTTTTTTTCTGACTGATGTTTTGATGCGAGTAAATTTGGGTGGTGCATTCGGGGTTGCGCTGCAGTTTTATGGTTTTCGTGATTAGAAAGGTGTAATTTTCTTGCCCCAAGATGACGTCGAAAAACATCTTCTCGAAGCACCTGCCCAACATCAAGCTCGCGACCCGGTTCGACGCCGACGGCAACGAGATCCAGGTCGAACGCCGCGAGGACGAGGAGCAGAAGCGCAAAGAGCAGGACATTATCGAGGCGCTGGTGGGGGCCGGCTACTACCGGGCCCACATCCAGGGTCTGTCCACGTTCGACAAGATCGTCGGCGGGATGACCTGGTGCATCGAGGCGTGCGACTACGACGTGGACGTGGACTTGCTGTTCCACGAGAACCTGACGATCGGGCAGAAGATGTGAGTGGGGTCTTGTTGAGATATGTTTTTGGGTTTTAATTTGGTTCAATTTGTTAGCTCACTCACGGAGAAGATCGTCGTGGTGCTGCCCAAGATGAAGTGTCCGTTTCAGCTGGAACCGCACCAGATTCAGGGGTTGGACTTTATCAATATCTTTCCGGTGGTCGAGTGGCTCGTCAAGCGGTCCGCGGAGAATCGTAGCGAGAAGGCTGATCGGTTGAAGAAGTTGGCCGCGTCGCAGTTTCAAAATTATTTCACTTTGGGCTCGGATCGGGAAGCCAAACAAGTTCACGGCCGTCAGTTGGGTAATTTGAAGACTGTCGAGGATCGTTACATTCCCAAGAGGCAGTTCCGGCGAACGGAACGAGGTCCGGACGATGTCATGAGTCGGGTGCGGATCACGCTGATGGAGTACGGAACGCGGGATTTTTCCGTCAAGACCAACGTGGACATTGCGGAGATTGATGCGGACGCGCAGGACGAGGACGTGTTTCGAGGAATGCTGCAAAAGACGGACCAGGAAGAGGTACCTTCGTGCATGACTGTGTGTGTGGCTGTTTCTTTTAATTTGCTTTTCGATCTTATTTTAGCTTGATTTTGATCAATTATTCAAAAACTTATCAGTTGCTAAAGAGGTAATTCTTCACCAACTTAAAAAAAATCAACATTTAACAACCTCTCCTCTTCTCAAGCAGCAAAGTCGAGACTCCAAACTGACCGCGGAGGAGCGCGACACCCTGAACCGGCACTACGAGGATCTCAAGCGCGAAATGTCCATCGACACGAGCCAGCTGTCCGAGCAGAACAAGATCAAAACGATTCTCGCTACAAAGCTGGCACTGGAGAAAAAACTGAACCGCGTTAAATCTCACAACGACCAGCTTCGCCAAGTCGTCCAAAGCGAACGCGACCAGCTGGAGCTCGTCCGGCAGGAGAAGGAATCGCTCGAGCAGGACATTAACAACCTGGACAACACGGAAATTAGCGAGGAGAATCGCACGATTGTCGCCCACGTGCAGGAGCTGATCCTGGAGAACGAAAAGATGAAGCAGCACGAGGCGGAGTTTAAGGAGCGCTGCAAGAAGGAACTCGTCGAGTTGCAAGCGAAAATACAGTAAAAATCACAAAATTTCAAAAAACCAAAAAACTTAATTTTAATCATTCACAGAAAAGCGGAAGCCACCACCCCGGACGAGGACATTGCCGAGCATCAGCGAGTGCTCGAGGTCGAGCAGGAGCGCCTCAAAGTGTTGCGGCTGCAGCTGGCGAAGAAGAATCGCGCGTACGTGGCCATCAACCGGCAGCTGGACAACATTCCCGACCGGACCGAGCTGGCGCAGTACCAGCGCCGGTTTCTGGAGCTGTACAATCAAGGTAAGTTTGAGGTGGCTGGCTTCATTTTTTGGCAAAGAACTTTGTCTTAAGGGCTCTATATCCGTGGTTATGTCAGAGGCATAACCAGAATGGTGAAGAACGTACGATGAAATTACGCAGGGTGGCCAACTCTTTAAAAAAAACTAACTTAATACACTTAAGAGGCAGTATTTGTAGATTCTGCTCGGCTTGTTCTAGAGGTCGTATCGAGGTGCTCCGATTTGGATGAAACTTTCAGCGTTTGTTTGTCTATGCATGAGATGAACTCATGTCAAATATGAGCCCTCTACGACAAAGGGAAGTGGGGTAAAACGGGCATTGAAGTTTGAGGTCCAAAACACATGAAAAATCTTAAAATTGCTCGCATTTCCGTAAAACTTCATCAATTCCAACTCTCTTAGATGCATTCGAATGGTCTTTCGAAGCCCTTCAAAATGTGCTATAGACATCCAGGAATGATTTAACTTTTTCTCATAGCTTTTGCAAATTACTGTTAAAAATTGATTTTTTTAAAACCTTAATAACTTTTGGCAACAGCCTCCAACACCCATACTCCCATAGGTCAAAAGTTAGGGAATTTCATGGACTATAAGCTTACGGTATTAACTTTTTGGCCAATCGCAGTTTTTCTCATAGTTTTACGATTTTTCTAGAACAAACATTTTACAACGTTAGTTTTTGCCTTGTAGGCCTCCATAGCGGCACTTTTTGGTCTCAATTTTGTCATATTCGGAACCCTCGGTCAATTTCACGTAAGTTAGAAGTATTGGAGTTGTAATTTTGATTTGAATAATAATTAAATAAAACATTTTTGAAAAAAGAAATAGATTTTATTTACCCTATGATCAATACGTCAAATGCTGTATCAAGTAGGCGAAAACTTGTTTTACCCCTAATCCGACAAAATACTAAATAATATTTTAATTACTTCTAAATGGCATTTTTTCCAATCAAATTTTAAATTCCAACACCTCAATCTAATGTAAAATTTTCTGAGGATTCCGAATATGACAAAATTGAGACCAAAAAGTGCCGTCTTCTTGGCCTACAGGGCAAAAACTAACGCTGTAAAATGTTTGTTCTAGAAAAATCGTAAAACTATGAGAAAAACTGCGATTGGCCAAAAAGTTAATACCGTAGGCTTATAGTCCATGGAATTCCCTAACTTTTGACCTATGGGAGTATGGGTGTTGGAGGCTGTTGCCAAAAGTTATTAAGGTTTTAAAAAAATCAATTTTTAACAGTAATTTGCAAAAGCTATGAGAAAAAGTCAAACCAATCCTGGATGTCTATAGCACATTTTGAAGGGTTTCAAAAGACCTTTCGAATGCATCAAAGAGAGTTGGAATTGATGAAGTTTTACGGAAATGCGAGCAATTTTAAGATTTTTCATGTGTTTTGGACCTCAAATTTCAATGCCCGTTTTACCCCACTTCCGTTTGTCGTAGAGGGCTCATATTTGGCATAAGTTCATCTCATGTATAGACAAACAAACCCTGAAAGTTTCATCCAAATCGGAGCACCTCGATACGACCTGTTTCACATCGGTGAAAAACTCGCTCTTAATATGAGTGGTTTGGACACAAATTTCAGTTTTTTTAGATCCAGAAAAAAGTACATAGATATAACTTAAGTGGTAATAACTTGCCAGTTCTTCAATGTTTTGGACTCGTTGGAAAGGTTTTTCAATTACCTGACCAACGGTGTATTGGATGATAGATCCGGACATCGTTGACATTCATATAAGGGTCATTCCAGCTGAAGCGGAACAGCATTTGAGAATTACCCTCTCCGATCCTGCTCAAATTTGGCAGGGCTGTTGATACTATCAAAACATGCAAGAATCCCGAATTTCATCCAAATCGTACCACCCCCTCCATTTTTGTACCTCCCCGAAAAATCGACTTTTTGGCGATTTTTGTGCGAAACTCCTATTTTCAAACGGCGATAGCTTAGGAACCACAAATCTTAGAAGGTCGGTCTTAGACTCAATTTTGAAGGAAATTGGACGTAGAATCCATTTCTGGGATCAAAATTTTGATTAATTTATTTTTTCTACCTGTATTGCGCAATTGAACACTTTAAACGGCCGTATCTCAAAACACCCCTTTTTTTATTTGACCTCATAATCGTGTTCCCGGCCAATTTTACATAAGAATCACTTATCGACAGAAAGGAATATGTTTCGTTCCAGAGATATCGAATTTTAAAGTTTTGTGAATTTGAGATTACCTACATTAGCTTCATTCGCCGCATCTGCTAGAAGCACTCATGAGCGCTGTTCAATAACTGCTACCTGGTCATTTATTGGAATAAGATATCATATTAAATAATCTTTAGCAAATTGGGCAAAATAAACTGTATAACACTGTAGGCGTTAACGTGAAGACTTCCATCATTGCCATGATTTTTCGTTCTGGATATATTGCGTCGCTATTAATATGTTGACAACATTTCTTTTACAAGTTGTTTAGAATAGTGCCCTACACAAGCTGATTCCTTTTGGTAACGATTATCCCAATAATTGCAAAGTTATGGAAATCGTCATTGATCAATGATTGCCAACTAGGATGTCAATGATTGTACCACAAAATTATAAAAAATTTGAAACACATTTGATTTAGACCTACAATTCTTTCAGTGGCTTTGAGAAGGCAACAACCGGCACATGCTGATTACATTTGGTGCAGAAATTCGTTAAATTGTATTTAGTACAGAACATTTTAGAGTGATGATCAATTTTCTTCGAAAATGATCAAAGGCTTCACCTTAAATCGCAAATGTTTATCCGCTTAAAAAAAATGAGATGGATTTCTATGCTAACCCACAGGATAGAGCAATAACGACACACAGTACATTGCAGAATTGGATTCCGATGCAGCGAGCAGAAAAATGCAATTGATCTTGTAAGTAACTCTGAACAATAAGTGCACGATACATTATTGAGTAAAAAATATGAATTAAAATGAATAAAATTTGTTGATACGTTGTATTCTCATGAAGAACGATCACAAGGAGTAGGAAAAGGATTTCTGGAAGGTATAAAACTGAAAAATGTAAGAAAATCACAAAGTTCAGCTAGTTCCCAAAATTTAGTAGCGATGATTTAGACACCGTCCAAACAATAAAGTTTTTTTTTCTTCTATCATTTCGGATTCTTGGAACACAATACGGCTACTAAATGTACCTTGACCAAAATCATCCATTGAGTAAATGGAGCTGGCTCACAATGTAAAAATCGATTTAATATGATCCATCTTTTGAACCATAAAGCAGATTTTGGGGTTTTTGCTGAATGGCACTATTTTGCTACCGCTCATGACAAAGGCCCTAGTCATGGCCTCGGGGTACTCTAAAACGGTTAGCAACTCGTAAAAAACGGTACATTCAAAATAACCCAATAAATATTCCTTGAACAAAAAAATGATTAAGGTATTAGCTATTTGAAAATTGCGTGAAATTATAAAAATAAAAAATTAATTAATCATTTTCCACAACATCAGGTAGTAATTATTGAATAGCGCTCCTTAGTGCTTCTAGCAGATGCGGCGAATGAAGCTAATGTAGGTAATCTCAAATTCACAAAACTTTAAAATTCGATATCTCTGGAACGAAACATATTCCTTTCTGTCGATAAGTGATTCTTATGTAAAATTGGCCGGGAACACGATTATGAGGTCAAATAAAAAAAGGGGTGTTTTGAGATACGGCCGTTTAAAGTGTTCAATTGCGCAATACAGGTAGAAAAAATAAATTAATCAAAATTTTGATCCCAGAAATGGATTCTACGTCCAATTTCCTTCAAAATTGAGTCTAAGACCGACCTTCTAAGATTTGTGGTTCCTAAGCTATCGCCGTTTGAAAATAGGAGTTTCGCACAAAAATCGCCAAAAAGTCGATTTTTCGGGGAGGTACAAAAATGGAGGGGGTGGTACGATTTGGATGAAATTCGGGATTCTTGCATGTTTCGATAATTTCAACAGCCCTGCCAAATTTGAGCAGGATCGGAGAGGGTAATTTTCAAATTTGAACTTTTTCGTGCACAGTTGAGATGGAATGACCCATAGTTTGCCTTGAGAATGCATAATACATCACACCATTAAACAAAATTTATTGATTATTGGGTCGCATCATCATCCTCTATGTTGAATCCTGGCCATTACCCTTACCCACTAACAAAATCCCAAGTAGAAGTAGTTTTCCGGCACACGTGGGGGTGTGGATATCGTATAGAACCCACCCTTTGTAGCAACCTGTGCTAACTAACATTCCCGTCCCAATCCCCCGAGATCTACAAACTGACATGGCGGGCGCCGTTGGTGGCCAACGACTGTTACCTATTTGCTCCAGATCTAGTTTAAATGATCTTGATGTTTTATCTTTTCAGCGCATTCATACATGCTGTTGATAAGGGAAACATCATTAGATCGTTCAAGCGTATGGTCGGTTGTATTGATAGGATATTACGGTCCTGTTCAGCAACGGAGAAGGACAACCATGGGTGGTCTCTCATGCTCATGCTCATGCTCACAGTTGAGATGGAATGACCCATAATTAAGATCCGGATATATGTGAAAACACATGTTTATACATAACTTTTAAACTACTTATCGAAACTTCAAACAATTCAATAGCGCAGTATGGGACCTTAAACTAAGGCACAAACCGATAAAACCTGAAAAAAATCGGAAATTCGACTGACAAACCTGGAAAATATTTTAAGTTTAGTGAAAATTCAACAAACGTCTCTTAAATGAATTCAACATGTTTTTTTTTCTTTTCTATGCAAGTAATATTCTAATTATTCTAAACAAATATTTCGGAAAAAAAACTGGTTGTTTTGTGTAATAGACTCAAGCTACTCAGCTTTGGATTTATTTCTTTTGAGTTTGTTGAGTATATATTTTTTCTTTAGCGAACTTGTTTTCAAAATTAATTTAAAAAAAATAATAGCATTCAAATTTCCCATCAAAATTGCTTCCTAGGTTGAAATTTTAGTTTTAAATTTCCAAAAATTATAATTTTCAATTTCTAGGTAATTTTCCGACATTTTTAAAATAACATATAGTTTGTTTTACTCAGGGATGCCATATTTGAAGATTTTCGAGCACAGGCTCAATGCTCAAACGTATTGTTTTGCCATGTTATTCGATGATTTTTAATTAAATGAATAACTCACGAAAAAGATAACAATGTTTTGCTTCTTTTACCAAAAACAGATTTGTAAAATATTATTTTGCCATCAAGTTAAACTCATTTGCGTTTTTGTGATGTGCCCGAAAATATTCAAAATCTGGCATGCCTGGTTTTACTGTCAAAAAGTAACTTTCAATACAATCACTTCTAGGTGGATACAATGTGAAAACAAAAAATGATTTCCTGTTGGTTTTGGTTAAAAATAGTTTGACTTAATTTCGGACGTTTTCGGAAAATAACGAGTTGTTCAAAACATGCAATATGTACCAAATTATTCTTCTTGTGACGTATTTTGCGCAATTACGTTTTCATGTGAAAAAAAAATATTGGGTTATTTTTTTACCCTAATATTTTTTCTAGAATTCATCTTGTCAATAACTACAAATTTGCCCAAGATACTAAATCGATCAGAAAAAAAAAATACATGGTAAAGATTTTTAAATATTTTAAAACATAATTTTAATCTTTTTGCTCTTTGAGTGTTTTGGAACCGCCTTTAGTCAGGGGTATTTAAAAACACCCAAAATGCGAAAAAAGGATAGTTTTGTTCATGGGATCTTTAACCTTAAGGAAGTATTAGACTACGGCAAACAAACAAAAAAAACTCGCACTTGACAGTTTTTCTGCTTTGTTTGTTTACCTGCATTTGTTTGCAGAAGCGTCAGCCTGCCCATTTTGCCTTGTTTGCGAGTTTGGCAACCTGTAAAACATGAAAAAGTGCGAGTTTGTCATAGTCTAATAACTCCTTTATGAAGGGGGAGGGCAAATGGTATTTACATGTGAATGAAAAAACTGTTTTAAATTGCATTTTACAGCAGCACAGTTCTTTTGCAATCGTTAGTTTTCAAAATATCAAAGTATCGACGAAACATTTGTATTCGTAAAAAATCGTAAATCGGAATTTGACAAAAATTCTAAATATTTTTGATTAAACTCAAATAAGCTTAATATGATTTCAAAAGCAGGAAAATTCATTTAAAATTATGTTTTAACAAAAAAAATATAATAGAGTTTTTGAGGCATGAGGCAATTTCTAAAAAGAGAGAAAACTAGAACAATCCAAAAATTTAAAAAAAAAAATGATCTCAAAAATACATAAGATTTTTCTGGTTAAATTAAAAAATCAACAAACTTTTTAAGTTTTTGTTCTTTGTTTCAATAGGAAATGAAAGGAAAATGACAAAAAGTTAAAAATAACAGAATTTTGTTTTTTTTTATTTACAAAACATGCTTGAAGACAGCTTTATTGCTTTGAAATAATCAAAATATCGAAGAGTTCATGCAAAAAAATAGTTTCCCTTATATTTTTATGTATTACATCTAAAAAAAATATGTTGTTTTATTAGTTTGTCAGTATTTTCATGTTTCAATTTAATTTCAATAAAAAAATCAATTTAATAAGAATCTCTAACTTTATGCTAAATTTTGAAGAGACTATTTCTGGAGTTCAGTTAACAAAAATTTGATGTTTTGCTTTTTGGGCGAAAAAAAAGGGAAATTATGTTTATTGGATCATTAACAAAAATCTCCAGAATTCTTTGAACATATTTGTAATGGCCTAAATTTGAAATGTTTTTAATCTATTTTAAAATTTTAACAAATTCAATATTTTTTGGATATTTTCAAAAAGCAAAAAAGTTTTCCAATTGAGAAACGTTTGGGTTTCATTTGCCAGTAAAGTTTTCCGATAAGGCTGTTGCAATTATTGTTCAAAGCGAAAAAATAGGGGGTAAAAAAAATTTCTTTCAAAATATTTTAACATTTCAATAAAATTTTGAGTGCAATCAACTAAAACAATTTAAATTGCATTTCCTTACGTTTATAATCATTTTTGACATGTTTTTTTTTAATCAGGTTTGTTGAAAAATATTTTCAATTTTTTGTGAATTTTTGATGTACAGCATAGCACTGCAGATTTTTTGTTTCGATTTTTTTCAAATGATGCTCTAAAAATTACGAATTCTTCAATTTGAATTTTTTAAGGGAATATAAAGGAATCTTTTGCGCTAGAGTCAAGGATCATCTCCTAAAACATACAACATAAATTGAAAATTAGTTTTTTGGAAGTTCTGTTCAATTTAGTTATTTATTGAGTAGTCACAGCAAATTAACGTTAAGGTGCTGATGAGCCAAATTAGATCCCCCATGTTTGTTCTCTTCCATTCCCCAGTAAGCGCCAAACACCGCGAAACCAAACAGTTCTACACGCTGTACAACACCCTGGACGACACGAAGCTATACCTGGAGAAGGAAATGTCCCTGCTGAACTCAATCTACGAAAACTACGGCAACGCAATGCAAACGTACAACTCGCGAGAACAATTCGTCCAGCAGTTCGAACAGATCGTCGAGGGAGTTCGCGTAAACAAGACAAAGGTCCAAAAGAAGTGCGACGACGAACGCGCCAAACGGGACGCCCTGAATGCCCAACTCCTCGCGCTAGTCGAACAACAGCGAAAGTACGCGGCCACCGTCAAACAGCTGACGGCCGAGTGTCAACGGAACGAAATCCTGCAGGCAAAGCTGCAGCAGGTTCAACCCAAATCGAGCCAGGGCCAGTGATTATCACGCATTACAGATTTAATACACCCAAGCGTGTAACGTATTGTGCATTAAATATACATTTTTATTATCCCTCTCGCCCCGCCTCTAATTACCTTGCCCTTCCGGTGCGTCGACCTTCCGTAACCGTTGCGCCTTAATTTCCCGGTCCACGTAATAGTTGAGGTCCTTCAGCGGGTTGTAGTACCGGTGCACCAGCTGGGAGCCGGCAAACATGGCCAGCATTGCGGCGGACGTAAACTTAAGGTACTCCTTCATGGACACTCCGGCCGGCATTTTGTTAGCCGCTTTCCCGGATCGGTTCCAGCTGGTGCAATCGAAGTCGCTCCTCGACAATGTCCTTCGCCTGGCGCTTCTTGAAGGTGTTGTCTGAGAAGGAAGCAACGTGTCATCGTCAAATGTAAATATAATCAAATGTTAAATTAACTCACAAAAATTAGTATCGCCCACCCTCCAGTGGATCATGGAAAACTCGAGCGTTGCTCCAAGTCCGAAGAACAGCGGCAGGAACCGATAAATCCCGAGTGTTTTCTTGCCCGGCCACAGGTCCAGCAGACGCTTGAAAGAGGAACTACGGCGGATACGCATTTAAAATCGATTATAATTTAAGTTATAACACGATTAAACTGAAATCATTGCACTTTTGCGGTATTTTTACATAACAACGTCGTCGCGGTGTGCGCGAACTGCGAAGGAATCGATTTGTTTACAAAATAACGCTTTGACAGTTGGTGTCCCGGTGGAAAAAGTTTGGTGGAGAGTGTGGGGAGGAATAAGTGCTCGAATCTCTTGGCAGCAGATTCCGGGATTTTTTGAAGTCTGTCTTCTAAGATTTTGGAATGGTACTAGAAATTTAAATTCTTAAATTCTTAAATTCATAAATTCTTAAACTCTTAAATTCTTAAATTTTAAATTCATAAATTCTTAAATTCTTAAATTCTTAATTTCTTGAATTAAAAAATGGAGCATTTCCATTCGAGCAGTTTTTGCTTTTTCTACAATGTATTTCTTATGGAGCGAACTGTGGCAAATGGGCAGTATTCATGATTGCTGAGAGTCGCAGGACTCTCACCCTTTGCTATTAGTAAGTATCCAGCAAAGCAAAGGGTATAGCATGCATTTGATACTGTCAACTCCCATTCGGCTGTGTTCTCGTCGCTGTCATGTTGTAAACTGGAGCCGAGGGAGGTCCTGTTGTGAATTCTAGTTGGAGGTGGTCCGAAGATCATTGAAGAATGTAGAATTCGCCATCACCCAAGACACGAAGGCACGAAGGATAGACCATGTCTTGGGGGGTGAAAGCATGATAGGATTTAGTGATAATACCACAATTTAATATTTGTCTTTTTCTCTTTTATTTCAGACAAAATGTCTGGTCCGAATCCAAGGTGTTGCAGAAATCTTCCACCAAACAGAATGGGGTCTTCCTTCTATCATTTCCTGTATTTTGAAAAAGGTGGTGCCCCGAATGTGGACATATAGTTTATCACATTTACTCCATACGGTGTGAACGTGACATGCTGTATGTTTGCTCTTGGTGCATTGGCTATTTTCAAAAACAAGCTAAATTTTTCTTATTCTTTTAAGATAAAATTTAGTAAAATCTATTTATTTTGCTATTGCTATAACTTGTCTCTTACCCCATAAACTTTAACTACTCAATTATTCTAACTTGGCATCGCTATACATTATTGTAGAAATGTAACTGCTGAAAATAATTTGGTAAGAAATTTGGGCATAACTGTTTATATGATTTAAGGTACGTTCAATCTATTTTAATATATGTATATGTTAACTATTCAAGTTTGTTTGTCTTGTCCCATATTTTACAACTTCATTTGTTTTTTAGTAAACTTCTCGTTACAAGTTGGTAGTTCTGTCTAGTAGCAATAAGAAAGGTTTCTTTATTCTTTCTCTCTGTGTTAGTCTGTTATTCAATGTTCGATTTTATTTTACATTGTACTAATCCCATTTTTTCTCTTTTTTTCTCTTTTTCTTTTTCATGTACCTTGCGAGCATACGATGACCGAAAAAGTCATTTTATCAGCCAACACACGGGGTCGGGCCGAAGGCGAAACAGAACAAGTATTTTTATAAGTACGTGAATAACAATCGGTCGTTGAAGCTCAAAAAAAATATGTGAACAATATCGCGCCGTGGTTTAGTGATAATAAGGCCAAGAAAGTAGACGACGATTCCGCATGAAGAATATAGCGGAAATTATGTGTTAATTGCACAATGGATGAAGGTTTGAAGTTGACACTATCAAAAGGGAATGGTAAGATGCAATAATAATATTGCTAGGTTTGATAGTGTCAAAAGGTAAGATCAAGGAATAAGGATTATATGAACCTATATTGTCATAATTGGGTACTAAAGCCCTATGTCAATTTTTACGTACAACGGTTAAAAACACGATCAAAAACCATTTCTGATCATTTTTTTTTCATTTAAGTGCAAAAAAAAATAATGACAAGACAACATTTTTTCGATGGATCAACTATGGTCCCCTTGGAACGAGCTGTCAAGGAGGAACTTTTCTGTCAAGAAGGACCGCGAGGTTAATTTTTCAAAATTGATTTAAAAATCCATTTTAAACTCTTTGTGGTCGTACAAAGGGTCATTGTACTCAGAAAAATAAGCTTTTTCGCTGTAAACAATAATATTAGCAATCTAAGCTTCATTTTAGGACCCAATTATTGTATTCACTGAAATATCTATCCGCTTTCTACCCCCAATGTGTCCTGCACTGGGGGTGCCTGGGGTAACTTCGAGTTGACCTGGGCCGCCCGAGGAATTATGTCGTAGGTGGCTCGTGTACAGGTTCACTCACCTCTCCTCGCGGCAAGGTTTTCCGTAGGTCTACACTCGAACATGCAACATGGGACACCATGAATCTTCAGCTGAAGCCGGACGAATGTATTCCGAAATTACAGAATTACAGAATGTATTTCTTATGGAGCGAACTGTCAAAAACTGCTTGACTGCGGGTGCTCCATTACCAAATTTTAAGAAAAACTGACTGTTTGGGAATGGCTTCGTACGAACCAATACGAACTGTATTTATTTTTTATTCCCTAGATTTAGGAAGTTTTGAATTTTATGTTCAAAAATCAAATATTCTAATATTTTGAATATTTCAATATTCAAAACGCAAAATCTATTTAAAATTCGTCAAAATTCATAAATAAAACAATAAATTTCAGAATTCTACAGTATAAAATTTGTTGAATTCTAATTTTTTTAATTTAATTTGTTGTATTTGGAAACTTCTGATTTTTTATTAAATTTTTATGTTTAAATTTCTCAATTTTAGATATGTGAGGTTCTGAATTTTGAATTTTCAGAAAATTGTAATGTTTAGAATATATTTTTTATTTTTCTTAATTTCAGTTTCCAAAATTTTGTTTTTTTTCCCGAAAATGCAATGATTATGGTTTTTTCCTTTTTTTTAAACTGGCAACACTTTTCGAGCAGTTTTGACAAAACCATTGTCACGCAAGTTTCTGAAGGGCCTCCGCGTTTGAAAGTTGGCGCGCTTTGAAGTCCAATCAACAAACAAAATCGACCGACGTTCGCGCAGATCATCGCTGCTGAATTTCTCGTTTTATTCGATTCAAGTGCTTGTTTAATCCTCCGGAAATGGCTCTCTGGGTTGACCGGTACCGTCCGCGCGAGCTGGCCAAGTTGGATTACCACAAAACGCAAGCGGGTCACTTGATCAATCTTTGCGCCCAGGGCGACTTCCCGCATCTGATGTTCTACGGCCCGTCCGGAGCCGGCAAGAAGACCCGGATCATGTGCCTGCTGCGGGAACTGTACGGCCCGGGGGTCGAGCGGCTGCGCAACGAAATCATGAACTTTACCACGCCGTCGAACAAGAAGGTGGAGATTATGACGGTGAGCAGCAACTATCATATTGAGGTGAATCCGTCGGACGCGGGGATCTACGACCGGGTGGTCATCACGGATATGATCAAGCAGATTGCCCAGACGCAGCAGATCGATCCGAGTGGGCAGCGGGAGTTTAAGACGATCGTGCTGTCCGAGGTGGACGAGCTGACGAAGGACGCCCAGCACGCGCTCCGCCGGACGATGGAAAAGTACGTGGCCACGTGCCGGTTGGTGCTGTGCGTGAATTCCACGTCGCGCGTCATTCCGGCCGTCAAGAGTCGATGCTTGGGCATTCGCGTGTCGGCGCCGACCGGCGAGGAGATTGTCGGAATTTTGAATGTGAGTTTTAATGCTATGAAGTTTTTGGGGGTTTCAAATTAAAGATCTTCATCTTTACAGAACATCTGCAAGAAGGAGGGTCTCCACATTCCGCCCGAGCTGGCCACCCGCATCACCCAGAAGTCGGACCGCAACCTGCGCCGGGCCATTCTGATGCTGGAGGCGTGCAAGGTGCAGCAGTATCCGTTCACCGTTGGCCAAGACGTGCCGGAGATTGACTGGCAGGTGTTCCTCCGGGAGACGGCGAACCAGATCGTGCAGGAGCAGAGTCCGGCAAAGCTGGAAGCGGTCCGCGAGCGGCTGTACGAGCTGTTGTCGCAGGGCGTCCCTTCGGATGTGATCTTCCGCGGGTTGGTGGAGAATCTGGTCAAGAACTGCGACATGAGCCTGAAGACGCAAACGCTCAACTTTGCCAGCCTGTACGAGCACCGGATGCAGCAGGGCAGTAAGCACATCTTCCACCTGGAGGCGTTCGTGGCGCAGTTTATGGCGCTGTACAAGAAGTTTTTGAACCAGGCTTCGGTGATGGATATGGATGATTTTTGAAGTTGTGTTTCTTTTTGTCGAATAAATCTCGTTTTGTAACTTATCTGCAATTGTTTATTCAAAAAGCCAAAAAAACATCCTCCAAGCTAATAATTCTCGTAATGCTTAACTCTAAACAGCGACACGACACTTTCGCGATTTCCCAGCGCCAAATAGCCGCCGCCGGGCGAGAACTGAACCCGCGTCACGTGTCCCAGCGCGGACTTCATCATCGGGAAGTTCCGGAAGACGGTCCCGCTCTTCATGTGCACCAGCTTAACGGCATCGGGCAGTTCCGGAGAGGCGATGGCCAGCAGCTCCGAGGTGGCGTTGAAGGCCATCGATCCGATCGACGTCGTCAGGTTGGAGATGGTCTTCTCCGGCGACGGGTACTTTTCCTTCAGGATCTTCTCCAGCAGGTAGATGTTGACGATGCCTTGCCGGTTTCCGGTGGCCACGAAGCGACCGCTGGGGCAGATGGCGATGCAGGAACCGTTGACGCAACCCTCGTCGGTGAAGACGTTGACGAAGCGACGCTTTTCCAGGTGGTAGATCGAGACGTCGTTGTCTTGGCTGTTGCACAGGAGGTATTTGGAATCTGGGGTGAAGCAGAGCGAGTAGCAACAGTTCTTCTGCTGGATTGTGGTCAGCAGTTCCTTGCTGCGGCCGTCCAGCAGGTGGATTTCACCGTAACCTCCCGTCACGGCCAGATATTTGCCGCACTTTGACATGTCAAAGTTCTTCATGGTCCAGGCGCCGTCACCCTTCAGCTGCAGGGTGTTGCTTGCTCCGGAGATCAAATTGTACACGTGGTAAAACTTGCGGAAACTCCCAAACAGGACCTCGTTCCCGTCCGGAGTCATTCGACAGCAGGCGATTTTAAAGTTCTTCAACCCAATCGTGTGAAGTTTCTCATTCTTAGTCCCGTCAACGGCCACGATCGACGCCAGTCCATTTTTCCCGGCCATGACCGCCACCATCGACGTCGGATGAAAGTTCACAGCCGTTATCTCGCCCTCATTCTTCGTCTCCCGATTCAGGTTCTTCAACCGTTTCAGCTCAATTTCTCCCTTCGCCAGCTCCGAGCTCTTTCCCTTCACGACGTGCCCCACCGTCTTCAGTATCTCATCATCCGAATCGACCTCCCTCTCCCGGTCCAAATCCGCCCACTTTGGCTGGCCAACAATCTTTTCAAAATTCTTCCTCTGCTTCCGGACGGTCGCCTTCATCTCCAGCCTGCTCTTCTTCTCCCGATAGTCCTCGTCCCGCTCATCGTCCGAATCCTGCCAAGCGGCCTTCCGCTTCGGTTTCGCCACACTCTCACCGTCCTCCTCCTCCGAGTCCTCACCCTCATTTAGTAAGTTATTCACCAGTTCCGACTTCCCCCCAAACACCAACGACATCAGCTCCTTCTCCCGATCGGTCCTCGGCTTGCCAATCGTGTGGTCATCCAGCTGGGCGAAAATGTCCTCCTCTCCTTTGCCATCGGAGTCATCGTCGTCACTGTCCTCCTTCTGCTTAACGCCTACTTCTTCCGACAGCTCCGACCCGTCGTCGGATTCGTCCTCCTCCGACTTTAGCTCCAACTCGATGTCACGCTTGTACGCGGACAGTATCTGCTGGATCGCGGCATCGTCGGTGTCCTGTTGAAGCATTGTTTGCACAGGTGGAAGCACTTTTTGGGGGCAAATTTCAGCTCAAATAAATCATGTAAAAATACGCGGACCTCCGACACACAGGCTTTCAAAACACGTGAAACTGGATTGTAAACAAAGCGGCGAGCTGTCAAACGGCCCCGGTGGGAAAGGAATGGCACGCAGCAGAATGAAGCAAGAGTGCTCGAATAATGCTGCCCTCTGGAAACGTTCGGTGGTAAAATAAACGATTTTGGAGTGGTCATGAATTACGTATCGACAAAATTTAAATATTTATTTTACATAAAAATTAATCTCGGTATTAAGACGCGTGCATTTAAAAAAAAACCTATTATCATTTATTTTTAATCAGATTTTGTTAAAGGCAAATCTTCTTCCCTTTTCTTGAATCATTTCTGAGTGGTAATTTCACTCGCGTTTGGATCTGTTTGGATGATTTCAACCCAAAATCTGAATGATTTTCTATCAGAATTCTGGTAAATAAAAAAACATATTTTTAAAGAATTTTGAGAATTTAAGAATTTAGGAATTTAAGAATTCAAGAATTCAAGAATTCAAGAATTTAAGAATTTAAGAATTTAAGAATTTAATAATTTAAGAATTTAAGAATTTAAGAATTTAAGAATTTAAGAATTTAAGAATTTAAGAATTTAAGAATTTAAGAATTTACGAATTTAAGAATTTAAGAATTTAAGAATTTGATGGATCGAAGCAATCCGTGCGCGAGACCGGACGTAATTTTTTGAAGCTGTCATTTTTCAACCCTAAAATATATGATTGAAAAATACAAAGGTAGAAAAAAATAAGGATATTTCGCTCGTAAATCTGTTGGTGGTCAGTGATAGCGATAGCAGTGAATTATCCTCGTGGATGACGCCCAGGAGACGGCGATTGCGGACAATAACGGCAGACAAGCAGCAACTGGTGTACACCATTAAGTTACCATCGGTTAAATCGTCGTGTGGTTTCAGTCCTGATGTTCCAGATTATCAGCCAAGCCAGGATGGATAGCATTCATCAATTCCAGCATCCCTCAAGATTTAACCGGCAACCAGGAAGTTGTTTGCTGTGTACCAGTTCCGGTAGTCCAGCAAATCAAGGCCAGAAGTCCCAGAAGATTCAAGTGACATTTCAAGACCCATGATGCCGGAGTTGAAGATTCCCGATTTGGTGAGATCGCTCCTTTTCTTATATCTGTAGAGTCAAGACATAACCTAACCATTATACACCATGCTCCCCTATATTGTCATGCTTCTGAGAGTATTTGACAGCAGGCGAGAATGAGTGCTGCATTCGCTGAGAGCGTGAGTTACCGGAGCGTAGTTTGACAAGTAGCGCTCAAGTGATGCGTGCTCAGTTCGGATTCTACAATTGGCGCAGTCGGTAGCAAAAACTTTGCTCCCGATTGTGTTGTTTTTTTTTTTACAATAAAAAATTGAGTGAAAAGTGCAAAGAAATGTTATGACTGGAGAAGAAAAGGTGAGGTTGAGGTGAGTGAGCGGCAATTTGACAAATAAATTGGCCATCGTGAACTGTGGTGAAAGATTTTGTTGCATTTGCCAAAAATGTGGTCGCATAAAGTGGCAAATGAACTGCGGCGGCAGCGAGGGAGAGAGAAAAGTACCAAAGAGGGAGGAGAAAAGTTCCAAGAATTCGTTCCCTCTCCTTTGTGCTTGGCGAGTTTTCGTTTATTCGGGGAAAGAGAAGGAATGCACGGTGGGTGATGTTTTTATAAAGGTTTGCATGCGGCATGGCCTACTGCGTTAACCTAAAGCTAATTTTCAAGGGCCGCACTTGGGTTTGACTTCCAACAGTGCTGCTTTCCTTAAGCGTTTTCGTGATCCTTATTTTGTTTTAAAGATTATTATACAGTTGTAATAGGTTGTGATGATTCCTGCAATTCTGCCTTTACATTCTTTTTCTGGCAGAATGGATAGAGAAATCCCGAAGTTTTGGGTAGAGAAAGGAATGGTCTTTGAATGCGTTTTCTTCAATATAGGAGAAAATTGTGACGTCAGAAATGAACTCAAATCACTCAAAGTTCATTTTGTGAATGACTTTAACATTTTGTCCTAGTTTGACAGCTACATTGTCCCCAGTTTTCTGTGGGAGAGAAAAGGAGGGGAATTCTTTATGAAAATCATACCTGTCAAAATTCCTAGCCTCAAAATTTTGTCGCGAGTTGCTTTTCTCCTCTATCGGTTTCATTGTTCTTGTAACTGTTAAGCTACGTCATAACAGAACGTCCGCAGGTACTGCGTATGCGTACACGAACAAAAAGGCGAGTCCGACGAAGGTCGTAGCGCTGAGAAAAAGGCGAGTCCGACGAAAGTTGTAGCGATGGAACAAAATGCGAGTCCGACGAAAGTCGTAGCACCGAGAAAAAGGCGAGTCCGACGAAAGTCGTAGCGCTGAGATAAAAGCGAGTCCGACGAAGGTCGTAGCGCTTGAACAAAACGCGAGCCCGACGAAAGTCGTAGCGCTGAGGAAAAGGCGAGTCCGACGAAAGTCGTAGCGCTGAGAAAGAGGCGAGTCCGACGTAGGTCGTAGCGCTGAGAAAAAAGCAAGTCCGACGAAAGTCGTAGCGCTGAGATAAGAGTGAGTCCGACGAAAGTCGTAGCGCTTGAACAAAAGGCGAGCCCGACGAAAGTCGCAGCGGTGAGAAAAAGGCGAGTCCGACGAAAGTCGTAGCGCTGAGACGAATGAAAAGGTGGACAAATGGAAATCGTAGCACGGAGCAATGAAAAGTTGAACAAATTGAAGGGTTGATATGAACGAGATGTTGCCGATTTTCTAGAATCACAGAAAAAAGTCAAAATCTAGAATCACAAGTATGCTTCGAATTGAGATGAATGAAGGTTCACTATCTCAATGGAAGATAGATGGAAGATTAAGATATGTCAGTATTTTAACACCCAAGAGAGAGAGGGAGAGAGATAGAGAGAGAGAGAGAGAGAGAGAGAGAGATACTTGGCAGACTTTCCTCGGCACACCGGAATCCCAGTCACGGCGTTGTAGCAGGATTCTAATAGCTGGCTATTCTGACAGGAATAATTCACTAGCAGAATTCTGGGAACCAGCTCTGCTAAAATATTTTGTGACTGGGATACCACGAATCAGACGAGAATCGGAAAAGAAAGAACATGTGATTTACATTTCTCTACGACCTTTATTGAGCCTGCTAAACAATCAGATCTGATCAGTCTGATGGTTGAATAAATTCGGGCAGACGAAGACCGATCGGTGCGTTAAATTCCTCCTCAAGGCTCGGCAGTAACGCACCAAAGTTGTGTAAAGAAAATGAACACGGCTCATTTCAACAATACAGAGAAATAAAATTGGTATGGAGGATCGAATTAAAGTTACTAAAGTATTACTGATAGTCAGGTAATTGCAAGCTGCCAAAGGGATAAAAAAGAACACAATCCTTGGGTGTAGTCAACTGGTTATAGGTTTGACATTTCCATTTGCATTATTTTTATGTATCGTTTAATGACTGAAATTAATTCTACGTTAGCCTGGCCCATGGCTTTCTTCCAAAGGTACTCACAAGTGTGAAGTGTTGCGATTGACATGATGGCTATCTTAGACTCTCTTATATGGAAGCTGACTTTGTTTAATTTTTGGTTTTAGTGGCATGGACTTAATCTCTCAGATTAATGCAAACCACGATGATGAATACCTCTGAGATACTAGCCAACCTCAGAGTAAATTTGTCAGAGATCCAAGCAATACCCAAGAGTGAAGATCCAAACAAAGACAGAAACTTCATGTAGGATAAAACCGAATACAACGTTAGTTGTTGCAATTCAATAATAAAGCTTTTTAGGCACACTTCAAAATCTATGACTTGTGTTAATGAATAAATTCTCCTCAGAGTGTCGCCACAGCCGCTGGTTTCCTGATCAAAACAAAGAACTATCACAATCCCAGCGAAATATGTTGGCTGATATCGGGCGGTCAATCAAAAATAAAACAGGCAAGATGTCACATGATAAGCACTTTTTACGAGAAAGAACAATTTCTGTGGCACCCCAGGGTGATGTGATAGAAATATTTTGACTGGAAAGCCTTGTTGAAACCAAGTTCAGCAGTTTTTATTAAGCGTGGAACATGGAGAGACTATTCTCTAATTCAATTTTATAAGGTTTGCTATACGACGAACTCCTCGTCACAGTGTCCTGATGCAAACAAAGATCAAGCTCGAACTGTAAGTGTCCCTGCAAAATATGATAACTGTAGGCCTTAGAAAAACCAGCTATAAGTCGCATGACTAACAACTTTTGCGAGAAAGAGCAGATTCTTATGCAAACAAACCAACGCCTGTGATACGCAGAGGTGTGAATGTGTTAGTAATTAAATTAAAGTTTGTTTAGAGGGTTTGTAGAATCTGAATGAATAGCAGCTTGAGTTATTTAAAAACTGCAATTTTACACAAATAGTGGCAATATATTGGTGTTACATGATAAGATTATTTATGGTCTTCACTATGATTGGCAGGAGCTTAATACCGCTTCACAACCGCTGTGTTAAGTCAAGAATAAAGTTTTTTTTAGACAGTCATGCGGCCACACCAACTCGCGAGCTCGAATAATTAACCCTGCCGTGATCATATCGATATAGTTGATAAAGGCAACTCCTAATTATTTTTCAAATTTCTTTCGAAGAGATGAACAATTGATAAATGTTATCAAAACTAACACGTTTATACGACAGTTTGTTTCTGGATCAACCAGGATAGGAACCACTTCTTAACATACTACTGGTTTTCTTTGTAATTTTACTATTTAAAAGTCAAATTAGACAACCAACTTGTAATTCATAGACTTAAGCGCGGCAGTATAACAAAATTCTGGTTGCTGAATATGAGGATTTTTTTCTATGAAATGTCTATAACGCAATATTTTTTTTTGTTTTGAGTAGAAAAGGGATTGTAGAGTCAAGACATAACCTAACCATTATACACCATGCTCCCCTATATTGTCATGCTTCTGAGAGTATTTGACAGCAGGCGAGAATGAGTGCTGCATTCGCTGAGAGCGTGAGTTACCGGAGCGTAGTTTGACAAGTAGCGCTCAAGTGATGCGTGCTCAGTTCGGATTCTACAATATCAAAATACACTATCACTTATTGTTACATTCATACATTTCATTTAAGACTAACCACGCCAATTTCACTATATACGCGGTAGGGTGTTCCCTTGGTCGTTCGCTGTGAGTTGTGGATTGCCTGCTTCTCTAATGAAGGTTCGACTGAGGGGGCATGCTTATTAATTTCTCGTTGCTCCATACCCTCAGTGACGTGATGGGAGCAAGGGCGTCTATGCAAAGTGTCCCTACACCCGCTACAAATTTCCGGCGCTTGGGGAGGGAAGAATGAAACCATCTTGTTCTATGCGCCAGTATTTGTAGCACTAAAATTCGTGCAAAAAAACTTATGCACGTGGGTGTACAGATTACGGAGTAAAAGATGATCGAATTGTTCACCTAGCGCTCACATGTGTTTCGGGACCAAGTTTCCTGCGGGTATGGGGATCATACATACATACATTAAGAATTTAAGAATTTAAGAATTTAAGAATTTAAGAATTTAAGAATTTAAGAATTTAAGAATTTAAGAATTTAAGAATTTAAGAATTTAAGAATTTAAGAATTTAAGAATTTAAGAATTTAAGAATTTAAGAATTTAAGAATTTAAGAATTTAAGAATTTAAGAATTTAAGAATTTAAGAATTTAAGAATTTAAGAATTTAAGAATTTAAGAATTTAAGAATTTAAGAATTTAAGAATTTAAGAATTTAAGAATTTAAGAATTTAAGAATTTAAGAATTTAAGAATTTAAGAATTTAAGAATTTAAGAATTTAAGAATTTAAGAATTTAAGAATTTAAGAATTTAAGAAATTAAGAAATTAAGAATTTAAGAATTTAAGAATTTAAGAATTTAAGAAATTAAGAAATTAAGAATTTAAGAATTTAAGAATTTAAGAATTTAAGAATTTAAGAATTTAAGAATTTAAGAATTTAAGAATTTAAGAATTTAAGAATTTAAGAATTTAAGAATTTAAGAATTTAAGAATTTAAGAATTTAAGAATTTAAGAATTTAAGAATTTAAGAATTTAAGAATTTAAGAATTTAAGAATTTAAGAATTTAAGAATTTAAGAATTTAAGAATTTAAGAATTTAAGAATTAAGAATTTAAGAATTTAAGAATTTAAGAATTTAAGAATTTAAGAATTTAAGAATTTAAGAATAAGAATTTAAGAATTTAAGAATTTAAGAATTTAAGAATTTAAGAATTTAAGAATTTAAGAATTTAAGAATTTAAGAATTTAAGAATTTAAGAATTTAAGAATTTAAGAATTTAAGAATTTAAGAATTTAAGAATTTAAGAATTTAAGAATTTAAGAATTTAAGAATTTAAGAATTTAAGAATTTAAGAATTTAAGAATTTAAGAATTTAAGAATTTAAGAATTTAAGAATTTAAGAATTTAAGAATTTAAGAATTTAAGAATTTAAGAATTTAAGAATTTAAGAATTTAAGAATTTAAGAATTTAAGAATTTAATTCAATTTTTCAATTCGGTTTTATTGGTGAATAATCAAGATACAATCAGTTGGGAGCGGCCGTGGCTGACTGGTTACGGTGTTTGCTTTGTAAGCAAATGGTTCTGGGTTCGATTCCCATCTGCTCCCAACGAGAAAGTTAAGAACACAGAAATTTGAAATGATGAATATGAACGAAAAACCAAAGTCGCTCGAGGCGGGGTTCGATCCCCCGTCCTTTGGATTGGTAAGCAAAAATGCTAACCACTAGGCCATGACGACTTGGTGAGCATAGACTGGAATTAGGAATACTGTTACAACCAACCCGCAACGCCTTTCGAGGTGTATCCTAGGTTCTACCTCTCCAACTAACATTGAGTCCAAAACCTCCTACAAACATCTATACCACTAAGGTGACGTAGGGGTCCTTGCGCACTTTAGATAGGTGTTTACTAACGATCCTTCCCAATCCCTGAGGATAGCTTGGACCCGGCCAGGACCCCCTTATGCCCTGGGTTGTATTACACACTCATCAAAAGATGAAGACATGGTATCTCCCGTGTTGGATTATTGTTCCGGATGAGGGTCTAACACAACCACACCAAACAGTGGGATAAGCGTTGTGGAGCCTTCCGGTGGTGGGGCGTCCTCCAAATGCTAATGCTAATGCTAATAATCAAGATACAATCAGTTCTTTTGCAGTTCATAACAGAGTTTTGGAGTTCCTTTCAGCTGTGTGTTGCACCATAATCCATTTTGGAACAATTATTTCTATAACTATGGCACTGACAAGAGCAAGAAAAATTTAAAAAAAAAACTTGCTAAAATTGCAAAGGAAAGGGGAAAGAAAGAGAAAAAGCTTATAACTAAATCATAGTATTTTATCCTTTGTAGATGTGCTTGATCATCAGCTCCCCAAGGGCTAGAAATTGCTCCGCCTTGTTACGGCAGGTCCGAAACCTCGACATCATCTCCCCCGCGAGAGCAAAGAACTCTGGCAGGGTGAAGAGATCTTCCCCGGTGACTTCTTGCTGGGCCGCATTGCCGCTACCGGCAGCAACCACGCTGGCAAACGATCGCCCCCAGCCAGGAGGGAATGATGAGTTGTCCGCGGGAACCGTACGCTGCCCAGCAGCCGGCACGGTTACGCTCGTACTTCGCTGAGGAGGGTGGGACGCTGCTGCTTTCTTCTTCCTCTTTTCCTGCTCCTCGAGGTAATTTTTTCGTGCACTGCATCCACGGTAGTTGCTGGTATGGTTACCTCCACAGTTGGCGCACTTGATGCGCGCCTTGGTTTGCTCTGCCTTGTCCCCCAGGTCCGCCTTGCACGGCAGTGCACACGCCTCAGAGAGGTGTGTTTCACCGCACTTCACACAGCGGGGCGGGAGGTTGCAGTTCCGCGAGCCGTGGCCGAATTTCTGGCAACGGTGGCATTGTGCTGCGTCCGACGGGTTCTTTGAGAACCGCCAGTTTACCCAAAACCCGTCCAACGCCTTAGTTCGTCGCAGGTCTTGAATCTTGACGGTGCCGCGGTCGAAGTACAATAGGTACAGTGTGTGTGTACCTGTGACTGTTGTCTTCCGCGAGAGGACTTTTATGTCACGCGGCGTTATTCCAGCACCCGAGAGGTCCTTCTTGAGGTCGGAGATCGGGCGGTCTTGGTACCCCTGCAAGACGACCTTAACGGCTGTCTTCTGCACGGGTCGAATGTGTAGAACTTGGAAGTTTTACCCTTCAATTTCTCCACAACCAGGTCGAAGTTCTTGTTGTCAAATGTGTAGACTTGCACTGACGACTTACCGATTTTCAGACAATATCCGAGGCCTTCCAGCAACTCGTCAATATCGTCCACCAACGTATCCAAAACAAAAATTGGAGGTGGTCTACGTTCCTTTGGAGAATTGTTCGTTTTTGGCGTCGGCACTTTTTTCCGTGCACGACGATCGTCATCGTCGTCGTCGGTAGTGCTGCTACCGTCGGTGTTGTTGTTTTCTTCGTCGTCGCTCAGCATCTGGAACTCGTTCCTGATGGGAATGTTGGCGGATGTTGACGTGTTGGTCGTGGCACCGGAAGTACCGGAACGGGTTCGCACTGGTGATCTTGGAACATATCCGGGATGTAGCAACTTTTTGTCGATGCCTTCTGCGCTCACGCTCCCCTGCGCGATGGCGGTCGACACGGCGTTGGTTTGTTTACCTTTTTGCACACGGCCGGTAGACGAACTTCGCGGGTTTTTCGAGGCCGCACTCGAACTGCCACGGCCACGGCCGGCCTTTGGCATGCTGCAGGAGCAAACTCGCGGGTAATCACGGTAATTTACGGCGAAAAAAATCGAAAAAACGATGGAGCACTGAGCACTTGACTGCTGCTTGCTCTCGTGCTTACACGGAGGTGATTTTAAGAATTTAAGAATTTAAGAATTTAAGAATTTAAGAATTTAAGAATTTAAGAATTTAAGAATTTAAGAATTTAAGAATTTAAGAATTTAAGAATTTAAGAATTTAAGAATTTAAGAATTTAAGAATTTAAGAATTTAGAATTTAAGAATTTAAGAATTTAAGAATTTAAGAATTTAAGAATTTAAGAATTTAAGAATTTAAGAATTTTAAGAATTTAAGAATTTAAGAATTTAAGAATTTAAGAATTTAAGAATTTAAGAATTTAAGAATTTAAGAATTTAAGAATTTAAGAATTTAAGAATTTAAGAATTTAAGAATTTAAGAATTTAAGAATTTAAGAATTTAAGAATTTAAGAATTTAAGAATTAAGAATTTAAGAATTTAAGAATTTAAGAATTTAAGAATTAAGAATTTAAGAATTTAAGAATTTAAGAATTTAAGAATTTAAGAATTTAAGAATTTAAGAATTTAAGAATTTAAGAATTTAAGAATTAAGAATTTAAGAATTTAAGAATTTAAGAATTTAAGAATTTAAGAATTAAAGAATTTAAGAATTTAAGAATTTAAGAATTAAGAATTTAAGAATTTAAGAATTTAAGAATTTAAGAATTTAAGAATTTAAGAATTTAAGAATTTAAGAATTTAAGAATTTAAGAATTTAAGAATTTAAGAATTTAAGAATTTAAGAATTTAAGAATTTAAGAATTTAAGAATTTAAGAATTTAAGAATTTAAGAATTTAAGAATTTAAGAATTTAAGAATTTAAGAATTTAAGAATTTAAGAATTTAAGAATTCTAAGAATTTAAGAATTTAAGAATTTAAGAATTTAAGAATTTAAGAATTTAAGAATTTAAGAATTTAAGAATTTAAGAATTCTAAGAATTTAAGAATTTAAGAATTTAAGAATTTAAGAATTTAAGAATTTAAGAATTTAAGAATCTTCAGAATTTAAGAATTTAAGAATTTAAGAATTTAAGAATTTAAGAATTTAAGAATTTAAGAATTTAAGAATTTAAGAATTTAAGAATTTAAGAATTTAAGAATTTAAGAATTTAAGAATTTAAGAATTTAAGAATTTAAGAATTTAGAATTTAAGAATTTAAGAATTTAAGAATTTAAGAATTTAAGAATTTAAGAATTTAAGAATTTAAGAATTTAAGAATTTAAGAATTTAAGAATTTAAGAATTTAAGAATTTAAGAATTTAAGAATTTAAGAATTTAAGAATTTAAGAATTTAAGAATTTAAGAATTTAAGAAGAATTTAAGAATTTAAGAATTTAAGAATTTAAGAATTTAAGAATTTAAGAATTTAAGAATTTAAGAATTTAAGAATTTAAGAATTTAAGAATTTAAGAATTTAAGAATTTAAGAATTTAAGAATTTAAGAATTTAAGAATTTAAGAATTTAAGAATTTAAGAATTTAGAATTTAAGAATTTAAGAATTTAAGAATTCTAAGAATTTAAGAATTTTAAGAATTTAAGAATTAAGAATTTAAGAATTTAAGAATTTAAGAATTTAAGAATTTAAGAATTTAAGAATTTAAGAATTTAAGAATTTAAGAATTTAAGAATTTAAGAATTTAAGAATTTAAGAATTTAAGAATTTAAGAATTTAAGAATTTAAGAATTTAAGAATTTAAGAATTTAAGAATTTAAGAATTTAAGAATTTAAGAATTTAAGAATTTAAGAATTTAAGAATTTAAGAATTTAAGAATTTAAGAATTTAAGAATTTAAGAATTTAAGAATTTAAGAATTTAAGAATTTAAATTTAAGAATTTAAGAATTTAAGAATTTAAGAATTTAAGAATTTAAGAATTTAAGAATTTAAGAATTTAAGAATTTAAGAATTTAAGAATTTAAGAATTTAAGAATTTAAGAATTTAAGAATTTAAGAATTTAAGAATTTAAGAATTTAAGAATTTAAGAATTTAAGAATTTAAGAATTTAAGAATTTAAGAATTTAAGAATTTAAGAATTTAAGAATTTAAGAATTTAAGAATTTAAGAATTTTAAGAATTTAAGAATTTAAGAATTTAAGAATTTAAGAATTTAAGAATTTAAGAATTTAAGAATTTAAGAATTTAAGAATTTAAGAATTTAAGAATTTTAAGAATTTAAGAATTTAAGAATTTAAGAATTTAAGAATTTAAGAATTTAAGAATTTAAGAATTAGTTTTAAGAATTTAAGAATTTAAGAATTTAAGAATTTAACTTAAGAATTTAAGAATTTAAGAATTTAAGAATTTAAGAATTTAAGAATTTAAGAATTTAAGAATTTAAGAATTTAAGAATTTAAGAATTGAATTTAAGAATTTCAAGAATTTAAGAATTTAAGAATTCTAAGAATTTAAGAATTTAAGAATTTAAAGAATTTAAGAATTTAAGAATTTAAGAATTTAAGAATTTAAGAATAAGAATTTAAGAATTTAAGAATTTAAGAATTTAAGAATTTAAGAATTAAGAATTTAAGAATTTAAGAATTTAAGAATTTAAGAATTTAAGAATTTAAGAAATTTAAGAATTTAAGAATTTAAGAATTTAAGAATTTAAGAATTTAAGAATTTAAGAATTTAAGAATTTAAGAATTTAAGAACTTAAGAATTTAAGAATTTAAGAATTTAAGAATTTAAGAATTTAAGAATTTAAGAATTTAAGAATTTAAGAATTTAAGAATTTAAGAATTTAAGAATTTAAGAATTTAAGAATTTAAGAATTAAGAATTTAAGAATTTAAGAATTTAAGAATTTAAGAATTTAAGAATTTAAGAATTTAAGAATTTAAGAATTTAAGAATTTAAGAATTTAAGAATTTAAGAATTTAAGAATTTAAGAATTTAAGAATTTAAGAATTTAAGAATTTAAGAATTTAAGAATTTAAGAATTTAAGAATTTAAGAATTTAAGAATTTAAGAATTTAAGAATTTAAGAATTTAAGAATTTAAGAATTTAAGAATTTAAGAATTTAAGAATTTAAGAATTTAAGAATTTAAGAATTTAAGAATTTAAGAATTTAAGAATTTAAGAATTTAAGAATTTAAGAATTTAAGAATTTAAGAATTTAAGAATTTAAGAATTTAAGAATTTAAGAATTTAAGAATTTAAGAATTTAAGAATTTAAGAATTTAAGAATTTAAGAATTTAAGAATTTAAGAATTTAAGAATTTAAGAATTTAAGAATTTAAGAATTTAAGAATTTAAGAATTTAAGAATTTAAGAATTTAAGAATTTAAGAATTTAAGAATTTAAGAATTTAAGAATTTAAGAATTTAAGAATTTAAGAATTTCAAGAATTTAAGAATTTAAGAATTTAAGAATTTAAGAATTTAAGAATTTAAGAATTTAAGAATTTAAGAATTTAAGAATTTAAGAATTTAAGAATTTAAGAATTTAAGAATTTAAGAATTTAAGAATTTAAGAATTTAAGAATTTAAGAATTTAAGAATTTAAGAATAAGAATTTAAGAATTTAAGAATTTAAGAATTTAAGAATTTAAGAATTTAAGAATTTAAGAATTTAAGAATTTAAGAATTTAAGAATTTAAGAATTTAAGAATTTAAGAATTTAAGAATTTAAGAATTTAAGAATTTAAGAATTTAAGAATTTAAGAATTTAAGAATTTAAGAATTTAAGAATTTAAGAATTTAAGAATTTAAGAATTTAAGAATTTAAGAATTTAAGAATTTAAGAATTTAAGAATTTAAGAATTTAAGAATTTAAGAATTTAAGAATTTAAGAATTTAAGAATTTAAGAATTTAAGAATTTAAGAATTTAAGAATTTAAGAATTTAAGAATTTAAGAATTTAAGAATTTAAGAATTTAAGAATTTAAGAATTTAAGAATTTAAGAATTTAAGAATTTAAGAATTTAAGAATTTAAGAATTTAAGAATTTAAGAATTTAAGAATTTAAGAATTTAAGAATTTAAGAATTTAAGAATTTAAGAATTTAAGAATTTAAGAATTTAAGAATTTAAGAATTTAAGAATTTAAGAATTTAAGAATTTAAGAATTTAAGAATTTAAGAATTTAAGAATTTAAGAATTTAAGAATTTAAGAATTTAAGAATTTAAGAATTTAAGAATTTAAGAATTTAAGAATTTAAGAATTTAAGAATTTAAGAATTTAAGAATTTAAGAATTTAAGAATTTAAGAATTTAAGAATCCTAAGAATTTAAGAATTTAAGAACCTAAGAATTTAAGAATTTTAAGAATTTAAGAATTAAGAATTAATTTAAGAACTTTAAGAATTTAAGAATTTAAGAATTTAAGAATTTAAGAATTTAAGAATTTAAGAATTTAAGAATTTAAGAATTTAAGAATTTAAGAATTTAAGAATTTAAGAATTTAAGAATTTAAGAATTTAAGAATTTAAGAACCTAAGAATTTAAGAATTTAAGAATTTAAGAATTTAAGAATTTAAGAATTTAAGAATTTAAGAATTTAAGAATTTAAGAATTTAAGAATTTAAGAATTTAAGAATTTAAGAATTTAAGAATTTAAGAATTTAAGAATTTAAGAATTTAAGAATTTAAGAATTTAAGAATTTAAGAATTTAAGAATTTAAGAATTTAAGAATTTAAGAATTTAAGAATTTAAGAATTTAAGAATTTAAGAATTTAAGAATTTAAGAATTTAAGAATTTAAGAATTTAAGAATTTAAGAATTTAAGAATTTAAGAATTTAAGAATTTAAGAATTTAAGAATTTAAGAATTTAAGAATTTAAGAATTTAAGAATTTAAGAATTTAAGAATTTAAGAATTTAAGAATTTAAGAATTTAAGAATTTAAGAATTTAAGAATTTAAGAATTTAAGAATTTAAGAATTTAAGAATTTAAGAATTTAAGAATTTAAGAATTTAAGAATTTAAGAATTTAAGAATTTAAGAATTTAAGAATTTAAGAATTTAAGAATTTAAGAATTTAAGAATTTAAGAATTTAAGAATTTAAGAATTTAAGAATTTAAGAATTTAAGAATTTAAGAATTTAAGAATTAAGAATTTAAGAATTTAAGAATTTAAGAATTTAAGAATTTAAGAATTTAAGAATTTAAGAATTTAAGAATTTAAGAATTTAAGAATTTAAGAATTTAAGAATTTAAGAATTTAAGAATTTAAGAATTTAAGAATTTAAGAATTTAAGAATTTAAGAATTTAAGAATTTAAGAATTTAAGAATTTAAGAATTTAAGAATTTAAGAATTTAAGAATTTAAGAATTTAAGAATTTAAGAATTTAAGAATTTAAGAATTTAAGAATTTAAGAATTTAAGAATTTAAGAATTTAAGAATTTAAGAATTTAAGAATTTAAGAATTTAAGAATTTAAGAATTTAAGAATTTAAGAATTTAAGAATTTAAGAATTTAAGAATTTAAGAATTTAAGAATTTAAGAATTTAAGAATTTAAGAATTTAAGAATTTAAGAATTTAAGAATTTAAGAATTTAAGAATTTAAGAATTTAAGAATTTAAGAATTTAAGAATTTAAGAATTTAAGAATTTAAGAATTTAAGAATTTAAGAATTTAAGAATTTAAGAATTTAAGAATTTAAGAATTTAAGAATTTAAGAATTTAAGAATTTAAGAATTTAAGAATTTAAGAATTAAGAATTTAAGAATTTAAGAATTTAAGAATTTAAGAATTTAAGAATTTAAGAATTTAAGAATTTAAGAATTTAAGAATTTAAGAATTTAAGAATTTAAGAATTTAAGAATTTAAGAATTTAAGAATTTAAGAATTTAAGAATTTAAGAATTTAAGAATTTAAGAATTTAAGAATTTAAGAATTTAAGAATTTAAGAATTTAAGAATTTAAGAATTTAAGAATTAAGAATTTAAGAATTTAAGAATTTAAGAATTTAAGAATTTAAGAATTTAAGAATTTAAGAATTTAAGAATTTAAGAATTTAAGAATTTTAAGAATTTTAAGAATTTAAGAATTTAAGAATTTAAGAATTCTAAGAATTTAAGAATTTAAGAATTTAAGAATTTAAGAATTTAAGAATTTAAGAATTTAAGAATTTAAGAATTTAAGAATTTAAGAATTTAAGAATTTAAGAATTTAAGAATTTAAGAATTTAAGAATTTAAGAATTTAAGAATTTAAGAATTTAAGAATTTAAGAATTTAAGAATTTAAGAATTTAAGAATTTAAGAATTTAAGAATTTAAGAATTTAAGAATTTAAGAATTTAAGAATTTAAGAATTTAAGAATTTAAGAATTTAAGAATTCAAGAATTTAAGAACTTAAGAGTTTAAGAATTCAAGTATTTTTTTTTTAATTTTAAACATCCTGAATGGATTCTGAAAAAATCCGGCCACACTGCCAAACTGCTCGAAAAAGTGTAAACAAAGCTGCTCGAAAAACTCGCACCAAGCGCCGAAGAGCTTTGACAGCAGCCACAACACGCAGAAAAGAGTCCTCGTCGCGCACGTGAAGCTCACTCCAGAAAACCGTTTTCGTTCCGGATCGCTCCCCCAGAATCGTATCGTAATCGCCGCGCGTAAAATGACTGAGAACTCGAAGGCGCCGACGGTGTGCGTGTCGCTCTACCTGGACACGGTGTACGAGCTGGAGACCGCCATCGAGGAGGCGGCCCGGTCCAACTTTCAGTCGATTACGATTCCGATGGTGCACCGGCGGTTCGAGCGGGAGTTTGTGGAGGAACCGCTCAAGACGGCGCACCAGTGCTTCACGCGGTCCGACTTGCTGCTGACTTCCGGCCAGTGGTTGAACCGGGTTATTTGCCGGTTGAGCAACAATGTGGACTGCGATTCGGCGGACGGGGACGTGCGGAAGCAGGGGGAAGCGACGATGCGGCAGGAGATTTCCTACGCGGAACATTTGGTCCAGACGGGGTACGTGATGGTGCGGCTGAAGAGTGGGAATTGTGCCAACTTGGCGCGGGTGGTCGGTCACGGGTTGAAGGGGATTCTGCTGGCGGAAGTTCCGATGGTAGATTTGAAGGCGGCGCAGGCCACTTGGCGGGCGGATGTGGAGGAGGACGTGTCGGTTGAGGATCCGTGGAACTGGTGGAACAACTTCCGTTCGTACGTGGATCACGACACGCACGTGAAGGTAGCGTTGGAGTTTACCGCGGACATCCCCAAGAAGGAGGAGATCTATCGATGGCTTGGAGAACCGGTTGACGCGATCGTCATTTCGTCGAGTATTTTTCTGACCAATTCCAACAACTATCCGGTTCTCTCGAAGGCACATCAGGAGCTGTTGGTTCTGTTCCATCGAACCCTCGGTTGTCATTTCATCCTGAAGGCGAATCCGGAAGACAAACGCCTCGTCCACTACTCGGACTACATCAAGTACATCCTGAAAGCCAACTACGTGAAAGACCCAATGACCGGCTACGACGACCTGCTGGAAATCCCGCTCCAGCCTCTGTACGACAACCTGGACAGCTTCACGTACGAAGTTTTTGAAAAAGACCCCGTCAAATACATCCTGTACCAGAATGCCATCGAGCAAGCGTTGCGCGATCGCGTCCCCACCGCAGAACTGGATACGCGAACGTCCATCATCATGGTGGTCGGCGGAGGCCGGGGTCCGCTGGTTCGGGCCACCATCAACGCATCGATCAAGAGCAAACGCAAGGTCAAAGTGTACGTCATCGAGAAGAACCCGAACGCGATCGTTACGCTGAGCGCGTTGATCCGCGAGCTGTGGCGTGATCGTAACGTTGAGCTCATTTCGACCGATATGCGCGAGTTTGAGCCGCCGGAGAAGGCGGACATCCTCGTGTCGGAGCTGCTCGGGTCGTTTGGCGATAACGAGCTGTCGCCCGAGTGTTTGGACGGCGCCCAGAAGCATCTCAAGCCGGACGGGATCAGCATTCCTTGTGAGTTTTGTAACTATCAAGCATTTCTTTATATATTTTTTTTTATGATTCTTCTAAAGTAATCGTTTAGATTGTTGATATAAGTGTTCTAAAATTCTTTAAATTCTTAAAATTTTTGAATTCAATTATATATATTTTTTCTAGCTTATATATTCAAAAATCCTTACGTTTTTGATTTCTAAAAATCAATTCAGAAAGTCCTTTAATTCTAAAATTCTAACACTCTAAAACAGTTAAATTCCAATAATTTCCAACTTTAATTCCGAAATTCTAAGCTTCTCACAAAACGTGTCTTTTTATGTCTAAAAAATTGCCAAAAATACTTGGACGTTTATTTCTGAAGAGTTATAATGGGACCATCCACAAAACACGTGGACACTTTTTTGAAAATCTCAACCCCCCCATCGTGGACAATTTCCATACAAATAAATTCTTTTTGTATGGAGCATGGACAATCTCCAACCAACCCCCCACCCCCACCCCCAAAGTGTCCACGTGGTTTATGGATGGTCCCTAAGTTAGAAAAATAAAAAAAAATAGTGTGTTATGCTCATCAAATTTTGAAATAATAGTATTTGTAAAATTGAGAATTCTTTGAATTTCAACAATAACGTTAAAATCAAAATTGTGACTAGTACAGTATTCCTTAAATTCCAAGAATTCTCATAATACTCAAGAATATAAAGTTTTTATAATTTCTGTTTTTGAACCAGTTTTAAGCAGTATTTTTTATATAAAATATCTAAAATTCTATAATTCAAGGAATCCCTGCTTCAAATTTTTATACAATTTCTAATTTGAAAATTACCAAATTTGGTAAAAACTTACCGGAATTCGTTAAAAACTTACTGGAATTCGTTAAAAACTTACCGAAATTCGTTAAAAACTTACCGGAATTTGTTAAAAACTTACCGGAATTTGTTAAAAACTGACCGAAATTCGTTAAAAACTTACCGAAATTCGTTAAAAACTGACCGGAATTCGTTAAAAACTTACCGAAATTCGTTAAAAACTTACCGAAATTCGTTAAAAACTTACCGAAATTAGCATAGCATAGCATAGCATTGGTGTCTACCCGTAGCTGCTACTTCGTTATTGACCAGGACCCCCAAAAATTGCTCCGTGGACCACAGATGAAAAGTTGGAACCAATCATCACCCCTTCGCAATTTTCAAAGATCCCTATCATGCTGATCAATACCGACGCCGGCCACGACCAGTGGTAAGACACGGGGAAGTGGATGGGAATGTTAGTCCGATACTTGAGTGATGGGACCGCCAAATCGACTGCGTCTCCGACAAAGTATCACATGAGTTTTGAGGGGGTTAGTAGATGGGTATGAGGTCAGGATTCACTGTGGTAGGTGATGCGACCATAAGAAATTTGTTTATCTGTTGAAATTTTTAAAATCTTAGGCAGCCGGCTGCGGAAAGATACATAATTGATTATTTAAAAAGTTTTTTAGTCGAACGCGTGCCAACCGAGCAGTATTGCTATGGGCTGGACTTATCAGTATATTTTTACTGTTTATACGATAATGCGAGTAAATTAAAAAAAAGTTATTCTTCATAAAATGGAAAGTATGATGAGTTAATACTTAAACTGCCCGTTGGAATACATTTTTACAATCAACAAATTTGAACTACAAGAAAAGAGGACACCACGTAACCGATTGTAATGAAATTAAAACAATAACATAAACGAACTAAACCGGCGGCGGTAGATAATATGACCGAGTGTGAAACATAATCGTTGCTTTCCGATCTTCGACGCTAGAAGAACTTAATTATAAACTCAATCCCGTAATTTTTTTACTTCTTACCGTTGGCGTGCCATCCGAGCAACGATGCAAGGGCTTTCAAAACGAAATTAAATTCAACATATACACGACAACGCGAAGCCTTCTATCAAAAAATTCAAGGAACTTCCACTACTTTCTCGCGGATTTTTTAAATAATCTTAAATCTCAAAAACTATATAAAGAGAACAAAAAAAAACTCATCGGCCAACGTACGCGTGAACTAAAAAAATTAAAAAAGAAGAAGAAGAAGACCAATCACCCCATGCACACAAACAGCAACACAAAAGAGATGAAAATAACTCGAAAAAACAGGAATGCGCGTCCTCATAGGCACTGCACTAGATTGATACGATCACCATATTGACGACAAAAAACGCGATGACCCATTCGGAATTCGTTAAAAACTTACCGGAATTTGTTAAAAACTTACCGGAATTTGTTAAAAACTGACCGAAATTCGTTAAAAACTTACCGAAATTCGTTAAAAACTTACCGAAATTCGGTAAAAACTTACCGAAATTAGTTAAAAACTTACCGAAATTCGTTAAAAACTTACCGAAATTCGGTAAAAACTTACCGAATTTCGTTAAAAATTTACCGGAATTCGTTAAAAACTTACCGAAATTCGTTAAAAACTTACCAAATTTCGTTGAAAACTTACCTAAATTCGGTAAAAACTTACCGAAATTCGTTAAAAACTTACCGGAATTCGTTAAAAACTTACCGAAATTTGGTAATGAAGTTCATTATTGTTCAACTTACAAACGAAATTCTGTAAAATATTGTTAATTTTGAGAGATGGTTTACCGATCTAAACTTAACCGATTTTTCAACTACCGAATTCGGTATAAAAAAAATGAAGTGTGAGGGAAAATTGTCATTTTAGTAATTTAGGTTTTCTAGCATTTAGATTTCTTGTTAAAAAAAATCATAAACACATTTCTTATGTTTCTGTTTTTTTTAATTTCGTAAAATTTCAATTTCAAGAGTCTAAAAATTTCCAAAATTCTAAAATATAGGAATTAAGATCATCGACTCAAAAAAGGATCGCAATTCAACTCCCTCCTCTCCCTCCTCCTTCCAGGCAAATCAACCTCATACCTCAACCCGGTTATGACGACCAAGATCTACAACCAGATCCGCTCGCTGGAGAAGAGTCCCCACGCCAAGGACCGCATCGTCACGTCCCGCTACATGGAGGGTTCGTACGTGGCCTACCTGAAGAACGTGTACCACATCGACGCCCCCCAACCGCTGTTTGAATTTGTCCACCCAAACCCAGCGCCCATCATCGACAACAGCCGCTCGGCCTGTCTCACCTTCAAGGCGTCGCTGGACTGCGTGATGCACGGATTCACCGGCTATTTCGACGCGGTCCTGTACAAAGACATCACCATCAGCATCCACCCGTACTCGCACACGCGCGGGCTTGGCTCGTGGTTCTCGATGTTCTTCCCGATGACGGAACCGGTGCAGATTCGGCGCGGGGACGAAATTCGGGTGAACTTTTGGCGCTGCGTCGCGTCGCACAAGGTTTGGTACGAGTGGAACATGACGGCACCGCGGCAGAGTCACATTCACAACGTGCAGGGACGAGGGATGCCGATTTGGAAGTGAGCGGAGAGTGAGAGGGTTAATTGTTGATAAATTAAAATGCTGAATAACATTGAATGGAGTTACACTGAGACCATTTTCAGATATCACCTCCCTGGAAGTACAAATACGAATTTGCAAAAATAGCTTCAAGCAGTTGTTATAACTTTTTAACAGTTTTTATTTAGTTTATAATAGTTTAGAAATTGAATTCCTTCCAATCACTCTCAGTTACTATAATGTTTAAAAGAACACGAGGAATTATTCAGCAAATTTTAAATCATGTATCTCCAATGCGAAATAAAACTGTTAATCTTTTGAAAATCATGAACGTGTTTACAACACAAAAAAAAAGGTTTTACCAAAAGCCAGGGTCCTCGTTGCACAGGCTTGAAGAACTGGTCAAAATTGAGATCCTTCGTTTAGAAGCACATGAGCGGGAAAGAGACGGGAGAGCGAGTTTTGTTGTGTTTGAGTGCCATGTCATTTCTCTTCCTAGGTTCTCTAGTCCGCGCCAAGCTCGATCGATGAAATTCTACCTGTATACTCATCATTTGGCCCATGACAGCGTTTGAGTGATTGCTGTCACCACACTTACTCGCACAAACAAGAGAGAGATAAGAAAAGAGAGAAAGATACAGAGCATGTGTCGTCGAGCCGCCCGGCTGTTTGAGTGTTGAAATGAAATTGAAATTGTTCACGAGGGTTGGGAATGAGATTTCAAAAAAGTGTTTATGGATGGCACCATTAACAATTTAAGCATTTGAATAAATTTTAATTAAAAAAATTGTTTGAGCAGGTTTAAAAAAATGATAGAAAATTAACTTCTTTTAAATTCCTCTAACCTGATATTTTTTCCAAGAAACCCAGGAATTGATTTTGCAGGCCAAGGATTGATACCTAAGAGCATGCAATGGCACTGACCTTGTTGCGTGCTCTTCGGTTGACGTCCACGTAAGGAACATCCTGGAAGGAGCGTAACTAACTACATCCGTAGTTCTGTTAGATCATCCGAATTATCTTGATCAGAACAGTATAGCTCTGGTTCCTTGCGAGTGTCCTATTTTCTTACCTCCACGTTGGCTTGGTTTTCATGATGACCTAGCTGGTGGCCTGTGGAAACGGATCGTAAACCTCTGACCACCGCGGGTCAGAGTCGAGACGGCTAAAAGAAAGGGGCGCGACAATGTGGGAAAGGGAAGTAATTTGTGATTGTAGACGGTATTGTTTCGATTCGCAGTATGTTGAGTCAACTGCTGTGGATGTACCTGAAACATCGCACAACGGGGTTTCTCTTCTCATCATTCTCAGCTACCACCTATCTCCTATTTTTATTTTGCTCTACTGATTCTCACTTCTTCACTGATAGTGAATAATATCCATTATTTGATTTTGATTTTACTAACTTTTGATTCTCTTATCTCTCAAAGCTTTTCCACTCTTTTTTACCAATTGATACTGCTGTAACAAACTTTGTTTTTTTTTTTTTTTTTTTTTTTTTTCTTAAAAAATACTTTTCCTTAATGTACTAGTAATATCAAGTCTATTTGTCATTTGCCTAATCTTTTTTGATTTTATTGCGAATTTATTTATTTGAATAATTCTTTATCTGTCCTATAAATTATCATTACTATAATCTAAGCTTGTTTTGTATCTCTATTTATTAACTATTGTCTAATTTTACATCTAATACATTTAGCCTCTCATTTTTATTCTTTAAAATACGCTCATCATTCTCTTACTATTGATTCTTGATTTTTATAAAATAAATTCTCTTTTATTGTCTATTGTTTTCAATCTTCACCCTTTTCTTCAAACAAGTGAGGTTTGAGCCCTTACTCAATTTATGGAATGATTAAAAGATTAACACAAATATTACTATTGTATTTTTGGTGAACTTTTATAACATGCTTAGGACCAAAATATTATAACAAAACACCGCGACAAAAGAAATAGCAACAGATAAACACGACTAAACACTAGGAAAGATTTCAGGAGAAAACAATACACTGTAAAAAACAATTAGTTTTTGAATTCAAACTAAAAATTAAACAGTTTTTTGCTTTAATGAAAGGCACACCATAGATGGTTAGGCGCTTATACTTACATCAAACCCTACTTAATGTACCACCCCCGGCCGAGTTAAAATGCGTAACCGGAAAAGAAGGTGTGCATGCCTGGCACGAACACTCAAAGCGTGTTCTAGCGTGTTGCTCGTACTGACTCAGAGCAAGGGTGAGATGTAGGTGTAAGGGCAGTGCGTGTTCGTCGGGAACCTGGTGCATAAGATCGGTCAAGGCCCGTTCTTACACTGAAAATTGCGAATTGCGAATTGCGAAGAAACCCAGGAATTGATTTCATGTGTATTTGTTGAATTGGCTTACATTTTTGGAGGGCTTGGTTATGACCATAAAAGCCGTTTGTAACATTGGTTCGTTCATAACTCCCAAAATCCATAATTTATGGGAGACATTGGCTATAATCCTATGAAAAATCATCCAAACTTAAAAAAATAATAATATTGTTTTGGAATCGGGATGATGCTATCCATTGCAATAATAATTACAAGATTTTTTTTTTACAAAAATAGGTATTTTTGCTGTATTTTGAAAATGCAATGTTTCTCAAAAAATACTCAAAGTTATTGTTATTGCAATATCGAAGTTTGTTTTTACAATTACACATATTCTTGAAAATACTCAAAATATTCACAAAACTACGTATTTTGGAAATAATACTTAAAACTTCAGTTTTTTACAATATTGGTATCGAATGATTGGATTTTTCATACATTTCGATAGTAATAACACAAATTTTGAAAAAACTCTTAATTTTCACAAAATTACGTATTTATAAAAAAAATACTTAAAATTTCAGTTTTTACTATATGGGTATCAAATTACCGTCTTTTTTTGTACCAAAACTTATTTTTTTAGTATTTCTTTAAAAAAAAACGTAGTTTTATGAAAACTTGACTGTTTTCAAAAACATGTGCAACTTTTGTAATGTATGAAATAACCCGAACCATATTGTAGAAAACTAATATTTTGAGTTATTTTTTTTCGAAGATACGTGGTTTTGTGGAAAATTTGAGTTTTTTTTTGAATGTGTGTTATAACTTTCGATATGTATGAAAAAAATCTGATAATTTGGGTACATATTGTAGAAAACTGAAATTTTAAGTATTTTTTTGAAAATATGTAGTTTTGTGGATATTTTGAGTATTTCACAAACATATTATTACTATTGAAATGTATGAAAAAATTCAGATCATTGTAAAATACTGAAGTTTTTAGTAGTTTCCCGAAAATACGTAGTTTCAAAAAAATGTGTTATTTCTTTCGAAATGTATGAAAATTTCCGATTATTTGATAACCATATTGTAAAATCCTAAAATTTCGGGTTTTTTTTTTCGAAAATTCGTAGTTTTGTGAAAATTTTGAGTATTTAAAAAAAATGTAATATTGCTTTCGAAATGTATAGAAAAATCCCGATCAATTGATATGCATATTGCAAAAAAATATATTTTTTAAAGCATTTTTTTCAGTTTTCAGTTTTTTTGAAAAATGTTTGTTATAACTTTCGAAATGTATGTGAAAACCTCGCTTATTTGATACCCATATTGCAATAACAATAATTTTGTGTATTTTTTGGAGAAACATTGCATTAGGCCGTTGCAAATATCCCCCCCTCCCTTCAAAATTGGTTCGAAAATCAGGGGCCAAAAAAATATTTTTTTCAAAAAACTTGAAAATTTCAATGGAAATAGAAGTCTAATCAAATGAAAACAATCTGAATTGCCATATTCTGCATTGATAATCATATTTAGAATGTTTGGGCTCGTTTATAAATATTTTGAACTTTTATTGAAATTTAATGTACATCACAGCAAAAACATTTTTTTCTCCCAAAAATAAAATGTTTGTCATTACTTAGAAATTTTGTAAACTTATGATTGCAAAACAACTGGACAGATGTGTAATGCATTTTAAAACACTTTTTACCATTCAAATGTTGAAACCGTGGCCTGTAGTTTCAATTTTTTAAGCACTTTTAGGCAGCTGAACGAATCATAACCGGAGCGTGATTGTACCACCAAAATGGTCAAACATTTTTGTAAAAATGGCGTATATCTCGTGTAGATCAAGAGCTAGAAATTTAGCATCTTGGACAAACTTTCATATAATTTTCTCCTCTACAACACCACACAATGCCGAAGATACCAAAGCCCTAAAACGTCATCCAATAAAGTTAGATTTTGATTGACATCCTGTAAGTTAATAGCTCTAAAAGATAGCTCTCATCAAGTTACTACAACAACCGTGGTAATAACTCCTCGAAGACACCGACTTAAACGACGAGAACCTTAACAATTTACTCCACGAATTTTGCCATTCCGAACACTGTGCAGTGATAAACCGATAAACATTACGAGTGCATGCTTTTTGCTCTCTTTCAAACTTTCGAAAGCTTCCTCTCACGCACCATCGGTTTTATCCTGTTGTTGACAACCTTAACGGCCTACACTTCGCCTTCGTGTGCTTAATTCTCGTGAGCGCAGTATTTCGGTCGTGTATTTTTTGAAAATAATTTCCGTTATGCTAAGGTCCCGTCCTAGGCGTAACGTGCTGACGGAAATACTATCCTGGGATAATGAACGTTCGTAGGACGTTTAGAAGGAAGACGGTAATTCATGTCTAGATTAGATTTTGCTCACGAGTTTCGTTTTAAGTCGAGCAAGTGTTCCATGGAGACGCTTGGTATTTGAAAAACCATTCTTCACTTTTTTATTGCTTCGCAGCGACATTTAAATTCTTTATTGGGGAGGTAGGTATGTAATTCTTATTAAGTCTGACACTCACTAACGTCAAGCTTTCATTCATCAAAACCCCGTCCAAACAATCAACCAACACGGTGCTGCGCCATGACACACATCAGTTTCATTCATTGTTTTGTTTTCATCGCGAAGAGAAACAAACAACAACGTGGTGTGCACGCACTCCCTGTTCAACTTTCGTTGGGTTTGGTCGTCTTTCGAGCTAGCTTAGCGCGTTTTTGACGGTGTTTTGTTAACTTTCGCCGACGGCCATGGCGGCGGCCGCGACGGTGGAGAGTGAGTGGACGGAGCACAGGGCTGAGAATGGAAGGACGTTCTACTGGAACGCGGCCTTGAGGAAAAGTGTGGGAGAAACCGGACGGGTTTCAACCCAAGACGCAGGCGGCGACGGGCATGGAGGTGGAAGACTCCGAAGGAGGAGGAGAGGACGGGGCGAATTTCGTCCCGTGGTCAAGGTTCGCCGCAGGAAGGCTAAGGAGGAGATCAACGTCGGCGATGGCGGCAACGACGGCGATGTGGAGAAACTGCTCAGCAACAACAAGTTCAGCCCGCTAGCGGAGGAGAGCAACAACAACAACAATGCGAACCCAGCAGCAGAAAAAACCATCCCCGTGGTACCAGCAACCGGCAAGTCGGCCGGGGAGAAGAAGCAGCCGCCGCTGGTGGTGAAAGAAATGAGCTTCGCCCGCCTTGCGAAGGTGATGTCGTCGTGTGATGTCCAGCCGGAACACAAACTGACGCGGTACGGCACAAAAATTACGTGCTTCTCGAGCGACGACTTCGACACGGTGCAAGCCCACCTGACGAAGAACAAGGTGCAGTTCTACACGCACGGAAAGCGCAGTGCGAGACCGCACCGGGTAGTAATGCGAGGTCTCCCGAACGTGGAACCGGATTACATCAAGGAGCTGCTCAAGACGGAACATCAGCTGGACGTCTTGGCAGTACACGCCATCAGGCGGAAGCAGCAGCTTCCCGCCATCGATGAGACGCCTTTCATCGTGCTCTTTCCCAAGGGGCACACCAGTCTGAAGGAGTTGAGTAGCAAGGTAAAGAAAGTGGGACCAGTCGTCGTCCGGTGGGTGGCCTACCGGAACAAAGAACCGCACGTGACCCAGTGCAAGAACTGCTTGCAGTTCGGTCACGGAACCAGTAACTGCCATCTCAAGCCAAGGTGCAGCAGCTGTGGGGTGCCCACAGCACGGAAAAGTGCAAAGCAGAAGAAACGCAAGCCAAGAAGTGTGTCAACTGTTCTGGATCCCACGAGGGTCTGGACCGCAGCTGTCCCAAACGTGCGCAGTTCATCCAGTCGAGGCAGCAGGCGTCCAAGCCGAAGCCGCCAGCATGGAAGAAGGACAAACAGACTCCTGCAGGAGCCGTGTTTACCGCGGCGGATTTTCCTCCGCTACCTGGAGCGGTACCGGAAGAGAAACATCCTCGTCCCGCAGGAAGAAGTCAAGGAAATACTGGCGCCGACGCCGGTGCAACCCCGAAGGAGCAACAAGGTGAACGGATGCTATACAGCGAGTCGGAGCTGTGGGCCATTTACCGAGAATACAGAGTTCGCTTGAGGCAGTGCAAGACACCCGAGGAACAGATTGACGTGATCGCACACTTGCTGACACATGGCACGAGAAAATGATCATCTGATTCAGTGACGTTTTTTTTTTTATTATTTATTATTTGTTGTACTTTTGATCCTCGGTCCTAACCTGGTCGTAGCACCTAAAAGGACCTAATAAAAATAAGTTGTGAAGAAAAAAAAAAAAAACGTGGTGTGCACTCGGTTGATCTCGGGATCGGTTTGAATGGTCGTGTCGTAAAGTGAACGTTACACGCCAGAAGGATTTTCCTCTTCCAGTGGAGTTATGCTCTCGCTTGCTCTCAGTTTCTCTCTCGTTGTCTCTGCTATGCTTTTTTTCTCCCGTCTGATGACTTGCTAATGGCTGTTTGCAGAAAGATTCATGCTCGCACGCATGGTGCTTTTTATGAATTTGTTAGCATAGGGTGAGTTGGGTTTTAGGATGAAGCTTTCCTCAATATTTTTACATTATTTTTTTACATGTAGAAAATCACAAAATTTCGTAATACGGAAATTTATTAAATCCGCTAAAAACATGATTTTCAATCACTCCTGAGAGTACTTCATGATACTTCATGATCAAACTGAGTAAGAAACGATTTAAGCTCGAAATTTTGCCATGCGCATAGTGAACTGTCAAACACCGAGTTAATTTACGGGTGCCACGATATCTCGAGATTGGGTGGACCAAATTCGATGAAATTTGGGGGAAGACTCTCAAGACATATCCCGTGTGCATGACGAAACCCGATTTTGAAATTTGGTTTTTTGAATACAAAAATCAAAAACTGAAATTTTTTTATATGAAAACCACAAAAATATTTTTATCTTTTTTTTAAATAAACTTTTTGAAAATCGGCCTTCGTAATGCACACAGAACCGGTTTTGAGCCGATTTGGTCTAGGCAGTGTTGAGATATCATGGCACCCGTTTTTTTAAACTGCTAACTTCAAATAGCTATATTTCGGCAATGATACAACCAAATGTCTTCAAATTTGTTTTGTGATGAAAATGTATATTTCAATGCCCTGAGAACAGATTTTAAAGTGTTTGCTCATACCAACCTTTGACTTTTTTTTTTGCCGATTTACATGTATGTAAGTCCTTAAGACGTTAAATTCTTTTCTTCAGTATCGTTATTCGAGGTGACATTTTTAGGGTCTAAATTTATTTTCTAAAATCTGTTTGTACCGGTAAAGTTTTTTTAAATTTATATTTTATAACATGTACCGGGATAAACCACACAATTTCCTTGTCTATGTACTATTTTTCCTAAAAACAGTGGTGTTTTGCAAAAAGTTGCGAGAAATCATTAAAATATCCATTCAATGATGAATTTGTATTAACCCTCTACCACAAACGCCTTAGGCAAACGAGAGGTCAACCCACTAGTGCCCAATTTTTTCCGAAGATTTTTATTTTTTTGGACGAATTTTCACTGGACAGCCAAAGATAAAATTTGTTTCTGAATTTCATACTTTCTGTGTTTTTGAAACAAAATTCAAAAATATCTTCAAATTTATAAGCATTTCCAAAAGACCATTCCGGGACATTTTGATTTTTTAAGTTCAAAATTAAATTTGTATCAAATTTTGAGAACATTTGTATACGTGAAAAATTTTAAAATAGTTTTGAAAATAATATGTTTAAATTGCCTTCTATCGGATGGGGAAGTAAAACGTCGGTCCATTAGCGTAAAAGAGGTTTTGAGTGACTCACCACACATAACCTTCGGACGCCTAGAAATGAGCAGAAACTTGCAACAGAGACCACAAAAGACCCGGGGGTCGTTAAAGTGGATTGCTTTGCTTCTATGTTTAAATTACAAAATGTACTTTTTGTACTAAGTTTGAATTTGAATGAATTTTCACTGGACAGCAAAAGATAAAACTTGTTTCTAAATTTTATACTTTCTGTGTTTTTGAAACAAAATTCATTTAGTAAGTTTTTTTCCTATCTTTTTCTTACTTTCGGTAACCCCTTAACTACAAGCAACAATTGGATTATGATGTAACACACAGCTGAAAGGAACTCCAAAACTCTGTTATGTATTTCAAAAGAACTTATTGTATATTGATAATTCACCAATTAAACCGAATTGAAATTGAAACAAAATTCAAACATATTTTCAAATTTATAAACGTTTTCAAAAGAACATTTTCCGGGAAATTTTGATTTTTCTAATTCAAAATTCCATTTGTATAAAATTTTGAGCAAATTTATATACGTGAAAAATGTTAAAACAGTTTTGAAAATCATATGTTTAAATTACAAATGTACTTTTTGTACTAGGTTTTACATTATTAACTACGAATTTTCAAACACTAACGCTAATAGAATTTTTTTTCTTTAACCCTTTCAAGCCTGAATTAAAAAAAAAACATTTTTTTGGTTAATGATGGGAAAATGATTAGGCGTTTTGGAAATTATAGGCTAGTTTTGGAAATTTTCATTTTTGGGTTATATATGACCCATTAGGGTGTAATATCAAAATCGATTTTCCAACACAGCATTTTTTCAGTTCCTTTTGGGGTCCTAAACAACTCCCCAAAGTTTGAGAATTATTGGTTCAGTCCTAATGACCCATTAGGGTGTAATATGGTTGTATGGAAAAAAAAATAAAGTTGTTCAAATTTAGTGAGCACAGCAACTTTTTAGTTCCTTTTGGGGTCCTAAACAACTCCCTAAAGTTTGGGAACTATTGGATAAGTCCCCAGTTTGCGCAAAGCGATTCAATTTTCCATATAAATTTGTATGGAGAAAACCATTTTTTTAGATTTCGATATTTTAAAAATCCACATTTCACGCTATATTGAAACCGGATTCATATTCGGATGCTCTGGAAGGTGCTCTACAACTTTCCCCAAGAGAGTATGGTGCTAACTTGTTCCTATGAAAAGATATAGCGTGTTCAAAACTCGTCTAAAACGTGTTTTTTGCTCGAAAAGCACGTTTTAGACGAGTTTTGAGGACGCTGTATCTTCTTTCAGGAGCAAGTTAGCATTATACTCTCTTGGGGAAAGTTGTAGAGCACCTTCCAGAGCATCCGAATATGAATCCGGTTTTGATATAGCATTAAACGTGGATTTTTTTAAATATCACAATTCAAAAAAATGATTTTTCCCATAAAAATTTATATGGAAAATTGAATCGCTTTGCGCAATGTGAGGACTGAACCAATAATTCTCAAACTTTGGGGAGTTGTTTAGGACCCCAAAAGGAACTGAAAAAATGCTGTGCTGGAAAATCGATTTTGATATTACACCCTAATGACCCATCAGGCCTGAATGGGTCAAATCACTTAAGAATGTTCTTAACATAATATTATCCTATGTTTTCTTTAAAAAATATTTTAATGATGAGTGGCAAACCTTTTTTTTGTGTAGAGTGTGGACAATTAAAACTGAAACTTCAAACTATTTTCCTTGAAAGCTTAACTAATTACCTTCCAAATTCGACGTATATAGAATCTTTTTGACCTCCCTGACACGACGTAGGTCATCGTAATGGAATTGTTGATTATTCACATGAAGTACCAAGCGTCTCCTTATTTTGACATTACTAATTTTTCAAAAATAACATTTCCAATGATGTTGCCACCAACAATCCCCACTCTCCCCTAACCCATTCTAATTCGCAAATTGCTCCATCTCTGCACTCTCTGCTCATATCGCATCCTTATCACACCACCAACAAGGAATCGTGTCCTTACTCTCTCTCTTGTCTCTATGCTCCAACTTCGCGCTCCTGGACACCCTCTCGCTGGCCCGGTACTTGGTACTGATCCTTCGGTTGGCCGACTGCTGATGCTGCGTTGAGTCCTCGGCAAGCACCATTCAGTCCAAGATAAACAAACGGCGCGAATAGGTCGTCGTCAGGGAGCAGAGACTTCAACGCGGTGTTACACGTTCGGATGCTGTTGACTGTGTGGACTGCTACAAGGACTGCAGTACTAGATTGGGACTAATTCGCGCCCACTCTGGGTTTTGATTCAAGAAGAAGTAGAAGCACTAGTGTGGTGTTGGTTGGTCAGTTGACAGCGTGGTCAAAGCTGGGATGGGGAAACCGTCGAGGATGTTTTGAGAGTGACCTTCCGTATGGTGGATCCTTAACAAAGTGGTGGGGGGCGCAGAGCAGGCAAAACTTTGCTAATTAAATTTCGCCTGGAAACTATCGGGACGTGGCCGTTGTCGTCAGGACGAAGAAGACACCAAAGTGCACGAGGACTTCTTAAGGAGCGGGACCATCAAAAGGTGTAATTTAGTAGCTCTGGAAGACAAAGCCAGAGTGCCAGAGGCAGTGGTTGGCTGGCAACACTGAAACCGGAGAAGGGTGGGGGTGCAGGATAATTGATTGCAGCATAATGAACTTGAACCCACCGCCGGCGGAAGAGTAGTAGTGCAGTGTGATGGCCCGTTAACGGAGGCTGAAGAATAAATTGTAGGACTTCATTCCAGCAGTGAGATAGCACCAAGGAGTCAACTTTGAAGTCGTCGGGTTCAACTGAAAGAAGTGGTAATTTAGTGGTGGTGGCTCATCAGGCCCCTCTTCAGCAAGAGAGCGAGAGAGGCTCATGGAAGGAAAATTGGTTACGTGAAGAACTTTTCCGGTTTGGTCTGGGCGGTGGAAAGTTGGGAATCCACAAAGGAAAAGCTGTGGGCTTGGGCCGTGCTATCGTGTGATGTGTGATGCAAATTGAATTAACACGATAATGTGAAATATGAAATGTTAATTGCATTTACTACTTCTAACCACCTACCCACCCTGGATGCTAAACGGTGGCTATAGCTTAGTGACGTGAATAGTTTATTAGACGCAAAGTGGTGGGACGAGCCCGTTTCTGATGGATTAATGTGATTAAGGTTGGTGATGCTAGAGCAGCTAGACGGATTGTCGGACACCTTGCTCAGGATTTTGTTGTGATCGTTTGCAACGAGGAAAAAAGTTGAAGGTAATTTTGATTTGAATTTAAATTACAAAAAAAAAACCATACAAATTAAGATTTGAACACCACTATGGTAATTTTATGATTAATTTTCATACAAATATACAATAATTTAATAAGCACTGAATATTCATACAGTTTCTGATTATTATGACTAAAATTAAATTAATATTCAAAAAGCAAAAAAAAAAAAATGAATTAAATTTATACTACAAATATAAAAAAGTTAAATTCAAGGTTTTGGGCTGTAAAAAATGGAAATTTATTTGTACTTATTATAGGCGAATTGTATTGATAATTTTTATCAAATGCAGATAATATTTTTTCATTTGAACCCGGCGGATGACTGGTTAAGCGTTCGATTCCCATAATCTCGACATAAACCTTTTTTTTAAATTAATTTGGCGGACGATTCAATTTCAGTTCAGTTAGAGAAAATCATAATATGATTGTACTTAACTATTTTTTATTTGAAGTAGCATCATTAAAAAGTAAAATTTTTGATTATGTTAAAGTAATCATAGAGATAATTTACTTGATGCATATTAGATTAAGAGCAAGTAATGTGAAAAATATGAAGAGTAATTATTATTTTTCATTGATTAGCACAGCATTATTTGAAGCATTTTTATAATTTTTCTTTTTTTGAATACTTAATTATTTTAATCTTTTTTATTCTTTATTTTTTTTGAAAATTATTATTCAATTCGTGAATTTTTATTCAAGGGCTATTCAAGTTGCAAAATAATGAGAATATTCGCGTTTTTATCCTTAAAAAAATAAATCTTGGGGTCGTTTTTGCATACGAGATGGCCAGCTTTTGGCTTGGTTGAAAATCTATTTTTTATGCACTGACTTGCATTTGAAAATCTAGCAATTTACATGCTAATCATTTTACAAAGCTAAAGATATTTTAATTTTAATGTTCAGAATTTTAATGAACAATTTTGAAAGTTAAAATAAATCATATTGCATCAAAGAAACTTAAAATATGATCATAAAACATTACTTTGTGAATTTGGCTATTCTGAGGTCAGATTGAGACTCATCGACCTAAATTACACGAAAAAAGTGTTGAAAAGTTCACGGATCTAGGATGGTCTGACTTGAAAATTATTCTGCTCCGGTACAATTTTCAATGCTATCTTGAAGAGCTCTTTATGAAAAAAAAAAAATGTTTTTGATACCGTCAGTGAGGGTGACATTGGGTCTGGGGCGCAGTTTGGGCCAAAGTGATTTTTTACGGATTTTACCATTTCTCAGTTTCTTCTCAATGCAACTAAATTCTGTTAAAAGGGTTGTGTAATGGACAAATGATTTTCGATGTTGTTTAAACTGTTTTTGTTATTGAGTAATTAAGAGACGTGTTCGTTGTTTGACCCATAGTCACCCCCACTGATGGTATTGAAATTAAAAAAAGTTCAAGATGGTATGTCAGAGACATAACCGAAAGACATAGGACCAAACAATTTGAATGAGTTTTTGGATTGCTAGAGAAATCTTGAATAAGATTATTTTATTTTGTAGATTATAGATTTGTCGGCGAAATTGTCACAAATGTTCCCCCAAGGTGAACCTTCCATGAGGGCACTGGCAACTCCAGGTTGTGGCCACTACTGTCGAAATGTAAATTTTCACGTTCAGTATCAAAAACCATGAATTTTGTTACACATATTGCCACAACTCGTATGGTTCTGTAAATATCCCCCAGGCCCCGGGGGAACCTTCTTTGAGAGCAGCGGCCACTCCAGGTTTTGGCCACCACTGTCGAAATGGCCATTATCATGTTCAGTATCAAAAACCATGAATTTTGATACCCATATTGCCACAACTCGTATGGTTCTGTAAAAAGCCCTCCGGGCCCCGGGGGAACCTTCTTTGAGAGCAGCGGCCACTCCAGGTTTTGGCCACCACTGTCGAAATGGCCATTATCATGTTCAGTATCAAAAACCATGAATTTTGATACCCATATTGCCACAACTCGTATGGTTCTGTAAAAAGCCCTCCGGGCCCGGGGGAACCTTCTTTGAGAGCAGCGGCCACTCCAGGTTTTGGCCACCACTGTCGAAATGGCCATTTTTAATGAGAACCGCCACATCATGGCGACTTCCACCAATCCGCTTCGCTTGAATTTCCTCCTTCTGCTGCTGCTGGTTCTTCCTTCTTGTTTTGGTGGTCCTCTTCTTCTGTTGGCTGCTGCTGCTTTGTCCTCCGCGCCGGCCCGACGTGCACAGATCAAGTGCTCGTTCCAAAGTGTCTTGCTTTTGCGAAATTTTCTGCTTAAATAGCGGCACAGCCGGAGAACGGCACAAAAGGGGCGCGGCCTCGAATGCATACACTCGCTCTGATTGGTCATCTGTCCGATTTGTACTGAAAAATTACTCATTTTGATTGCATATTTTAAGTGCTTTAACTATGTTTAGTCAAACTTTCTATGTAGTTAAACGATAGCTGAAGTCTTCCCCTTTCCATTGGTGGTTCAACCGTCTGGATCAATTCACAGGGAAAAAAGATATAAGCGTTCGAAATGTCCCCTTTTTTTGAACGCTTAAAAGTAACGCTTTGGATTGAATTTCTGAACTGCCCCCCCAATATAGTAAGTAGAGACATAGTCCTATGTCAAAAAAGCATTGCGGTACAAATTTTATCCACACTCCGCAAATTGCCTTATTTACAGAAGAAAATATTTGCTAAAAGAAAGTAGTGTTTTATTAAAAAAAATAAACAAACTGTTTGAAAAAAAAAAAACATTTCTAATGAATTTTGATCAAGCTAAGATTTTTTATTGTTTATTTCACCTAACTAAAATTTATATACATTTTATTAAAAATGAATAAACTTATTTGTTTTGACACCAATAAATAGTGTAATATATCATATTAATAAATTCAATAAAATACTCATATTTATCAGCAAAAAATTGTTGAAATTTGGATTAAATTACCTGGTCCACCGTCCCGAGCAGGGGTAAATAACACGGGAATACCAAATTTTGGTATTACTTGAGCAAATAACAGCGACCAAAATGTGCCCTTGGTTGCCCAGTAATAGATGGTAAAATACCATGAAATCATACCAAAGTCTTGTATGTGGAAGGGCACAACAATACCAAACCATGTTATTCCAAGGGTAAAATAATACCTCAAAATAGAACCATTTCAATACCAAGTTGAGGTCTTCTGGATTTTTGAACATTGCTTGAATACCAAAACTTGGTATTGCCATGGTTTTAATTTTAGGTATTCCCGCGCCCTTGGAAAATCATATTTTGGTATTCCTGTGGTCTTCCGCACACATGATTTTGGTATGATTTGATGGTATTTTACCATCTATTACTGGGCAACCAAAATCACATTTTGGTCGCTAATATTTGCACAAGTAATACCAAAATTTGGTATTTTCATACCATTTTTAGTGCAGCAGTTGCAGTTAGTGAAAAAACGGAAATGATCCATATGCAAGAGCCAAATCTACTCACCTGATGATTCCATGTTGTTCTTAGTGATATTCTTCACCACACCGAATGCATTTGTCATTGATGAACGGCCTGTGCATGAAGTTCTTGAAGATTCTGAAAAATAACAAGATTGAAAAATAAGTGTTATTAAAATAAAACTGGATTGAAATTCACCAAAATTCAATAATCTTTCGATTGACTCGTTTTTCAAAGTATTTGGTTTTTTATCAAGTCTTTTAGCGCAAAATTTATTATCTTGTCCAAATTGGTAAAAAAAATCCCATAGTTTCAGAGAAAATTGATGAAACCTTTCAATACCAAAATAATACCAAAATGTGCCATCCTGACTTAGAAAATTTTCCACAATTTCAAGTCATTTCTGTAGGGGGTATATCAAAAATGTTTAAAATCAAGTTCGAAATTTCCGGTTTTCAATGAAAGCATTCGCTTTGAGACATCATTTTAGTGCAAAATTAATTATTTTGTCAAAATTGGTCAAAATTTTCCCATAGTTTCAGAGGAATTTGATAAAACACTTTAATACCAAAACAATACTAAAATGTGCCATCCTGACTTAGAAAATTTTCCACAATTTCAAGTCATTTCTGTAGGGGGTATATCAAAAATGTTTAAAATCAAGTTTGAAATTTCCGGTTTTCAATGAAAGCATTCGCTTTGAGACATCATTTTAGTGCAAAATTAATTATTTTGTCAAAATTGGTCAAAATTTTCCCATAGTTTCAGAGGAATTTGATAAAACACTTTAATACCAAAACAATACTAAAATGTGCCATCCTGACTTAGAAAATTTTCCACAATTTCAAGTCATTTCTGTAGGGGGTATATCAAAAATGTTTAAAATCAAGTTTGAAATTTCCGGTTTTCAATGAAAGCATTCGCTTTGAGACATCATTTTAGTGCAAAATTAATTATTTTGTCAAAATTGGTCAAAATTTTCCCATAGTTTCAGAGGAATTTGATAAAACACTTTAATACCAAAACAATACCAAAATGTGCCATCCTGACTTAGAAAATTTTCCACAATTTCAAGTCATTTCTGTAGGGGGTATATCAAAAATGTTTAAAATCAAGTTCGAAATTTCCGGTTTCAATTAAAGCATTCGCTTTGAGACATAATTTTAGCGCAAAATTAATTATTTTGTCAAAATTGGTCAAAATTTTCCCATAGTTTCAGAGGAATTTGATAAAACACTGTAATACCAAAAGAATACCAATATGTGGTGTTCGACCATTGACAAACTCTGCAATTTTGCAATATCAAAACAATACCTTAAATTGGTATGATACCACATTTTGCTCTTGCATAATCCTCAAGACAAATTTTAAAGGGTCCAGGAATACCAAAATTTGGTATTAATACCAGAGAAAGGTATTATTACGCATTTCCCTTGTTATTTACCCATGCTCGGGGTAAGGTGGTTGATGCCTTCCTCACATTTATATAGGGGTAATTCTCCGCCTCCGATCACACGAAATCAGAAAAATTTGCCCCGACCCCTCTTGGATTTTCGTGAAACTTTGCTCTATTGAGTAATTTTGATCTCTGATCAGGAATCCATTTTTCTATATCTCGTGACGGTGGGCCGATACAGCCCCTTTCTTTTTTTCTGGATTTTTACTAAGACACGTTTTTCAGTAATTTGTAGCTCGAAACCGTGATGAGATAGAAATTAGGTGTCAAAGGGACTTTTGTGTAAAATTGGACGGCCGATTTTATTGTGTACTTTAAATTCTGAAAGGGCGTATTTTTCATTAAAAAACCATTTCTCGTTACTCAACTGTCCAAATCGCGAATCATGTCATTTTATGGGAAATTCAATGTTTTTTTCGAATCTGAAATAGCCCAGAAGGGTCATTTTTCATCTAAAACAAAATCTTTGATTCTATAAACATATGAACATATGAGGTTTGTATGTAATCTCCACGAGTTATCAGAATTTAAAAAAAAAGTTTTGAAAAGGTGATGTTTTTGACCAGACTTTCGAATTTTTAACCCCTAAATTTCAATCGTGTGCTTTTTAAAATATTTTTTTTTTCGAAAAATTCAGCTAATTTTGCATAAGAATGACGCTTTGGAAGTTCCCCAATCTTCCGGAACTTAAACAAAAAGTTTTTTTAGCATAACGTTTGAAGTACTTAACTAAACTTGCTGTTTTTGAAGTTTGACTTAAGGGCACCCAAGACGGATCGAATGAGACCAAAACAGTCAAAACTAGGTCAGGCAGTCCGGAGATAATCGAAATATCCAAACAGACATTTGCTCATAACTTGATTCTGAGACGATATGAATATGTGAAGGTGGGTCTAAGAGGACAAATGAAGTTCATTTTTCGAGTGATTTTATGGCCTTTCCTCAGTAAGGTGAGGAAGGCAAAACACAATGTTTTGTGAAATCTAATGATTATCAATAAATAAATCAAAAAGATCTCTCAAAATAGCCTTTGGGATCAATTAAGCCTTATCTTTAGCCAAGAATAAAAGCGAAAGGTCGCAAATGAATGTTAATAGAGCCTCTGGAAGATTTTTTTTGCTGAAAACTTTTGCTTACATCACCCAAAATCTTTCCTCTCTTATTATCCCTGAACTTAAGTGCCTCCAAATCGACCCCTGCTAATTCTGATGGATCTTGGGATCCATTCCAGCGTGAAGTATATGCAACGGAGACGTCGAATAAAAAAAACTCCCAAGCACCACACTCTAATTCGTGGGCAATTTAGTCCCAGTCACCACTCCCGTAAAAAAAGGTTGACCCAAAGCATTATTCACACCGAGGAGGGTAGGTTTATTTCCATTTTTTATGCGAAAGTAATTTACGACCCCTCTGGATTTGAAGTGCCTTATCGGAGTTGGGCCTTAATTATTGTTGAAGAAGTTTATTCTGTTTTTTTTTTCTTCTCGCAGTCGTAATTTCGGGACACCGAGTTTCACAGACGTCCTTCGGCATCCGTTCCGTGTCATTTTTTATGAGTTTGGTGACCCTCCGAGATCAAGAGCCAAAATATGCTATTTCCGGCAGCAAAAAATGAAAACTAACTTCAGAAATTGGTATGCACCATGAAATCTTGGTTCGTGTCTGTGACTTTTGATAAAAAAAGCAAATTATTTATGCACTTTCTTCAGCTGGAAGTTTACAAGGGAGAGCTGTCCGCGCGATGTCTGGCGCTGAAAAGTACACCCTCAACGTGACGCCTGGGTTGGCACCAGCGGAAGAAGGCCATTTAGCAGGAAAAGTTATCGTTTCGCGCATCCGCTCCATCCCTGTTTGAAAAATGTCGCACGTCGTACAAGCTGTCGCGCGGTTTTGGTTTTACCGTTTCGATATCGATTGGTCGAAAGGACGACAAACACTCGACATGCCCGACATTGTTTTTTCCATCGATTTCCCTTCAATTCGACGTCACGATTTTCGTCGACGCAAACAGTTTGACAGTTCTCTTCAGTTTGTCTTGTTTGGACTTGAATGCAACCGAATCGAACCAGTTATTGTTGATGTTGGGCTTCGGAAGGATTTTGACCGGTAAGTTGTGCTTCTTTTTCTGTCGGAAAGTTCCGGCCGGAGTGGGCAAGTGGCCAAATTATAGTTTCTTATGTTCCAGATATTCAGAATTCTGTCTTCGTGGCGGTGGAGGAGGAGGACGAGACGCATGAATCCGGCGGGCCAGGTCTTCGTGGCGGAAGACAGGACCGGGAGGAACCGAGCTTATGGAGGATATGGTTCATTCCAAAGGAGGAGGAGGATGAATCACCGAATGTCAAAAGTTCTACCCAAGGTAAGAGAAAAAGGTACAGAATAATCATCTCGTGGCGGTGTTTCTGATCCACCGGATTTTTAATCAATAGAACTGTTGCTTCAAGTCATTGAAATGATGGAAGAGGCGCATTTCAAAGTATCGGGAGTGAGCTTGGAAGACCGGAAGTATGAGGGCTAATATTGGGTGTTATGATTATTGGACTTCAGAATTGTATAATAAAAACTCTAACATTTGACTAATCAAAAATTAACTCCTTAAGGAAATTTTTAGTATCTCTGATTTAACCCTTCAAGGCCCAGAACTTTTGTACAGTTTTATTACCTAAAAGTAGTTAACATTGAAAAAACGGATTTTTGAATGGTGTAAGTGCTCCGCCAGGAACATCTTGATGATGAGTTGCAATATTTAAAAACTACCAACATCCTGAATTCTCTAATATTTTACAGTTTTTTTTTATATTTTTTTACCGAAAAAATAAAATTAATTTAAATAAAAAAGGTTGAAAACAAAGCAGATTACAAAAAATTAATTATTTTTAAAAGGTTTACAAAAATATTTTTTTAAATGAAAAAAATATGTATAATAAAATTATAACAAATTGAAAAAATGCTGATTACAGAAAGGTATAAGCAATATCTTTTTTTATTTCAAACACTTAGAATAAAATTCTAAAAATCTAAAATTTTAAAATTCTAAAATTCTAAAATTCTAAAATTTTAAAATTCTAAAATTCTAAAATTTTAAAATTCTAAAATTCTAAAATTCTAAAATTCTAAAATTCTAAAATTCTAAAATTCTAAAATTCTAAAATTTAAAATTTAAAATTCTAAAATTCTAAAATTTAAAATTTAAAATTTAAAATTTAAAATTTAAAATTCTAAAATTTAAAATTCTAAAATTCTAAAATTCTAAAATTTAAAATTCTAAAATTTAAAATTCTAAAATTTAAAATTCTAAAATTTAAAATTCTAAAATTTAAAATTTAAAATTTAAAATTTAAAATTCTAAAATTTAAAATTCTAAAATTCTAAAATTTAAAATTCTAAAATTTAAAATTCTAAAATTCTAAAATTTAAAATTCTAAAATTCTAAAATTCTAAAATTCTAAAATTCTAAAATTTAAAATTCTAAAATTCTAAAATTCTAAAATTCTAAAATTCTAAAATTCTAAAATTCTAAAATTCTAAAATTTAAAATTCTAAAATTCTAAAATTTAAAATTCTAAAATTTAAAATTTAAAATTCTAAAATTCTAAAATTCTAAAATTCTAAAATTTAAAATTTAAAATTCTAAAATTCTAAAATTTAAAATTCTAAAATTTAAAATTTAAAATTTAAAATTTAAAATTCTAAAATTTAAAATTTAAAATTCTAAAATTCTAAAATTTAAAATTCTAAAATTTAAAATTTAAAATTCTAAAATTCTAAAATTCTAAAATTCTAAAATTTAAAATTTAAAATTCTAAAATTCTAAAATTTAAAATTTAAATTTTATTCTAAATTTAAAATTCTAAAATTTAAAATTTAAAATTCTAAAATTTAAAATTCTAAAATTCTAAAATTCTAAAATTTAAAATTTAAAATTCTAAAATTTAAAATTTAAAATTTAAAATTTAAAATTCTAAAATTCTAAAATTTAAAATTTAAAATTTAAAATTCTAAAATTTAAAATTCTAAAATTCTAAAATTTAAAATTTAAAATTTAAAATTCTAAAATTCTAAAATTCTAAAATTCTAAAATTTAAAATTTAAAATTCTAAAATTCTAAAATTCTAAAATTCTAAAATTCTAAAATTCTAAAATTCTAAAATTCTAAAATTCTAAAATTCTAAAATTCTAAAATTCTAAAATTCTAAAATTCTAAAATTCTAAAATTCTAAAATTCTAAAATTCTAAAATTCTAAAATTCTAAAATTCTAAAATTCTAAAATTCTAAAATTCTAAAATTCTAAAATTCTAAAATTCTAAAATTTTAGAATTTTTTAAATTTTTTTAGAATTTTTAGATTTTTTTAGAATTTTAGGAATTTTTTTTTTTTAATTTTAGAATTTTGTGATCTTAAAATTTTAGAATTAAAGATTTATAGAAATTAAGAATTTTAGGGTTTCAGAATTTTAAAGTTCTAAAACTCTAAATTCTAAAATTTTTTTTAATAATTTTGAATTCTTAGGTTCTACAATTTTTAATCTCTTAAATTATTATGTTGTATTACACTCAGCCCCCGGTGGTTGGTCACTTTTTCGTTTGTAAAATGGGTGTCAAACTAAAAAGTGACCCCTTTCGTTTGACAACAGTTTGTGTCAAGCCATCGGGTTTTGAGTGTATTCTTTTAATTCTTGATATTTGTAAATTTCAAAAATATCAAACATTAAATTTCATTTTTAAATTATTCAGATATTTTGAATTTTTACGATTAATTTAAACATTCGAACATTTTAAAATTATTTAAAGTCTTTTAAGTTCTTAGCTTCTTCAAAGCATGAAGACCCCAAGTCTTCAGAAACACATGCATTTTAATTTAAAAAATCAAAAATATTTAAACAGGTCCAGGTGGGGTTTCTTCATTAAACTTGCGTAAATGTTGATTTTTAATTTGAAATTTAAAATGTTAGAATATTTTGTTGTCTTAAATTTGTTTTAATCTTTATTTTCTGAATAAAATAAGGTTTAATTAACTACTTTTTAATTAATTTGTTTTCAAAATTTTACATTGAAAGTTAAACTTTTGAATATTCCACAATTAATTATTTTATGAATTTTCACAGATTTTTGAGTATGATATCTGTCATGAGATTCCCTTTGTTTCAACAACAAAACTCTAGATATGATTTGGATATGATTATTCAGCCGAATGACGTTATCTTTTTCAGGTAACCAAACATATTCCAATCTGATCCTGCTAACAACCCAGCGTCTCCGTGTTGTTCCACGCAGCTTGTTGAACGGAAGCTGTAACGACCGCAAAACACCTGCTCCAGAAGTTCGTAAACCGACGTTGTCCCGTACTCCGGTGGCCATCAATCCATGGGACATAAACGGTGGCGCCGCACCCCGCCGTATCTGCGGCTAGTCGAGGAGCAATAGTCCTTCTTGATCAAGATGCTTCCCCGCACGCTGGCGTCGGCTCGAAAAGATGGCTGACAAAATCCGGACCCGGAAGACAACGCCAAAAAAATCCGGCCAAGATGCCGAGCGACGAGGAGATCTGGAAGACCAACCGGAAGACGACACCAAGATGTACGTGAAGATCCGCGACACAACAAGTATAATGAAATAATTGATTTTTTACTGTGGGGAAATGTGCAAATTACATGAAAAAATAAAATAAATTAAAAATAAACAATCATCTATTTTTTAACTGCAACATAACCTAAAAACCTGAAAACAGCACACGACAAAGGCACGACAACCTAAATAACAAAACCGTGCGACGTCGGTCGAATGTCGTACGACAATGTCGAACAATTTCGATGATCGATCGCACGACAAATACGACATTTTGGTGCAAAAACGTATGACATTCGTGCGAATGTCGCACGACATTGTCGTGCGACGTCGTACGGTTGCACGGACGACAAACGACGGACGTCCGACGGACTTTTCAGTCAGGGATATACCGCGAGCAATAACGGCCTCCGCTGCCGTCATTGCACGGTGGGTTGCACTTTTCCAAAAGGAGACTGGATAGTGGACATAACATTGAAAAAAGAATTGCTTAATTTATGAAATTTATGAAAATTGTACGCGGCTAACATTCAATTGATTAATTTTTAAATTTTTGAACGTATTGATGAACTAGCTAAAAATAAGGTTAATTCAATTAAAAAGCTTGTTGAAATTTAAACACAAGTTCAAAATCACTATCCATCTGGGGACCATGTTTCAAACCCGGTGTTGACGTCAGCCAGCAAACAGCATCATAATCACCGCACTCGCCACTAAATATACCCTCTGCTCGGCCAACAAAACAACACTGGAAAAAAATAGTCCGCCATCAGCATGGAGTAGAGCGGCGGCGGCGCCCAGGACATGCTTCATTTAGCCCGGAGAGCGCGCCGTCGCGAGAAGCAATTTATAATTGATTGTTTTGTTGTGATCTCGTCGTACACAAAAGCGCATTGAAGAAAGCACTAATTTTATGCTGCCCGGACCCACCAACCCCTCACTCGAAACCCTCCAAAAGCACAAAGTATTGTTGGCAACAAGAGGCAGGCAAAAAAAAAAAAGTCCAAGAAAGTTTTCTTTTCCGCTCAGCTTTATTTTTGAATTGTTGCCAACGGAACGGAATAATGGGCTCTGGCGCGCTGGCTTTGGCTCCTCTGGAAGATTGTTATGAACTCATGGCAAATTGACTCCACTTTGAACTGCTGCTGCTGCTGTTGCCCGGAGGAGGATAATGATTCCAGAGCTAATTTTTTAACGGCATTGTTTCAATAGTCGATAAAATTATTTGAAGCGTGTCGGAGTACATTGGAGGCAATCTTTTTGCCTTTCTCACTGAAAAAAGTCTATAATTCTGCTCTAAAAATGAACTTTTCATAGAAAGCTCGTAGACACCCATCACCATTAGGGTGCCCAGAAAAAATGACTCCTGCTCCACAAGCGGAAAACGGTTTTTTAAATTATTTTAAGCATCTGTGCAAATTTTGAGCGGAATTGGTTGAATACAAAAATGACTTTTTTAAATCGCTAATAACTTTTCAGCATCAAGTTTTACAGATTTGGTATGTTCTACAAAGTTGTAGAGCATTAAATTTTCTGGCAACCCTGTCTCAATTCCCAAGTAGCACTCATAACTTGTCGACTGTTGAATAATAGTTATACAGTTGTTTTTGATCAACTGATTAAATGCTGAGATTTTGTCTCGCGTCAGCATTAGTTAATAAAAGATTGATTCTGACTTAGGTAACTAGTGAGTTTTGTGTCGCACGGTTAACAGATTGTTGAATAAGAATCATATTGCACTGTTGGAGTTTAGTTCTTTAGCTCATTGCTGAGGTGTTGTCTACGGTTTTGCAAATCAATTTTCTTAGTTTTTTTTTGGATTTGGATGAAACTTTGTCCATGCATTCCTTAAAGAAAGGGGCAATTTTGCATCATAAGTTTTTTCAAACAAGTCAGCATACCAGTGTTCCTCAACCGGTGAGGAAATCACCCCGGGGAGTCAAATCTCAAATCTATGCCTAATTTTTATGCTTTTTCATATTGCTTGAAACATGAGAAATCCTTAAATATTTTTGATTTAGTTCTACAAAATGACCTGAATTTTTTTTTTTTAAATGAGCTGTTCTTAATTTTTTTCAAAATTTGCAGTACTCAATTTTATCTGCAAACATATTTTTAAGAATTTCCACGAGTTTGGGGATGTTTCGATCATGAATTTTGATAATTTTTGTCTTTTAAAAATAGACCTTCAAAATTTAATTTAAACTTTTAAACCTGAGCAACACCTGAAAAATTTGTTAGGATTTGTATCCTTTCGATTTATTGAAAAACTTTGTTTGTTTATGTAATTTTTTTTATTTTGGAATATGTTCAAACAACAAGAAACTATAATTTGTTTTTATTATTTGACAAAAAAAAAAAGATTTTTATGACGTTTTGCTTTATCCCGAATTAAAGAATTAACAAGATTTAAATAAGTTTAATTAAATGTTGAAAATAATCTTTATGTATTTATGTTTTTTGCGATAAAAAATTAGTTGTGTAAAACATACAATTTCTAAAAACATAACATTAATGCCAAGATTCAGTCTTTTATGCATTGATACCAATCAGTTGTAAATTGAAGGAGGTGAATAAAGTTCTTGAAAATTAACCAAAGGGGGAACAGATCGGAAAAGGTTGAAAAACACTAGGTTTTCTGATCGATTTGATGTCTTCCACAAAGTTATAGGTTGATGATTAGTGTTTTTCTGAAAAATGCACAGAGAAAAAAGAGTTCCCAAAATCGTGAACAAGCGTTTATGAAAATGGGAACCACGAACAAAGTGTTCAAATTCCATGGTACGTTTCTCAAAATCGTACCATGGGATTTGAACACTTTGTTCGAGGTTCCCACTTTCATGAACGCTTGTTCACGATTTTGGGAACTCTTTTTTCTCCGTGTGTGTACAAGTAAAAAATCGTTTTCTATATCACTTATTATCATTTAAGGTTAAATTCCCAAAGTACGTGTTTTTTAATTTCGAATTTTTTGATTTATTTTTGTTTAGGCGATATGATTAAAAAACGTATTCTTTTGGAAAATATCGATATATATATTTTTAAAGCAATGCGAATTCGCAATCGATTGTTTTTCGATTCTTTTCTTTTCTTTCTGAAAAGCTGAGAAAATATCCTACAATTTATTTTTCTGGAACATTGCAAATCGGGCAATTAGTTTATAAGATACAGCCTAATAAAGAATTCCAATCGGTGAAAACGATTTTTTTTCTAAATGTTTTATAATTGGCCTGTAATTTTCAACTGACTCTCGGAACTATTTGTCCGATTTTTAATGTTTAAAAATGAAACTTTTGAGACATTTTCTGATCCCTCCATTTTTTAAATCAAGCTTTACTTTTGAAAAGGCCAACGAATTTCATAGTTTAGAATGATTTAAAACAAAGATCAATCAATCGTTTACCATTCTAACATACATCATTTGTGATATAATATATAACTTTTAACTAAGCTGAAATTTGCATAAATCTGTTAATTATAGTACAGTAGCAGAGCAGGATTGTAAAGATTATTTTAAAGTATAAGACCAAAGAGAAAAGAGATGAAATAGTCTACAGTCTCACGTATCCCCCTCTCTAGAGCGTGACGTACTTTATGGATGATGCCTTAAAGAGATTTTAGCTAAATCAAAAAGTAATAAATTAAAAAGGAAAGAAAGAACAGAATTGTAAATCTCTACAAAAATATTTAAACACTAACTTTTTTATATTTTTAGGAAAAGCTCTTTAAAAATATTGTTTAAAGTGCTTTTTTCTAAAGTACGTCAAATGAAAAACTGCAGCTCAGTATCCATTGTTTTTTTCTGTTTTCAGAATAATCCTAGTCATTTTATATATAAAGATAGTTAGGCTAGTTTATATTTTCAACTCTTACATCCTCTTACATCCTTTTCACTGGATTTTGGATGACATTTTTTGAACGGTTATCTAGAAGAATTCCGTTCTTGATACCGACATTTTATTTTGATTGGAATAAGTCGATGTATTCCAATATATTCAAGAGCAACTAAGGGCAAATCATTGCCTGTGATGTGTCAAATTTCTTTTTTCGACCTTAAATTTTAAGCTCATCTGCTTCAAAAGAGATTTTCGCTCGTACAAAGCTTAACTCCTAAATGAGCATCCTCAAACATGCCTAATTACCGAGGGCGTTGTGCCTGGGCCATCCATTCTCCGCTAGCTCGACAAACTGCTGTCTAAACAGCTCTCGGCATTTTTTCCTCAGCCACTGGAGTGGAAAATTCCTCCTCTCCTGCTTCTTTGTTTGTCGATGGAGCTTTTCCGTGACATTCATCGCTCGTGGCATCGCTTGAGTTTTCTTTTTTCCTCCGCTTTTCCTTCCTCCCAGATTCATTAATGACCATCTTGCTGCAGCGGCAAGGTATATAGAGGAACGTATCGTTCGTTTGGATTTTAAGATAAAACTAAGCTGAGTAGCTTTTGTTGTTGTTTCCATGCTTCAGGGGGGCCGGAAGCTTTTCCGAAAGCAACCCTCCCATCTCGTTTTCTACTGCTTGGTAGACCAAACTGGATAGTGTTCAAGTGTAGAAGGTGAATTTTTTTTCCCTCGCACTCCCTCTTTAAGTGATCTCCGGAAGCAGATTCTAGCGGAGAAATTTAGAAAGCGGAGCAGAAAAAAAAAAATGCGAACCTGAATCGCTTAATGAGCAAAAACATCCCACCTCGATTAGCATCTCTAATGGTGGCACGGTGAAAACGAGGCACGAGGCACCCATGAATAAGTTGTGGGGGCCTTGCCGCAAGCGGGAAAATTGTTATGACGGAGATTTTGTACGAGGTTTGCTTTTCTTTGAAGGAGAAACAGAGATTTTGGTTTTAAAATTATTTAAATTTTTGTTTGAAGAAAAACACTACTAGGGGGATTGATCGTCAACTTTTTCTCGTTCCAGAGAAATCAGAGGAAGTCGCGTAGACTTGACTTCTTTCGTTCGCTGAGCAGTTCTTGGAAAAGTTTAATTAAAGAAGCCGGTGATGGCTGGGAGGGAAATTTCATTGAAGTGGTAAATCTTTATCTAAAACATGACACACGTGACGAGCATGCAAAACGTGACGTGATGTATGATAAAAGGTTGATAAGTTTTGCGATTGAAGTCAAAATGAAAAAGCATGCCAGCTTCTGAACATGGAAATGCTATTCTGGATATGTCTTGGTTAAAAATTCAAATTCCTTTCAGTTGATGTATCAGCATTGCTGATTCAGCAATCGAATAGAAAAAATATCATTTTAACCTAAGAAGTCAACTCATAAAAAGTTTTACCATGTATTCAACTAAAAGTCACTTACAGAGGTTTCAGCTTTAGTTTGTTTTTACAGTAAATAAATTGTACACCCCTTTGCCACTGTGCGGAAATATGCACAAAAATTAATACAGTTGACTCTCTAGCTGTCAATCTTCTCGATATCAATAAAGCTCCAGATGTTAATTAATATTTCAGTCCCTTCAAGAAGCATGCTTTTATTTTTCGTTCTAGAATTTGATATCTCCCGCCCTCGATGGTTCCTTCAATATCGACAACGAGAGAGTCCACTATACTAGAAGAAGTATTCCAACTTTGTCACAATAAACTTTTCGACCTATTCTGCTCATTTTTGCAGTTTTCATTTGAGCTATGGGACCATCCATAAACCACGTGGACACCTTTTGTGGAAATTTCAACCCCCCCGCCTCTTCGTGAACAACTGTTTTTTTTTTTTTTGTATGGAGCATGGACAATCACCAACCCCCCCCCCTCCTAAACATCCATGTGGTTTATGCATGGCCCCTATTTATTACTTTGAAATAGTCAAAAACACAATACTTTTAAAAAGCTAAAAAGTGTAAAAATGTTTACACCTTAAGATATATAATAAAAAATGCAGTGTTATGATAGTAACTCATACAAATTTGAGTTTTTCTAGTTAGACTTTAAAAAATATAAAAGAAAAACGTTTTAATATTTCCGATTTTTTTTTAATTTCGACAATGCTTTGCAAAAGAAATTTTTTTGGCGATAATTCATTAACTAGTAGGTACTAATTCCATTATACCTTATCACATTCTTAAGTTATGATTATTTGGATATTTCCCTTTTTATATATTTTTTTAAATAATATGCTCTTATTTGTTAAGCTATGCAAACTTAACAGCTGGGTGTCAAACGAAATAAAATTATGCATGAATTGAAAACTTATTATTTTGGCAAAGTACTTAAACTATCAAAAATCAACGTTTTACTTTTACTATTTAACATTTTCACAATTGGCGAATAAAATTAAGTAAATTTTCAAAACATTTTTTTTTTAATGAAACTAGAGAATTTTTAATTGATAGCAATTGATTAAACTTTACAAAAAAAAAATGTTATAGATTATTTCAAACTTTCCTTCAAGAATCAGAACTAAAAACTTACTTTTTCGCTTTTTTGAATTGTTAGTCGCGATTTTCAAATTATGAAAAAAATATTCAATCAGTAAAAAATTATATAAATATTTTATTTTTTCATATTGTGAGCAGTTTTATACCAAAACCGGAAATGGATTTTATTTGTATTTTTTGATTGGGCTCAAACTTTGTGGGGGCCTTCCTTATGACCAAACAAGCAATTTTGTGTCGTTTGTTCACCCATACAAGTCTCCATACAATTTTGCTTGCTGAAACGTAAATATTCAAAAATCTATAACTTTAATAGGAATTTTCTGATCAGAAAAAAACAGGTACACGGAAAACAATGAAGCTATGTTTTTTTTTAAATAGTGATTCTTGGAAAAAATGGAATTTCTTACATACAATTTTTGCCTGATTTTTTTTAATGTAAATTTGAATTTGCAATCGAAAAGTACTTCACAGATTTTTGATAAAGTGCCTCGTTTTCCAGATATTGCCACCGAAAGTTTGATTGTTGTGAAATGTTTGCAGTTTTTAGATTTCTAAAAATTGTGACCATGAGTGACCATTTCTCAAAATATTTTTTTCAAGATCAGAAATTGGCTATAAAATTGTCTAAGGGACTTTGAAATCGGCAAGTTTTTTTTCTGAACAATCCTCATCAATACCTACAACTTTGCCGAAGACACCAAATTTAGCAGAAATTCCTTCAAAAGGTACAGACTTTCGAATATTTAGTACCATTTTTGTAAGGAAAGCTGCCAACATTGTATGAAGACTTGTATGGGTGAACCAATGACCCCCACTAAGTTTGATCTGAATAAAAAAATATAAAAAATAAAAATGGTTGAAATCCGCAGATTTCGTAAAGAATTGCTCTTGACCATCATGCTCAAAACTTCAAAAGTAGCTAATTTTGATTCTCTGAAACATGTAAACAATAAAAAATACAAATTGGTTGCAAAACAATTATAACTTTTTGTAATCAATGTTATAAACTTGATCTGCTTTTTTAAATCCTGATTTTTGAAATTGTATTATTTTTAGTATATTTAGCATAATTTAGTGAACTTTAGACATTACTCCAACGACGGCAATGATTTCAGCGACCAATTTTGACTTTTAAATTTATTTAGCACTTAAGTAAATTGCAGATATACTTTTTTTGTTGGTTGATTGCAGTAATATTGATGCTTATACATTTTATTAGAATAGATTTTAATTCAAATTTGAATTCCGCAAAAAAAATCAGCCTCTTCAAATTTTGTGGTTCAACACTTCCAGAAATAACCACCTGCCCATAATAAGAATAACCCAACCTTCCAATTCGGAAGTCTTACTTCCTGCTGGCCCTGAATATAGAATCTCTCTATCCCAAGGATCAATATTTGCCCCGGCAACAGCGGTGGAGTCATTCCGCGGCGGAAATGGAAATTTGCGCCCCGGCGTCGTCGTCGTTGCGGTGCCAAGAGTCGCACCGATAGAGCTATTATTTTTGCTGCTGCCAAAGTAAACATGAATGGAGCCCGCACGTATCCCAGAGTCAGCTCTTTTTTTCTGTTCCTGTCAATGGTGGCGGTTTTTTCGGCGGTTTCGATCGATCGATTAGGATTAGGTTGGGCAAACCGGCGGAAATCCAATCAAACATCAGGAAAAGGGAAACGGTGCCGGTACAAAAAAAAAATTGTGGTGCTTTTTTGGCTTGTAAATGTGTCGGTGTCTATACAATTTCGCGACATTTTGGGATGATCTTTCAAGTTTTATTTTGCTGGATTTTGCGTTGGGTTTTTCAACAAGTTGAATTTAATAAAATTAACGAAATATTAAAATAACGTCATATTATCAGCCACAATAAAAATGTATGTAAAATCAGTTTTAACTCTTTTTGAAGCAACGTGACTTTTCTAGACGAAATTTGAATTCGCATAATTCAACCTTTCTGAACCCTACTTTAAACATGAGTACACGTGTGTTGAAGTTAACGCACCTGTAACCTTAGGAGGCTGTCGGCGGGCGTCTGTAAAACATTGAAACGACTGCCGGAAAGTGAAACGTGAAACACGTGCCAGCTTATTTTTGGAGAAGCGGTTTCCAAAGCAGCATGTTAGGGAAATGCCGAGGTTGTGGAGTTTGTTTGGCTTAGGGAAAACGATGCAAAGTTGACACAAGTCAGCGTGGCAGAACGGGGTGCAAATTTTGGCACGAGCTAAATTAATTAAAATATAATTTTTAAAGGAGCTGGAGACGGTTGACACCAGCGTGAAGAATAAGATTCATTAAAAGTAATTTCGTTTTTCCTTTATTTATTAAGATTATATGAATGACATATTTACAATATTATTCAGCAACAAATTTTACATTTATTAAAATAATGATAAAGATTCAGCTAGTCTATCACAATTATGTTTTACAATATATTGCAATTTTATTCCTCTCTTTTTTTCATTAAGTTTTTCTAAGGATCAAACATAAATTAATACTTAAACTAAATTATTTTAAGCTTAAAAAATGTCGATGTTTTAGTTTTCAGTATTTGGCATGAAAGCTTGGTGAAAATAAAATGGTTCAATTAAAAATTCACTTTAGGCGTCATCCATAAAGTATGTCACGCTAAAATCGGCCAAAATTCAATATTAAAGAAATAGTCTAGCGTAACGTCACAGTCTCACGTACCCCCCCTCCCCCCCTTGTCACACTTTGTCACACTTGCGACAACCCCCCCTCCCCCCCTAGAGCATGACGTACTTTATGGATGACGCCTTATTTTGCCTTTCTTACTAAAGAAAGGTATAGGATTTGCTTTAGGCTCCGGCTAAAGATCCGATAAACCTATCATTTTTCGAGAAATATGTTTAGAATGTTCTATGATGATTTACCAAACAGTAAATCAGCTTCAGCAAAACACTAGTTGGACGCTAATGGTCCTACAATCAATAAACAATTTTATCATATCAATAAAGTTACCATAACTCTACACAATAAATGTTAAACAGTACATTATCGGTTTAGTTTTAAATTCGTTAAAAAAACCATCGAACTTTGGCACATTTTTCCTGATTTTTCTATTGTTTGTTAGTGTTAAGAATTTGGAGTAAAAAAATTATATGAATGTAGAAAAAGTGGTAAAATAGCACAATTTTGGAAGTAAAATTAAACTTTTTTGTATTGTACTCGATTCCCGGGAAATTTTAATCTTATAAGTAACGAAGTAAAATTATATAAACTAATTAGAAAAACAGTTGAAATATTCAAAATTGTTTAGAACATTGAATATTGAATGTTCGATGTTCAAGTTCGAATAAACCAATGCTTCTCTAAGTTTTTATTCAGAAATTGTAAATTTTAATTTGTTAAAAATAAAAAATAAATGTCGGACCCAAAATTTATATGAAATTTTTAAACATTACAAAAAAACAACTTAATTTGTTGTTTTGAGTCATTGTTTATCATATTGCCAAATTCCGGATACTGGGAATTTATATACTATACTATATATTAGTATTTATCTAACAAAAATCTAATAACAAGTTTGTGCAATTTTTGAAAAATCACTCAGTGCGAATTAAGATTCGTAAATATTTTAAACAACAATTTTGAGTCTTGAAAAGCTAAAGAAACGATTGTTAATTTGCAGATTAATAAAAAAATCAAATTATTTTATATTGTTGCTCAAAATTATGAAGCTACTTAAATTAACGTTTCAGAGAATTAGTAAGAATTAATTGTAACTGAATTCATTGAAAAGAAACAAATGTATTACTTTTCATTTTAAATTTTAGGCACTATTGACATATTGTCAAAAAAAAAAAAAAACTCCCGGAAATTCTCGGGAAATGGCCAAATTCAACTCTCGATTCCCGGGAAATTGAAAATCTCATTTTTGTACGGTATGGAAATTTTCCCATTAAAATCCGTGGCAATTGAATATTTCTAGAGTTTTATTTTTAAGTTCCTATAAGCTATAGGTGTGTTTCATATATTTATAGAACCTTTTTAAAATAAACCCTCTAGTTTGAAGACATTTGGATAATCCTCAGAAAGCTAAATTATTCCCATTTGATTTTCTTTTTTGATAAAAATACCTAAATGCTTAGAACTTGAAAAAAATGCTTTTCAAAAAACTCGATATTATAACAACACAATGAAGTTTTTTTTTGTTTATTATGGAGACTTAACACTTTCGTGCATTCGTCTCTTCAAGGTGGGAGAGGGAGGTTTACAAAGTTATAAATAAATTGTCTGGCTATATATCAAGACTTACTTTCATGCCTTTTCTTTTTTAGCCTATTTAGATTTAGATTTTGGACATTTTAAATATTCAGAGAGAACTTTATTGTTTAAATTTTAGAGTTCTTTAAGTTTTTTTTGATCATTTTTCGATTTTTTGTGTGAAGATGAAATAAAAAAAGTCCTAGAGAATTGCTTACCTGCTTTTTTATACCATATTTCATGGTTGAAAACATAACAAAATTGTTGAAAACATAATAAAATTGTTGACCTAGTTTTTTATACCACATTTGATGGTTGTTCATTTCAATTATAGAAATATGTTTTAATTATTACTTACACACTAGAGATTCCTGACTAAAACCGGTTGAAAATTAGATAAGTTTAATAAAAATAATAACCCCGATAGTAGAATATATCATAGATCGTTTCCAGTTAATATTATCTAAATTGCAGTACTAACGCATTTAGCAAGTTTTTTGTTAAACTTTTTTAAATTTTATTTAAATTTTACTGAATTTAGTTAAATTTAATCGTGACATAAATGGGAATGGTGCTCTTCCAATCTTGTTTAAAGTTCAAGAGCTTGGCGTCACTCATGCTCCAAACTCTAGCAGCAGTAATTTGAACAAGTCTAATCATAACTTTTATTACACAACTCACCCCGTTCATGCCAACCAAAATTGAATTAAGTTCTTAACGGCCGCCTTCACACCACCCACTCATAAAGCAGAACATCCCCCAGCCCCTTGAGGGAGTGTAAATATTTTGATGTGTTAATAATTTCGTTACACCACTTTGAAATCGATACTCACATCAACCCGGAGTAGCTCGTTAGGGTGACCAACAATTTTGAACAGTAAGGGTGTGTTTGGATTACTGTTTCAACTTGATTCTGTTATGTTTTAATATGGACTAATTTCAACAATCTTGAAATAATAATAATCAAATTTTCATCTGTTACCCTACTGGAGCGCGTAGGCCAGAACAAGTCCCTTCGGGGGATCGCTCCACACTCACCAACGCGGGTTCGCAAACGAAATGGTTATGATGATGCGAATATAATGACCACCAAACGAACGATGCGAGGGTCCCTTTCTGCGGGGGAAGGACGGCCGGGGTTGGTAGTTTGCGCACGACGACCTTCGATAATAGCTTTAAATACACCCCCGAGTTGGTGCTTCCGGCGCTCCAAAAGCTGTTGCTGCTGATGGTGTTGTGGCGGAGGACCCATTTTGCATGTACTTGGAAGTTGGTACCAGCATGATGAAACGATTCTTGGCGCGGTCATAAAAATAGACTACGGTTTCTTCTGGTTGAGAAAAGGGAACTTGAGAGCAGTTCTCTGAAAATACATTATTTTTGTTTTTGAAAATTTATCAGCTAATTTGATATCGAATTTCTGCTTCTTAACATTAATGGAAATTGGCAGTTCAAGAAGTCTTTAAGTTATTTAAGAAATAAGCTTAGCTTTAAACAAATTTCCGTAACAAACATTTTCCAGGACATCTTGATCAATATTGCACAGAGCACGAAAAATTCTTAACATGCGAAATTTAATAGCAAACAGTACATCTGATACCCTTGAAGAGGAATTGGGGCCACCAAACTGCACAAGCCTCTTCAGCCTCTCAAAGATTTCCAATTTCCTCCCTCCCTCCCCTGTCTGCATGAGCCCATCATCAGTTTAAGGCTTTGGGAAGCCATCTTGAGAGACATGTCGCCCAAGGCCATTGTCCGTTGTTGCCATCATCCCCCCTCCCGCACTCCCTAGGACACGATGGAAGTAATAAAAGGCTGGCTTTTCCGGGCAAAAAGTGATTTATACTCCAGAGTCCCCATGGCTGGATTTGTTGTAGGCTGCCTGAATCCTGAATGAAAAAGGACACGTACGTAAACACGTCATGAACCGATACACACACACGCACGCACGTGCATATTTTGCGATGTAAAAATATTTATGGAGTGAAGAAGCCTAAACATACACGTGGGCAAAAATGTTTCGAAAGCGGTAACGATCGCTTTTTTTTTACTTAACTTTAAAATTTTGTTTGCTCAAGAAGGCGAACGCAGCCCGAGCTCGCATAAATGTTTCACTTGGAAATTGAATTCTTTGAACGGGATTGAAAATAAAGAAAAACGAAAAGTAAACAGGAATTTAACGATCAGCTGGGTGTAGGTCCTTGCTGAGTGAGTAATGTAATGCAAATTTAAGGCGGTTCATACATTTTGAACCATGTTTGCTTTAAATTTGAATTTAAATTTAATTTCCAAAATTTGCTAGGGTGAACCGAGTCAGACCAAATGTGACATTATTTTTAACATCTTTTATCGCTTTCTATTTGACAGTAAACATTAGGATGCAACAAAAATGACTTTTTGGCGGGCTTTCAGGGGCTGGTTCCGGTGGGCGTACTGAGCTCAAATCCCAATTATGAGCTTTATTGGACTCAGGGTGTTACATACATGTAAATCGGTGAAAATGTCAGGGGCAAACAGAAAAAAAAATCATGGTAATATTACATCTGGGAAGGGGTACATCTTTTATGTCAGAAAAAATGTGTAATTTTACCTTTGAAAATGTGTAATTTTAACACTTTTCTGTTGTAATGTCGCTTTTTCAGGCTAAATTGAGGTAAAACTATATCATAAAAGAGGTAATATTCAACCTTCCAAAATTACACCTTCCAAATTTATACATTTTTTACTGTGTAGCTTTAAGCACACACTTAAACTTATAAAAATAGGGGCATTTAAATATAAATTTGAAGACATTTGGTTGTATCATTGCTGAGATAAAATTATTTGAAGTTAGCAGTTTAAAAAAACGGGTGCCACAATATCTCAACACTGCTTTGACCAAATCGGCTCAAAATGTTGGTGAAACCTCGTTAAACTAATCCTGTGTGCATGAAGCCCGATTTTCAAAAGTATGTTTAAAAAAGTTAAAAATATTTATGTTTTTAATGTAAAAAAATACCAGTTTTTGATTTTTGTTTTTTTTAATATGCAAAATTTAAAAATCGGGCTTCGTCATGCACACGGAATATGTCTTGGGGACCATCCATAAATCACGTGGACACTTTAGGGGGTATTGCAATTGTCCACGATCCATACAAAAAAGTTTTTTTGTATGGACAATTGTCCACGAAGGGGGGGGGGGGGGGGTAACAGAGTCCCAAAAAAGTGTCCACGTGGTTTAAGCTTAAATCGTCTTTTGCTCAGTTTAATCATGGCGACATAAACTTTGAAAAATATTTGCAACGGCCTTATCAAAATAAAAAAAAACATGTGTAAACACGATGGTGAGGTGAAAACTTTAGTTGAATTATAAGCTCTATTTGAAAGAATGTTAGCAAGTTTTCATTGGCGCAACTCAAATTGAAAACTTTTTCTAATTTGAAAATAAACTTTGTTAATCGAAGTGAACCCAAAAAATTTGAATTTTTGATAGTTGTTTTAGTTTCAACAGCCCCTCAATTTTCAGCTTCATCAGAAAAGTGCGTTCGAGTGCTGATACTTTTGAAGTGGAATTACCCATCTACACCTAATTATCATGTTTTTTCAAGTTCAAGTTCAAAAAATCCTGCAATAAACATTTCCAAAATCGAAACTGTCTGCGCGATGATATTTTCAGTAGGTGAAAATTGCATTAGCTATCTATAATTGAGATCACACCAGCAGTGTGTGTGTTTGGCATCAAAGGCATGGTTCGAGCTGTGCCAACAACCAACCTAATCGTATTTTCATTAGCGGTAAATTTCAACAAGATAATGCCCCCCGGAATAGCTTGTCCCCAGCGTGCCGGAAATGGCAATAATCTCCACTAAAAACCAGATAATTCTTGTTTACACCACCATGAGCTGGTGTTCGCGTACAGAAGCTGTATAGAACACAAACCGAGGACCATTCTCAACGCACAACGACTTACATTTGGGTCATTCCGCCACCACTCTACACCCTCAAGCGAGGTCGGCACCATGTTACGCCGCGCAGGACACGGGGTGTGGCCATTCGGCAGATTGTCAGGTCCTGCGGGGAACTCTGCCGGGGCAGATTAAGCGATGAGCAGCGCCACAATGAAACACTTCACACCCTCTTCTGGCTGGGGGTGGCTTTGTGAACTGTCTTGGTGGGACCTTCCCCACGTGGAAAATGTTTGTCTGAGCGCCAAACACACCCACGCCGAGTGGGGGGATTCCTGAAGGGGGAGGGAGAAAAAATGAGCTACAAAAAGTGCCATGGGGAATGGCTTTTGGCGCGGGGTTTGAAGAGAGATTTGCAGGAATTGTATAAAACTACGATTTTGAAGGTCTTTTGTAAATAAACTATTTTTTTCTAAACTTCACCTTAAATCATTTAAGAATTGAATTTCTCCAAAGAATTAAGTTTACCAAAAATCTTCCTCAGGTCAACCGCAATCGCAAAGAAATGCTTCGCAGTACAACACTCCAATAACAAAGCGATAAATTAAAGCCCACCACCGCCGTTGTTCCGTCGCTAGAGTCCTTGGCGTTTCCCTCTCTGATGTACCCACAGTGGAAGAGGATGATGATTTAAAAGAGTAATTAGAATGCTTAATTTATGTGAGCACAATGTTGTTATGTGCTTTTCTCCACCCATGTCCCTCAGCAGAACCCCCGCTTTTGGGACCAACTTTTGAACTTCAGGGGATGTTATCTAGACCAGGGGGTTGGACAGGGTTGGGGTTCACAGACTTTTGGTTGATCATTTTTTGGTGACGTGTGACAGATGGGGTTGTCGCCTCTATCGCATCACTTTTGGGGAGGGCTGGAGTAATGGTCCATAAATCTGGAATAATGTGCAACGTATTGAGCTGGTCGCAGACAGTGATTGGTGGTCATGTTTGTTCATTAAATCAAAGCATTGGTGTTTTGTGTGGTTAAATTTAATTATATCGAAATGATAGCAAATTGAAAAAATGGAGAATTAAACATTGTAGGGTTAAAGAATTGAAGAATTGAATAATTGAAGAATTGAAGAATTGAAGAATTGAAGAATTGAAGAATTGAAGAATTGAAGAATTGAAGAATTGAAGAATTGAAGAATTGAAGAATTGAAGAATGGAAGAATTGAAGAATTGAAGAATTGAAGAATTGAAGAATTGAAGTATTGAAGAATTGAAGAATTGAAGAATTGAAGAATTGAAGAATTGAAGAATTGAAGAATTGAAGAATTGAAGAATTGAAGAATTGAAGAATTGAAGAATTGAAGAATTGAAGAATTGAAGAATTGAAGAATTGAAGAATTGAAGAATTGAAGAATTGAAGAATTGAAGAATTGAAGAATTGAAGAATTGAAGAATTGAAGAATTGAAGAATTGAAGAATTGAAGAATTGAAGAATTGAAGAATTGAAGAATTGAAGAATTGAAGAATTGAAGAATTGAAGAATTGAAGAATTGAAGAATTGAAGAATTGAAGAATTGAAGAATTGAAGAATTGAAGAATTGAAGAATTGAAGAATTGAAGAATTGAAGAATTGAAGAATTGAAGAATTGAAGAATTGAAGAATTGAAGAATTGAAGAATTGAAGAATTGAAGAATTGAAGAATTGAAGAATTGAAGAATTGAAGAATTGAAGAATTGAAGAATTGAAGAATTGAAGAATTGAAGAATTGAAGAATTGAAGAATTGAAGAATTGAAGAATTGAAGAATTGAAGAATTGAAGAATTGAAGAATTGAAGAATTGAAGAATTGAAGAATTGAAGAATTGAAGAATTGAAGAATTGAAGAATTGAAGAATTGAAGAATTGAAGAATTGAAGAATTGAAGAATTGAAGAATTGAAGAATTGAAGAATTGAAGAATTGAAGAATTGAAGAATTGAAGAATTGAAGAATTGAAGAATTGAAGAATTGAAGAATTGAAGAATTGAAGAATTGAAGAATTGAAGAATTGAAGAATTGAAGAATTGAAGAATTGAAGAATTGAAGAATTGAAGAATTGAAGAATTGAAGAATTGAAGAATTGAAGAATTGAAGAATTGAAGAATTTAATAATGAAAGAATTGATGATCTGAATTGTTTAACTGAACAAATCATTGTTAGGAATAATAAAAACTATCTTCCCCAAAAACACAAAGTAATTGGTATGTCATACAAACTTTTCCCGAGTAAACCATCCAGGGACCAATCCAATAAAACGATGTGACAAGCAATATAGCAAAAAATAACCGCGAAATAAAAACTCTCGCAAACAAAATTGGAAATCCCCGCTGAATTTCAATTTGTCCAATTCACAAAGTTCGCCGAGGCGATTCTCTGTGCTGGCGCTGTATTTTTTCGAGCCTTCGAGCTAGAGGGGAAAAGTTTGTTTCGAAAAAGTTTGTTGTTTTTATTTCGCTCTGATTTGTGTTCCCTTGGTGGAACGTGTATATTTTTTTTCGGAGAATCGGTCGTTACCGGGGCTAGGTTGTTTTATAACCACTCCGGTTGGTATTTTTTTTACCACGAAACCAGATGAATCAGATGGATTTGCAGGAAATTTTGTTGATTCTAGTAAATGGATTATGACATGAAGGTTTAGCAATGTGGCTTGTGATGCTCGTTCAGATTAGATTTTTTTTTTAAATTCACGTAAATTTATATTATTTATCATGAAACTTTTTCGTACATGATTCACCATGTAACTTTTTGTGTGTTTGACTTGTTAAGGGTTTATAAATCTAATAAATGGATTATGACATGAATGCTTAGCAATGTGTCTTGTGATGCTCGTTTAGATAAGAACATTTTTTTTTGAAATTCACGTAAATTTACATAGTTTATCATGAAACCTTTTCGTACATGATTTACCATGTAACTTTTTGTGTGTGAGACTTCACAGAAAAAAAAAATCATGGTAATATTACATCTGGGAAGGGGTACATCTTTTATGTCAGAAAAAATGGGTAATTTTACATCTGAAAATATGTAATTTTACCACTATTCTTGTGCAATGTCCCTTTTTCAGTCTTAATTGAGGTAAAATTACATCATAAAAGAGGCAATATTCAACCTTCTAAAATTACACCTTCCAAAATTACACAATTTTTTGCTGTGTTGTTAAGGGTTTATAAATCTAATAAATGGATTATGACATGATTGCTTAGCAATGTGTCTTGTGATGCTCGTTCAGATTAGAACATTTTTTGAAATTCACGTAAATTTACATTATTTATCATGAAACTTTTTCGTACATGATTTAACATGTAACTTTTTTATGTGAAACTGACTCTATAAACGAGGAGCTTCAGGATGGGGGATATTGCAAAATATAATAAATCAGCCCAAAATGATCAGTAGAGGGTTAATCATTTCACCCAAAAGACGAAACAGATTAAAATGCACGTGGTCAAAAAATGTGAAAAGTTTTGACTTTGCAGCTCGTTCTAGTAGCACCCCCAAGTGTCAGCTACGGCCGCTGTCTAGTGTATATGTGTGCGTGATTGTTTGTGTGTCTGCCAAGCAGTTCAACTTGAAGAGAGTGTTTGGGAAATGGCGCAAAGTTTTGTCATTTTATGGCTCCAAAGTTGACAGGGGTTGTCTGTTGGTTGAGCTGTAGCAAAGTTGGGGAAAACTTTTTTTTCATATCCTCATAGGTATTTATGTGCACTATCAAGAAGCTTGCGGGGTGGATATAGAAACTTCAAAAAGAGTGCTTCGAAACTGTCGGAAAGATTCCGTTTTGCACTTGTGTCAAGTGAGGCCAAAGTTTAAAGTTGCGAAACTTTTATGTCACACGTTAAGTGCAGTTTTCATACGGTTATGAAGAAATCATAAATTGCCATCGACTTTTCACTTTACGAATCTGGGAATGTTACATAAATGTACTCGACGTTAAAATTCCATGAACCCACAAGGACGGTAGATTTCAATTAATTTTGTCCACATTTAAAGTGTCACTCTGGCCGTTCGGGTAGCTTCCGGAACATTGTCCCTCCCCGGGTCCTTGAAACCTTTTACCTCCCACTGACCCCTTCCGCACCCCTCTCCCCCCACAAGGTAAATTAATATTAATCCATTGTGTACGCACCTGACCGAGAACTGGAAAATTTCAAGGAAAAGTCACCGGACAATAGCCCCCAGGTAGAAATCGGTCCCCTTTTAAGCTTGCTTCTGGTGCAAATTGTCCGTTATCCTGGGCCACCCCTTTCCTTCTTGGCATGATGAGGAAAGGGGAAGCCTAAGCCTCCATTAATTTTAATTCAGGACGACGATCGTAAAACTGATTTTAATTGTCCCTCTGCTCTTGTCCAGTATTCTTGGAAGATTTTCTTGCTTTGCCTGAAGGAAGATTCTGCTTCGTTGATGCACAGTTAATAAACACGAAAACTCTGATTTTTTTATTAAAAAAATAAATTGTACATTGAAAGAATGTAAATCTACATCATTTTACGTGTAATTTTACTTTTCCACTTAAACTGAGATAAAAATACACCTAACAAGAGGAAAACTCACCTCATACCTTCGAACTGTGCAGCTTCTTCTTACAAATATCCCAGCACGTCCTGTTGAGTCCAACAGCTGGTAAAGTCCACTCATCAAGTCGTGAGGCTTGTGCAGTTCTAAATCTAAGAAGAATGAGCTACGAGCTGTGACCAAATCCGACTAGGTTATTATCTTCTTAATGGCCTAGGGGTAGATCTGCAGAGATAAGAGCAATGTCCGGATTTGTGGTTTATGTTTGAGGTTTGTACGGTTTGTACGGTATAAATTTTCGTGCATTACAATTGTTTTTTCAAAGAAAAATGTATCGTTTACACTAATTTCTAGTTTAAATTAGTTTATAATTGTAACGACATCACAGTTGCTTTCGACTGCTGATAATTCGATGCCTCAGTGCTATCTTGTAACGCCATGATTTGAAATCCGGACACTTAGTAGCATATAATTTTTGTTATAGCTGGCAAAAAATCATTTAACATGTTGGAAATGTAGAAATATCATCAGGATGTAGTATAAACAGTCATTTTTTAGAGAATGCATGCAAAATATGTCTGTTCTAACAGTTTTTCATGAAATTTTAAAATTAAAATGACTTGTTGTGATTCGAATCATGGACACTGATAAAAGCTGATTTAAAATCCGGAAACTTTTGCTTCGAATTCCGGACACTCGGTTTTGCTTATGAATCGCACAAATTTGGACTGAAATGTTAGTGACAGGCATTCTTTAGGTCTCAAATAAGCTGTTAACATCAAAACAATCGATATTTTATATTAAAATTTTCTAGAATTTAAGGAAATCAAAACCTTAAATTTCTGTTTTGCCTTCTATGAAATATTTCAGTGAAATGTTTCTCATTTTTGGTAATCTCATATTTTTATTTTATTTAATTGTTTTGGCATTAACAACAGCGTTCAAACAAACTTTAAAAGAAAGTTGATGTAAGAATTCATCAAATAACACAGTTTTGACATTCATAATGCGAGCTTATATCCAAATAATTGATAAAACAAGATGAGGTGTCCGGGTTTCGAAGCGTCCGGGAATTCGAATCATGACGTTACTAAGCTTGCTGGTTTTCCTATCTAGTTAGCATAAGAGAGCACAGAGGCATCGAATTGTAGCTAAGCTTGGAAACGACAACGAAATTGACATCACAAGTTCCAAAGGACTTGTAGCAGCAGACTTGCAAAAAGATCAAAAACTGCCCAAACTACCACAAATCAACCGAAACGTGCCGCCCCAAACTGACTAAATTTTATGATAGATAACAACTTGATTGTAATATACCGGTCCCAGTTCCTCCATCGTTTGACCCCTTTTTCGGGCTGATACAGTACAAATGCCTGTGATTTATTTAGGGACAAAAGTGTGCGTGTGTTCTTCCGGGAACTTATGTGCCCAGGGCCAATCTCACCCCATCTCGTTGGAACTTCAGAATAAAAGTCGTGCAAAACGTAAGGACGCTGTTCACTTATTCCATCCCGGCGAGCAGCAGGGTCCATGAATGACGCCATAACCCATTCAATATATGGCTCAATACCAATCTAGGCGGGATCATCTTCCGTTTGTTATACCCGAAATAAGTACCGGGCTTAGGCGGGATGGAGAAAAAAATGAAACTGTAGGGTGATAGTACCTGTTTTGACATCGGGAAAAATTTTCAGCTTTAAATCAAAAAATATTTTTGAAGAAATAGTTGGGTTTTGAAGTTGTAATTTGTAATTTGTAATTTATTGGAAACGATAGCCTGTTAGTATAACACTTTTTATCAGGTTAAGGAAGGACGTTGTGATGATTACTTTAGATCCAAAAAGTTAAAATTAATTTCTATTCGAGGACACATAACATCAGTTTTAGTGACCGATGACGATTCATTCACAGATGTTGCGTGAAATTTATATTCCTGTATAGTCACGCAAATCCAACGTTTAGAACCAGCCAAAGTCAGGATCATCTGGCAGACAAAACCGGAAAAGATGGAGCCAACACTGGGCGTGGGCTAAACCGATAGAAACATCAGAAATAAATTTTCTCCGTGACTGTGTTTTTTGTGTCATAGACAAATAGATTTGATCTGTTGAGTTGTTTTTTTTTGAGTAAAAATTTACATTAGAAACTAACAATTTTAAAGCTAGATAAAAGGCTTAACTTACTAAAAATATATATTTTTCATAAGAAATTATCGCTCCAAGGAAAAATCTGTGCAGTTATTTTTGTGAATGAAGCTGCTGCGTGGGTGATTACAGCTATACGAAAGATAACCGGCGTAAAAAAACCCAAACTGAATTTCACGGCATAAAGTCATTTCGAGTATTCGGAATTGCGTTGCGGCTTCAGCTGATTTGTGCTTTTCCAAGAAATGTAATAACCGAAAAATTGTATTTGTTCTTTGGGGTTTGTTCAAATATTACGTCCAGAGATTTTCGGGATTTCAGACCCCCCCCCCCCCTCCCCCTTGTCACGCACTTTTTTTCTCAGAATTTAATTCACTCCCTTCTGACATTAGCTTTATTTCTTACACTTAACTCTCTCATTCACACATTTAAACTCATCCACTCTCAACTTTTTTGTTTCCGCTAACCCTGAGTTTTCTGAGAGAACAAAAAATCAGTGGTGAGAGATTGTGGACGAGAATAAGTGGAGGAGTGATAATAATTGTTCTTTCTTTGAATCAGTGCGGCAGCGCGTGGCCGAATGGTTACGCTGTCCGCTTTGTAAGCGGATGATTCTGGATTCGATTCCCATATGCTCCAACCTTCCATCGGATGAGGAAGAAAATGTCGGTCCCGGCCTTGGTTGTTAGGCCGTTAAGTCATTCCAGGTGTAGGAGTCGTCTCCATGCCATAAGTACAAACAACACACCAAACCAAGCCTACTCCGGTGGAATCGCTGGCGGCGGTTGGACTCGCAATCTAAAGGTCGTCAGTTCAAACACTGGGGTGGAAGGTTCCTTGGAGTAGAATAAGGTTTGGGTGCTCTCCCCATTCAAGCCTTCGGACTCCTAGGTTCGAGCAGAAACTTGCAATAGAGACCACAAAAGACCCGGGGGTCGTTAATGTGGATGGTTTGATTTTTTTTGAGGAAGAGAATTCTCAAGATATATTGAGATATATCTCTGATATTTTGGTGCAAGGATCATTAAATGATAGTCTTTTCTATCACTCATTCACAACACTGTTTATTTCTAATCTAATCGTAGCCAGTCCGATGAAAGCATGCTGGTATGTCTTGTGAGAAAGGATGCGTGGACATACCGTACAAAACGCTCCGATTTATGATTGCATAGGTGTTGTGTAGGATGTGGTAAGTGTTATAATATATATTTTTAAATTTTTTTCAATTTATAATCAGAAGTATAATAATTTACCTTTATACCCTGCTGAAAACAATATTCGATTATTAATGGAGACGGTTATAGTAAAGTAACCGGATAGTAAGGATTGTTAAAGTAAAAGATTTAATAGAAGATTGGACTTTAAAGAAAGAAAAACTGTGTAGAAGAATTGAATGAGGATTTCACAATATAGATATTAAACAAAAGTTAAGAAGGGAAGACAACACTTGTTATTTTTATCTAAACATGCAACATTCGTTGTAAAACAGTTCATAAATTCAGCTGAATTAACCATATCTCAAAACAGAGTTGCCTGGTCTCCAAGTTCACGATTTATCAGAAAGATCTACTTAAAACAGGGAGTTTATACTAACTTCTGAATAAAATCTCAATAGAATAATACAAGTCGAGCTTTCTCTAGTAATACTGTCTCACATTTATCCACCACAATGCACAAAACCTCCAATAAATAAAGTGTCCTTTCTGTTCTTCTATTTATCCACAGATAATTGCCACTAATTCCAAACAGTAACCGTAACCGCATCGCAAAAAGCAACTCAACCATTCCAAAAGCCACTGAATAAACCAAAGATCAGTGATTATCGCGATGGCGTCCGAAAACAACAACCGAATGCGCGGCCAGTCGTCCAATTAATTCAGTTATTTGTGAACTAGAGTGGCGCGCACACCGAACCGAAGTCAAGCGCCAAATCGGCAAGTGGCGAAAAATTGGAAACGCTCCAGCCAGGCCCCCCAAATTCAATTGAGGTAATTAATTGCTGCATGCGGTGTTGAGACCCCTCTCCCCAGCTGGGCGGGGACACGTGGTTGTAAAATATGAATGTACGCAAAAAACCCGGGGCCAAAACGAAT